>NC_141151.1:128081816-128393162 GCF_053477565.2 Lygodium microphyllum
TAAAGAAGGGTTAAAGTATATTACCCTTCAAATAAATTGTAGCAACTTAAACTATAGTTATATGCCCTTCTAATCTCTTTACAAAGAAAAGGGAAGTTGCTTTGGGCCTATTGATGAATGAAAAGTTGAGAAACCCTTCAATTTTGAGGCTGGTCTCAAATTGACTTCTTAACACTATATCTAGGAATTGAGGAGTGAGACATTGCTAAGGATGTACTTATGCATGTCCCAAGGAACACAATAAATGGTTTTGTACTCTTCTAGATAAGGGTTAAAGTACCCTCTAGAGAATGTGTTTGTCTCAAATTGACCTCTTCAATGTTGTACCTAGGAATTGAATGAGACATTGCTAAGGGTGTGCTCATGTACCTCCTAAGGGACACAATAAACTATGTTGGACCCTATTATCTTGTGCTTTGCTTATATCATTAGAAACTTTATTGCAATTCTTGCATCAACATGCAACACAGTTGTAGGTGCATCCCTTAAGAAGGCATAACTATTTTTGTATTATGAAAACTCATCACAATAAATACCTTGCACCTCTATATCTCTGATGTTAAATACATTACCCCAATCATCCTTCACTTACTCTAAAGAGGACTATCTTAGCTTCTTTGAATAGGACAATGTAGTATTCCTCATTGCCTATGTTCGTAGGAAACTTTAGAACTAAAAAATGGTCCCCAACCTCCAATATATTAGCCAATTGTTCAAGGTGCTCTAAGTAGATAATGTCATCTTGCTCTACATATACTACTTCATTCTATCATGCCCTAACTTATCCAACTTCCATGGTTGTACATAGCTTATATTGATTCACTTATCCCAAGATTCCTTGTGAGTACCTTTAACTATTTGGAATGCATACACATTTTTTCTATTCACAATATTGTTCTTTAACTAGACAAAAATCCTTTTCTTTCCATCATTGGCCATCTTCTAAGTCAACCATTCAATGACCTCATGTGTATTTTGTAGCTTGGCACCATTTGCATCCAATTCCTTATGAGTACTTTTGACTATTTGGAATGCATATGCATTTTTTCTATTGACAATGTCGATCTTCAACTAGGCAAAACTCCTTTGTTTTCCATCATTGACCATCTTCTAAGTCGACCATTCAATGATGTCGTGTGTATTATATAGCTTGGCACAGTTTGCATCCAATTCCTTGGCCATTAGAGGACACTTTATCCCAACACCCACACCATCATGCTCTCCCTTACCATGCTACCCAAGTAGCTCCATAGCATTCTATTGTTGGTAGTTAATAGGTACCTCTCATTACCACCACATGCTAATATATCACTTACACATAGTACAAACATAGCATACAAAGTATAACATAGAATAACATAGTACACATAATACTAATATAGTGCACAAAGTACTAGCATAAACTAACATAAAGCACCATCATAGAGTACTAATATGTTCTAATCGGGGTTCTAACATGGACTAACATAGTTTTCACACATTTTGCTAAAATTACACTCATACACATAGTACTTACACAAACTAAACATAATACTTACACATATAGTACCAGCACAAACTAAACATTGCTAACATAACACTCATACACATATTACTTACACAAACTAAACCTAATACTTACACACATAGTACTAGCACAAACTAACATACTAATCTCACATATGTACTTACATAGAATAAATAGGAGCACTATTAGAGAGTACTAGCAAGGTACTCTCATAAACCTATAGATAGTACTATACAAAAGACTCTTGGCCATCTCATTCTTTTACTCATCAAACTATGGAAAATTAGCTTGACTAACCTTCACATGAGAAGGCAGAGGAAAACCAATAGGCTTACCATCTTACATATGAAACTACTCAATGAATTTTTGGATATACTCCTATGGAAGATAAAGGAGCCCCTTAGAGCAATCACATGTGATGCATATCCCAAGAATATGCAAGGCCTATCCCATGTCCTTCATCCCAAATCTCTTCTTGAGCTAATTTTTCAAGGCATCTAGCTCATCGTGAGCTATCTAGCACTAGGCATATCATCCACATAGAGTACCAAAATCATAAGGCTACTATCATGAGCTGCCACGGCACTAAGCATATCATCCACATAGAGTACCAAAATAATAAGGCTACTATCATGAGCCTTCTTCACATATACACATGGACCTATAACACTATAACTATATCCATATGAATGCATAAAAGCATCAAACTTGTGGTACCATTCCCTAGGTACCTACTTAAGGCCATAAAGGCTCTTTCTCAACTTGCACACTAGGTGTTCCCTATCTTTTTTCTCAAAGGATACTATATATAAATTTCATCATGTAAGTCCATATGTAGAAAATTTCACTTTACATGTGTCTGATAAAGGTCCAAATCTAGCTGTGAGCAACCAATGCTAGTATCAAGTGTAGGGTTATCATTTTGACCACACGAGAAAATACTTCATTGAAGTCAACCCCATGTTCATGCTTGAAACCCTTAGCTACCAATTTGGCCTTATAAGCTGGTGTGGGACATCGAGGGATACTTTTTAACTTGTACATCCACTTGAATGGCAATGCCTTCTTGCCACTAGGCAAAGGAACCAAATCCCACATATGGATTGTCTATAAGGGCAAGCTACATGGTTTACCCAGAAGAATCATTAGTGATCATGATTCTCTCTTCACATCACACTTCTGGAGAGCTATCTTTGAAGCTATTGGGACTCAACTCTATTTTAGCACCGGTTACCATCCCCAAATGGATGGCCAAACAGAACGAATAAATCAAGTCATCGAGGATATGCTTAGGGCATACTGCTGTCGAGAGCTGAAGAGGTGGATTCAATACTTACCTTTGGTAGAATTTGCATATAATGCTTCTTACCAACAGAGCATTCAGATGACTCCTTTCCAAGCATTGTATCGTCATGATTATTGAAGTCCCCTAAACTTTTCCGATCCAACCCTAAGGGTTGAATCTTCAAGGCAGACGTTGGAAGAGATGGATGACCAAATAAAGTCAATAAGACAGGACATCCAAGCTGCCAAGGATAGACAGAAGGCATACGCGGATTTGAAGCATCAAGATAGAATCTTCAAAGAAGGAGACAAGGTCTTCATTCGCGTACACCCTAAGAAGAGTTCCTTATCCTTAGGGGATTGCAAGAAGCTAAGTCCAAGGTATTGTGGGCCATATAAGATCCTCAAATGCCTAGGACCTAATGCTTATAAACTACAACTCTCGGAGAACCTAAAGGTTCACAATGTATTCCATATCAGCCTATTGAAGAAGTATGTACCTAATCCCAACCATGTACTTGACGACCAACAAGTTGTAATGCCTAGTGAAGGAGTCCTTGAGCTAAGGCCTGATAAGATCTTAGATGTTAGGGAGAGACAATTAAGATCCAGAACCTTGAGAGAATGCCTCGTCCAGTGGAAAGATTATCTCGAAGAGGATGCCACTTGGGTAGATGAAGGCACTCTCAACCATCAATACCCCCAGTTTATCTCGAGATGAGGACATCTCGATTCCTCTAAGGGGGAGAGAATGTAATATATCAAAAGTTGAAATTCACACATGAACCCCCTTTTAAGTAATAGGGATAATAAGGTAGCATTTTTTTGAGGATAATGCAATTTTTTTAATTATTCCCCTCCCTAGTCAACTGTTGTGCTGGAAGGGGAGGGGAATAGAAAGGAGTCGAAAGCTCCTCAGTGGGAGCTTGCTGGAGGAAGTGCCATGCAGGGTGACACGAGGGGAGGGAGGAATTCCTTCCCTCTCCCTATAAAAACCCCCTCCAACCAAGGGGGAGGGGAGAGGGAAGAAAGGAGGACGACGCTGCCAGACTCGAGGAGGAGGAGCTGAGGTGAGGAGGAAGAGGTGCATGAAGAGAAACTTCGCTGAGGGAGCCGCCATCTACAGCCGTCGCAGCGCTGCTCGCCATCGCAACGAGGCGTCGAAACCCCCCCCTTGCCAGGTGAAGCGTAGAAGCTTCTTAACAGAAGCTTCTTAAGGGGGGGCTAATTAAGCCCCCTTTCACCCCCTTGTATTCCCTTTTAACACTTCCCCCCTCGAGGTTTTTAAATCCCCCTAAGCCCTTTTCATCCCCCTTATGTTCCCTTCGCCCCTTGTGTTACCCTTCGTCTTTCCCCCCTTGGGTTTTAAAACCCCTAGGGCCTTTTCACCCCGTGTCCACACACCCCTCCCACGTGTCCAAAAATCCCTTCAAGATCCCCCTTCCTATACCTTTCACTCCCATGTCCAAAGATCTCCCAAGGCCCCCTTCATATGCCTCTGGAAAAACACACACAACCCCCGTGTTTTAAGGCCCTCATCCCATGAGTGTTGGAACCCGTAATTTAAAACTTACTTCTTCCATATTTAACCCTTAAGCCCCTTTCCTTTGGGCTTGTTACTTCCCCCCCCTGCTGTGTAAAACCCTGTAGGGCCTTTTTCTTGGGCCTTGTAAGCCTTTCCCTCCCAAAAGAATTAAGGCCTTAAAGGTCTTATTACCCCCTCCTTGTGGTTAAAACCTTAACAGTTACTTGCCTTTCCAAAATACCCTTGGGACTTGGTTTCTCCCCTGCTCAAAAAAGTGAAGAAGAGTATTGACGTGCAAGGGAGCGACGGTGGAATTCTGAAAAGGAGTGTAAAGATGCTTCCATGTTCGAAGGACTACAACTGCGATGCCTCCTAAGAAAGTCCAAGGAGTGGCTGCGGGAGGGTCATCTCCCAGTATCCATGTGGATATCTCACCCCAAACCCAGGTTTTTCCTTCTTAATTTTATATCGATTTTAATTCAATCGTGCAAGATGAATTGTTAGGGATAGGATATATTTTTTCCTAGTTATTTACGATGAAGGAATTTAGTTTAATTGAACATGCAAAATAAATAAAGTATAAACATAGTTTTTCCTTCAAATAGCATTATGCATTGAAACCAATTATGAGCAAGATTATTTACCCACTAAAGTAGTGTACTTCGGTTAAGCCTAGAAGGTATAAAACTGCATCTTGCACTATTAACCCCTATTCTTTTTACAATGAATCATCATGGAAGGTGCGAATCATGAAAGGTTTCTTACGATGCTTAAACTCTAGGAAGTTATCATTGCTAACTGCATAACTTAGCGAGGGAAAGATTGCTTATTTGGCATGAGTTTTGTTCCCAAGGAAAAAGGAAGATTAATTGAATTTACCTAACCTCAAATCAATAAAGTTTAGGATTGAAAAATCAATTGACACATAGATAATAAATCGTGCGGAGGTGATCTCAATTTTTCCTTCTAAAAGTTAACCAAATTAATATAAACTTAGAAATACCTATGCTGCAAAATATTAATTGGAAATGAATTAAAATCCAAGAAACATTTATACCTTAAATACTTGCCCACATTCCCTGATTGTAGGGTCAGTAAATTGTAAACGTAATAGAAATTAGGGTTCGTCCCTGAGTTTCTTAAAAGAAAATAATAACCCTAGGTAACAATGTCAGCTTAAAGAAACTGAAACGAATTGTTTCGTAACTCCATTATCACATAGTACGATACACGACTTGTGCGGCAAGCACGAAGTCATATGGTCTTGTGATTGATTCACAAGAAGAAAGGCTAAATTCTCGCAACATGGATGGCGGATCCTTACCCAAGTTATCTTGCAAGAGGATGTATACTTTGATATCCTTCTAAGTAAGGAAGGTTAAAAACCGGAAAACTGAAGTATCCAATGAACTTTAGGGTTGACCAAGTTGGGTTAATAGGATACGCCCTAACCCAGAATATAAGGGATCTTGCCAAGTTGCAAGACACCCCGGATCAAGTGCTGGATGCATTCGAAAGGAAAGATTCCTTCCTTAGCAGTTTTCCAACAACAAAAATCGATTAATGGAAATGTTTGTGCTTGCTAGAGATTTTAGAGCACTGTTTGACTTGTTTGACCAATGAATTACAAAGTAAAGAAGTATCTATACTTTAGGTTGAAGGCCTGAAGGGAGTGGCAGCTTCAGTTACCCCCGACTACCTGCCTGACCCTAACCAAGGGGGTTGTTGACCGTGCCGGGAATGTGGACTGAACCCGCCGCGAGAGGTCTCTCCGTTGAGCGCTACTTGGAGCAGGAGGACGCTTGGGTGCCAAGGGGGGCTCTGGCCATAAATCCCTCGCCTTCCGGGTCCTACAAGATGCTAACGGGACTCGAGATTGGATCTCGAGGCCCACATACTAGTCTAGGCGTAGAAATTTGAAATAGTAATTCCTGTGGATTGCTGGATAGCCTTTGGGCGGATTGTGGACAAGCCTACGGGTGGAACTCTTTTTATTTCAAAGATAAATATGATGATATGTTAATAAAGAACTTGTCTGATATTGTTTTTCTATGTCACGTGATAAGATTACGAGGAGGAACCAGTGCTTAACGGATTAATTAAAGAAGCTGATTGTTACATGTCCAACTAATGTGTTAGATAATTACATAACTAAAACAAATCAAGGAAAGTGCGGAGGATGGACCATGGGTCCGTCCTACGGTTGGGTGGTCCCGGTTGGCCGAAAACTTTTCTCAAATCACGAGGAACACGAGGATGGTTGTCAAAAGACACGAATAACAAAAGCGTTGACCTAGAGTTATGTCTTACCCGATTTACGTGTTTTAGGGGAACGGAATGGGACTATGCTTTATGGCAGAGAGGTTGAGCTTTGCATCCCTCTCATTTCCCATTCTCCTTGAACCAAGTGCAACGTGAATCTACTTCGGACCTGGTGTTTCTGTGTAAAGTAGTTCGCTTGGGTCCGACGCTAGTTACTGTTAGGAAATGATCAATCAGAAAAACCCTAATTCAGGTCGATCCTAAGTGGGAACGGCCAGAATACTTCCACTACGTGGCAGACACGGAAAGCCCTAGATCGCAAATCCCATAACATTCCATGGGAGTGCCGGGCGGAGCTTTCTAGACATCCTTTCCGATGGACTGCTAAGACGTGTCTTGGATGATACTAGTGGACACGTTAGAGACTTGTTGCAAGACTATTCAAATGTCCTAGATTGAGACCTTTGAGAGTCTCTACCACTACCATTTCCATCCTACTGGCCTCTCATAGTCAATGCATGTAATGCACAATAAGTATCTATATTCTTTCTATTCACCTCTTCTTTTAAGAGGGCACTGTCAAGATCTTGCAATTTTAGCCAATCCTTAGCACATATAGCTATATGAAAAGTGTCCCACAACTTAGCTAAAGTTCCAAGAAAAATAAAAGAGTGCAAAGGATCATTGAATTCAATCTTCTACAAAGCTAAATGGCTGATGATGGAGTGAAACTCATTCAAATGTGCAGACACAGAAGTCCCTTGCTTCATACAAAGGTCCATCAACTATCTCAACCAATACATTGGAGATGTAGGACTGTGCTTGTCACATAAAGATTCTTAATCTATGTCCAAAGTTTATATTTTGATTTTGAGTCACAACATTGTAAGTGAACTTGCTTAGAGAGTCGATTCCAAATAAGTACAATATCGACAATGATATCTCATAAAACTACATGGACTAATAGAGGGAGGAGAATCCAAAACAAAGAAATGTATTCATAGGGCCAAAAAAGGAAGGGATGTATGCTCCACAAACCCAAGCAACTTCTACAACTCCTCACAGTCTAAGACCTTGTCCTAACACAATGGAGTGTTGAACATACTTTCTAATATAAAAAACCAAAGATTAATGTATATTATACAATGCATCACAAAAAAATAAAAACTAGAAACACAAATGAGGCATGAATTATGGGATCTCAATGCATATATAGTCTATCGATGAGTATAATGAAATCGTCTCTCTCTACATATGGAGTTTCCAAACCTATGCAATCGTGGTTTATAATGGAATGTTACAAGAGACAAACAAAGTATCATTGTTTAAACTAAGGTTATTAGTACAAGAAATATACCAAATAAGAAAGTGAACATAAGCAAAGAAAACTTATGAAGTCATGCAAATACTCAATTGATAGGATAAGGACACTACATTAGTGTCTCCCTAGTATGCACCTAAGCCAGCCTATGTAGAAGCAACATGGGAGTGAGGAGTAGCAACCAACCCTATGGTCACAACATCTACAACATTTCCTAGAACCACCCCTTGACTGAGGAGGATAGAAATTGTGCGGTTCTCTGAGGCATCCATCACAACCACCACTTCCATTGGTTAAGTGAGGCATTCCTAAGCCTTCCTCCATGGCCAGCCTAGACCATTGACTTTGCTACGAGAAATTTCTGTGTCGATGTGTGTCAAGGCAAAATATGTAGAACACCCAAATGATGATCAAGACAACTCCTTGCCATGTCTCTAAATCATGTCATTTGATTCGAAGGCATATGTGTGAAGATATCGTATAACTCATTTGTATATCCTTGGCTCATCCTCCTCTTTAGATAATTTATTAACTTACACATCTAGAAAAAAATGTTAGCACAATCAATGTAAGGGTGAAAGTGAAGCATGATAATATATATTTAGAAATAAGTATGTAAGTTAAAGAATATATAAGAAAATACCAATATAGGAAACAATCAATGAATTTCACAAGTAGACACAAATACAACCAATCCCACGACTTCATGTCAAGATCTTAGCATAGCTCAATATATAATGGAAGTTCTATGCATAAGTCCTAGCAGAAAGATGAGTCTAATTCATCCTTGAAGATTTCTTGTACTCATGTCTCTTCCCGTGTATTACTCGTGCTTATCTCCTCCATATGCTATAAGCCCTTCTTATCCTCTACCCCCTGCACTAGCAATCCTCTACATTATGTACTCTCCATGTACATGTTAGGGACATAACTTTCATCATATACTTGAGTGCTTCAAGGTGTTGATGTCACAATAAATCACCAACTAGGTTATCATGTATTTGGATAGAAGATTACCTATTTAATATCAAATAAGAGCCTGCTGCAAAGAACAAAAAAGCATTGTGACTTTTTATTTTTTTTATCTTTAACCTTTAACGCACAATGGCAATAATATGCTTCTTCCACTCTATATTTAGTGGTCTAATTCTACTACCAATGGAGTACTTCTACAACTATCTATGAAAGTATTTTTGCTAGTTACTATCTATTCAATTGAGGTGCAACTAGGAATACAATTTCCCTTTTGATTGTCTGCATTATGGATCTTATCTTCATGTGCTACATCTTGTATTATTTTAAGAGAGTCCCATGTTTGACATTATAAATAAAATTACATTGAATGAAGAGATCTTTACGTGTAGTGGAAATTCATGTTGATTAGGACCATTCTTCCATCTTTCTTGTTTTCATATCCTCTATGGATTTGTAGCACAATGTGATTTCCCTTTGACATCATGTTCTCAAGCGTTGACTTAACAACCATCCTCAAGGCTCCAGGTACCATACAATTATCAACAATTAAAAATGATATCTAGAAGCTCTTTGAAGTTTACAAAATGAACCATCATTACTTACAAATAATATATAAACTAGAGGTATGGATTTGTTACTCTAATAAATTAGGAAAAGGCTTTGTTTTAATGTGCATGTAATTTTTCTTTTCATGGAGCTTTAAATATGGCCATTTAGGCAATGTCAATGAGCATAAGCTACTCCAATGGCTTTGTAGAAATTTCTCTTCACTTGGTTTCATAAGGGTTTTTTACTTGTATGGGAAAGAAGAACTTAAGTGTTTGTATGAATCCTATAAACTTTTGTGCAAATATATGCAACATTTGATAGGTGTGGTCTTGATCTTTAGGGTTGGAATGAAGAGAGTAAACAATAGTTTCAAAAAATAAAAGAGATCCTAACATCTCTTTCCATTATCCTACCACCATATTGAACCAAGATTTTTATGTGAATCCTAGTGTGGGATCAAAGCCTATGGGAGTAGTACTACTACTAAATAATTAGAGGACCTTACTCATGAGACCTATCTACTTTACTAGTAGAGTGATAAAACCAATACAGAAGAACTGTACTCATATTGATGAGCATATGCTTTTAGCACTTATGTTTGGTGTGTTAAGAAGTTATACTCTGCCAAGGAACTTTGTTGTTATCACTGTAGAGGAAAACTTTCCTTTTGTCCTACAACATATGTGTGTCTTTGCTAGGATTTCTAAGTGGATGATCTAGTTGCAAGAATTTGACTTTGCAACAATGGTGGAAGATTAAGTCTGCATATGCCTTGCTAACGTGCTAACTCAAATATACCATGAGAAGAAGGTAAAAACCAATAACAAGATCATTCTACAATAAAAAATGGAGCCATCCAAGGTACTAGATGGAGCCTTTGGACTCTACTTTGATGGAGCATATAAGAGGAAGGAAGAAAAAGCAACAAAACGTATAGTGGTTTTTAACCCTATGGGAGACAAGGTAATGGGAAGAGGAGTTTCCCTATAAGGGGTGAGATTAAACACTGAAGTAGAGTACGTAGCTCTCTCTTAGGGGCTAGAATGGTATCTAGATAATGAGATTCATAGACTGAATGTTTTTGGTAATTCCATGCTATTGATCAAACAAATTCAAGGCACTTAGACTTGTAAGAGTGGAAATTTGGCCACTAGATTAAGGGAGGTGAGAAGTCTTATGAAGAAATTTAAAGTTATAGAGGTACACTTTGTTCCAAGAGACAATAATCAAATGGCTAGTGAAAAAATAGGAGATCAAATGTGGGAGTTACAATATAAGCCTCTAGGCTACTCGAATAATGTATTCTCTTCTTATTGACATATTAAGAATTACTTTTGTCCATCTATTGTAATCAAGATTGTGGTTATTAGCTTAGCAACCATGAATAATAGAAAAATATTGTCTATTTGTTGCATTTTTTAATTTTAAGAAATTTAGATTTTTTTAAATCCTAGTGGGAATAGGGTTATTACAAACTAATAGTAATTTTTTTCAAGGTAACTAAGCCAGAAGAAATTCATTGTATTTCAGGCCATGTGTATATCTACTATGCATTCGTTGGATTACGAATGGGAAATAATTCTATGGCTATCTTATAGTGAATGTATGGTCCTTATCCCTCCTAACTAGAATGGCATTAGGGAAAATATGGGATAGATTGATATCTTGAGGCTAATTGTCTCAACTATATCAAGATCAACCTTAGCCGAATCCAATGGATAGAGAGCTCAAAGATCGTTGAAGTATTTCTCTTCAATAACTTTAAATAGAATCCCATTCTTCATATTAATGGCAGACTAGATCACCAAAATCATTAAGTATATGAAAAACTCACTAAGTTCATTTTAATTGATAGAATTGCTATTCTAGAGAGTAATCCTTGTCATAATTATTACAAAGAAGGATATGTAGATATTTTCACTAAATACCGAAATATGGATTTACACACTGCAACTCTAGCCAATAAGATTTGTTGAGTTACTTGAGACCCATGGGTAAGTCGAAAGATAGAAATAAATTTTGGCTAGATTAAAACTCTATTTTTAATGTCCAAACCCTGATCATTATTAGGAAGATTGAATAATATATACTTTCCTTCTAGAATTAATGAGATCATATTAAGAAAGCTAACATATTTCTTGAATATTATTATCAAAGAAAAATTTGATTGTGAATTTTTTAAAAATCTCCAGGACATTACTTCGAATGTTAATAGCATAAAAACTTAGAAGAAGAATTTTCTTCTGAAACAGTTGAAGCCGTTAGCATTCAATGGTAAAGGAAAAGATACTCCAAGCGAGGCAGAAACATGGATAGAATCTATGGAATATTATTTCATTGTTGTAAGGATTGCATCATCAAATCAAGCAATGATCACAAAATTGAAACATATAGGGGATGCCATTCTTTGGTAGAAATAGTGGTGCAAGGACCAATGAGTGTTTGAAACAGCTAATATCACCTAGGATAGGCTTAAGGATATTGTGTGTGAGAGATACCTTCCATCCACATATCAGACCCAGAATATGAATGAAAATTTCAAATTGAATTACCTAAGCCTAAGCCCAGAAGCTTAGTACTCCAAATGCATAATGCTTCTAAAATATGCACCATCAATGGATATTTCATAGTAAGTATCCAAATTTTGCAATGGTCTAAATCCACCCTCTGAATATGCATCTTGAGTCAATGCAACCATCAAATTTACATGATGCATTGATTCAAGCGACCCCAATAGTTAAAGAGATGGAACAAAGGCTAAGAAATGCTAAAGTTTGAGACAAACTATCAAAATAAGGGCAACTTCCAAGCCTAGGCAAAAAGAGCCCAAGGGCAATATAAGCCAGATAAGGCAAAGAGAGTTAACTCAAATGCAGTGGGAAACTTTGTACCCACCATAGGAAAAGACAATGAGGCTCCAAGGTGCTTTTATTGCAAAGAACCCATACCAATACTCACATGCTTATAGCCAGTCCTTGCGAAGCTTTGTTAAAATACAAAGTATATACTCATTCTTCATTAACAGGACATGCCATACCAATTAGCCTGCTCATTCTTATGGTAGAAAAAATTGAGTCGAGAGAGAGGATGTATGATAGGTATAGTCCCCCCCTTCCTCACTAAACTCAATAGGGACACTAGTATTATTAGAATTCAGAGAGAGAGAGAGGTGGACCATGACAAAGGCACAGGTAGGAAGGGTAGCAGACATGCTCCCTGTTAGTTCATTCCATCAACACACAACTTGAAGTCAACTGTGTACTTCAAACAAAAGATCAACAGACCTAGATCTAATCATGGTTAAGTTAGTGTGACTTAACCTTATTCAACTAAGGTAGACAACTGTGAGCTTGAATCTCAACACTCCCCCTCAAGCTCAAGTGGGTTACTTCACTCCAAGTAGCTCTCTAAAGTGCACAAACTTATCTTTACCAAATGACTTGGTAAAGATATCTACAACTTGGTCTTCTGTCCTCACATGGACCAAATCAATGTCACCTAGAATCACTTTTTCTCTGATAAAGTGATAGTGTACCTCAATGTGCTTAGTCCTAGCATGATAGACATGATTACTGGCTAGGAGCACACTACTCATGTTATCACAATAGAGTGAGGCAAGCCTATGACTTCATGTATGCCCAAATCATCAAGAAGCTTCATGAGCCATGTTTCCTCACATGCAGCTAATGTAGCACCTCTATACTCTGCCTTAGTACTGGAGAGTGCAACTATAGGTTTCTTCTTACTACTCAAGTTGACCATGCTACTACCAAGGGAAAATACATACCCACTAGTAAATCTCCTGTCCTAGGTACTTCCTACCAAGTTAGCATCTATATATCCTCTAAGTTCCAAAGGATTACCATGCTCATAGAGTAGACCATAATCTGATTGTTGAGTGTTGAAATGACTTGTTTTTTGGCTGATTTTTGTTGTTTTTGAGAGCTGAATGGTTGATTTTATGGGATGATTGGTTGATTTAGAAGTGGATTGAGAGTGTTTTGGATGATATTGATTGTTTTTTGGAAGTTCATGATGTTTGTTGATGGTTCTGTGATGTTCTGATAGGTTCTGATTGGTTCTGTATACCTTCTGTTTTGTTCTGTTTTGGTCTGTTTTGTTCTGATTGTCTTCTGTAAGGAGGGATGAAGTATTGATTGATGAAGAATGAGATATTGTGAAAGCTTATTGAATGTTTTGTGAGAGTTTGGAATGATTTGAGAGTGAGTTATGAAGTTTTGATGACCTTCTGTAACCTTCTGTAGGTCTTCTGTAGAGCTTCTGTAGATTGTTCTGTCTCTGTTCTGTTCTGTACTGTAGCTGTTCTGGTACTGTTCTGTAGACTGTTCTGTATGCTTCTGTAAGTGTTCTGTGAAATGTATGTGTGACTTTGGGAAAGTTTTCTAGCCTTGGAAAGAGGTGAATACAAGTGCAAAAGAGCTGAAAGAAGTGGAAGAAGTAGCTGCTGAAGACTCAAGAGAAGACTAGAGTGAAGTGATAGTAGTGAGCTATGAAGAGACACTGTAGTGGCTCTGGTGACCCTTCATATCAGACATACCTCTTGGGAGGGGTATCCACGACCTAAGAGTGATTATTTGAGAGTGATTTTTGAGAGATTGTAGTGAGGATATGATGTATTATTGATGGAGTGAGAGAGAGAGAGAGTCAGAGATAGCCAATTCTACTCAAACAGAGTGATTGTATATGAAAGATTGAGAGAGAAGACTATATGAAGATATTGAAGATGAATACTATGTGATGTATTTCCATTCAAAGATGGTGTATTTCTTTGCTTTCTTTGTTCTATTGATGGATTTTGTGAAGATGTTGAAGAATATGGTTGATTCTATTAAAAACCGTGGGAGATTTACATGATGCTGCATGAAGATTTGTTGTGCCTGGTGTTCTTTTCTTCATTGTGATCATATGAAACATGGTAAACAAGCTTGTTGATGTTACAAGATAGATTTTCTTGCAAGAGAATTCCCTTTTCCTTGGTTTTCCTCTTGGGGCTCCATGTTTTTGGTGCGCAGCTGGGGAAGCTTACCATCAACAAGCATGAGAAGAGGCTAAAAATGAAGGAAATGGCATTGCCAAGAAGAGAAGAATTCAATGGATGTTTGTAAAGTTCCTTCTTCCAATGAAGAGTTGGAATTTCTCATAATCAAAGCCACTTTCCACAAGAAGTTCATCCCACAATGGCGGAAACACATCACCATCATGATGCGTGCTCTATGTGGTGGACAGTTTCCTCTTCCTGTTGAAGCAGCAGAAACTTGCATCTTGGTGGCAAACTGTTTGGGAACAAACTGAAGAGCACAAACAGAGAGAATGACCATCCATGGAAGATTTGGCATTCATTGAAAGGTTTCCAGACAACATCAAGTGGGAGATTGTGAAGAAGCTTCAGGAGTCTTGGTCTGTAGAGGTTCACAAAGACAAGAAGGAAAAGAGTTGGAATTTGTTCGTTGACGCTCAACAGCAAGATACATGGGATGCTTGGTGTACTGATAATCTTCTGTTTGTTCAATTAGCAACCCACTGGAAGTTGGTAGACAGAGTGTTTTTCACAACATACACTATTGAAACCATCAGAAGCTGGCATTACTATGATGATGGTACCACCACAATGCTCAGACGTATGCATTTTGACACCTTCAGAACCGAATACCTTCCTCTGTGTAGTGGCATGAAAGCAAAATTCAGGGACGTTGAAAAAAAAGAAGTAGAAGAAATGTTGGCAAGAGAGTCCTACAGAGACTGAGGCCTTCTGTTAACCCTCTGTGGAGCACTAACAACATAGTGGAGCCAACCCCCTGATGAATGACGCAATAAAAAGGCAAGCGTTAGAACGAGTCCAGAGGTACGTGAGAAGAGAGAAAGCAAAAATCAGAGCCGAGAGCGAGCTCGCAGCAGAAGCCGCCTTTGACGCCCTTGCGGAACTCCTTACAGAAGTCCCAATGGCACATCAAGCCCTTCCTCCTCCTGCTGGAGGTCCACTTCCAAGCCAGATTCGTCCTGGAAATATTGATGACAGGCCAGCGAATGTAGTCCCATTGCCAGTTTTTAAGGGAGAGTACAATGAAGACCCCGATCTTCATATAGCAGAGTTTATGGTAGCGTGTGTGGCTAACAATGCCAGAACCCCTGAGCATTGGTTGGCAATATTCCCCGCCACTTTCAAGGGGGCGGCGTTTCAGTGGTATGAGAGACAAGCAGCAGGAACTTTTGGCACATGGGACGACCTGAAGTTGGCCTTCCTCACTAAATTCAGGCGTGAAGGTTTTGAAGAGCGGATGCGAGAGGAATTTATGAACCTAAGTCAGTCCTTTGGAGAAAGAGTAGAAGCCTATGTCTCACGAATGGAATCCATCCTGAAGAGATGGACTAACCATAATCTAGATTATGGCATTTAGAAGGGGGTGTTTCTCAGAGGATTACAACCAGAAGTCCGTAAGTTTGTGGAGCTGCAAAGACCAGCCACCCTGCAAGCTGCAACAGAAGGTGCAAGACTGTACGATGAAGTGGAAGCTAAATTAGCGATGAATACAGGAAGAGGAGTCCTACCTCCTCTGATGCCAGGAATGATGTACCCACCTAATGCAGTCCCTGGGACTGTTCCCTATCCCTACCAACAGATGCCCCCGGTATCACAGTACAGTGCACCAAATCCACAGTGGCCACAATCCATGCCTCAAATGATGGCTCAACCACAACAACAATGGTCCCAACCAATTTCCTCAATGCCAAATCAGCAGCAATAGTGGAATCCTACCAACTGGAGCCAACAGCCAATAGTTCAAACAGGAGCTCTGAATCAGAACCAGAACAGAGACCCCTCTGTACCAGCCCAACCCGTTTATGCAGTAATTACAAAGACTCCTCAAAACCCTCCTACCAGTACGTCCGGAGGAGAAAGCTTGAAGGATTATTTATCCAACTCAGTTGCAAACATTAAAAAGGAGTTGATGGATGTGATTACAGAACAACTACAGACGTTGAAAGTGAATACCGCAAGCATATCCAATGTTGCGGGAGCAGGAAGAGATGTGATGCGGTCAAATACTTGGTGTGGTAAGTGTCATCAAGCAGGCCATTTAGCCACTGAATGTACACGGAAACCAACCATCCCTGGAGCCTTCTGTTCCTACTGTTTGCGGAAGAATCATACAGAGGACATTTGCTCTCTGAAGGAGATGCATGATAGGAGAAGGAAGGAAGAAGACGCAAGATTCAACTTGCTGGAATCCAAAATGACAACACAAGATATTGGACCCAAGCCTAGAGAGTTTGATCCTAATTTCGGACCCAGAAGATTTCCTTCTCAAAGTTATAGAGGAAGACAGTCTGGCGGTGGTCAAAGATCAGAAGTGGAGTGTTACAGATGCGGAGAAAAGGGACACATCTCACCAAATTGTCCAAATCCTCGAAGGTCAGTGGATTACAAGCCCTTATGCAGTCGATGCAAAGGAGAAGGCCACACTGCAAAAGACTGTCCAAGCCCAGCCCCAGTGAAAAACAGTGCTACTGATAGTCCGTCCAAGGCCCAAGAGCCTACCTCCAATTTAGTGGAATTGGAAGTTGCTGCCATCACGCGTGCAAAGCAGAAGGAACCACCTATCCAGAAAGAAAATAACCCTCCTGCGAGAACAGTGAAGTTCAATCTTCCATCAGAAGAACAGAACAGAACAGAGCCTAACAGTGCCGTACAGAGCCCTACAGTGCCACAGAGAGTTACAGAGACAGTTACAGAGGCAGGACCAGAGGTCCAGGATACAGAAGAGGAGGAAGTGCCACAAGTGGCAGAAGAAGTTCCTGTAATTCCTCTGTTGGAAGAAAGAGGAAAAATGAAAATGGGTGTTGCCCCATTCCCTAATCGGTTAGAGAAGCCAGTGGATCCTATTAAGGAATACGATCTGGTCAGAGATCTAGATACCTTTAGACCAAACCTCACATTCCGACAATTATTAATGTTGTCCCCCAGTTTCCGGAAAAGATTCAAAAGTATACTGACAAAAAGACGTGGTTTAAGGATTGCTCTCTCAACAGTAACAAAGTTCAACAAGGCTCTAGAGCCTGTAAAAGAAGTGGATGTGGCTAATGCTTTCCTAGATCCGGGTACTCCAGAGACTGGCGCGTGGATAGAAGGCTGCTTCATTGCAAATGCACTGATTGATGGAGGTTCATCAGTAAACATTATGACGGATGTGACGATGAAGGATCTAGGCCTACAAGGTGTGCAACCAACCCAATGGCTCATTAGACTGGCGGATCATAGTAGAATCAAGCCGTTGGGCATTCTCCCATATGTAAAGACTATAGTGGCTGGAAAAGATTATTGGCTAACCTATCTGGTGGTGAAGCCAAACTCTTATGGTACATCCTATCCTCTGTTACTGGGCAGACCATGGCTTTTTGAAGCCAGAGCAAGGACGGATTGGTTCAAAGGAACTTTGACCTTGGGCAGAGGACCCAACAAAGTGGTGCTGAAACTGTATGGTTCTCAAAAAGGACATGGATCCACCTCCGTGGAATTATCTTCTGATTCCCCTAACGAGGCTACAGATGGAACGTCAGCA
The DNA here is from genome assembly GCF_053477565.2 of Lygodium microphyllum. Lineage (NCBI taxonomy): Eukaryota > Viridiplantae > Streptophyta > Polypodiopsida > Schizaeales > Lygodiaceae > Lygodium > Lygodium microphyllum. The sequence continues at coordinate 128,099,819 of NC_141151.1, forward strand.
GACGAAGATGCTGTCAAACAGATCCTTCCCAAGAAAACAGTGGCACATTCCTTAACAGTGGATACTGTAAGCCGACTTCCAAAAGATGCAAAGCCATTATCAATGGGTGAATACTTTCTGCTTGAATCAGGAATGACTTCTGAAATCACCTCTGACAGTGAGATAGAAGCATGGATGTACTGCTCTCCCTGTTACATGGCCACAGCAGAAGCAGAAGCAGAAGCAGAGACAGAGGCAGGAGAGGAACCACAGAATCTGTTCTTCTGTTACAAAGCTCCTACAGAAGCAGAAGCAGAAGCAGAAACAGAGACAGAAGAGGATGGATATGATATGGACGAAGAAGATTATGAAAGTGAAATGGAAGAGTCTATCCCACCTGAAGAGGATACATTTGAAGAAGAAGTTCCAAAAGTATCAGAAGCCGATGAGCTCATCCTATGGGACAGAATGATGATGGTACCATTCGGTCTGGTAAATGGATCTTCTCATATGCAAAACCTTTATAGGAAATGGGTTAAGAAGAATAAGTCGTCTTTCAGCAGTGGCTCCTGCCGTCCTAACCCATCCTTGCCAAAGAAAGATGATGATGATGCACCGTGCCAACAAGCACCAGTCCCACCAACCCAACAGGCATCAGAGGGTCCCTGTTATGTGACGTTCCTAGATGTATCATCAGAAGATGAGTCTTCAAGCCAAGAGGTAATTAATTTTGAAACCAAACCCGAAACAGCTCTAATCCCATTCCAACGTCTTAAGGAGCAACCTAAGTCTCTACCAAAAGAAGAAGTTGGTTCTAGTGGGACATCAGAAGAGGACATCACTCCCGTGAAGGAGTCGGATCTCTACCCAGAAGCAGTCCGCGGGACCTTCATCCGAGAAGTAGAAGGTGAAAGGCAGTTAACCTTTGTGGATGCAGATGGCACTGAACGCCACTTGAAGGTGGGTAGCAGTCTCCCAGAAGAGGAGTTGTTAACCTTGTACAACTTGTTGAAAGAAAATTTGGACGTGTTTGCATGGTCTTACAAAGACCTAAAGGGGATTGATCCCACAATATGTCAACATCATATTGACTTGGAGCCTAATGCCAAGCCAGTACGGCAACGACAGAGGCGAATGAACCCAAATTATTCCACATTGGTGAAAGCGGAGCTGCTGAAGCTTCTAGAAGCCGAGTTCATTTATCCAGTGGCAAATAGTGAATGGGTTTCACCCATCGTGGTTGTACCCAAGAAGAATGGCAAATTGTGAATATGTGTGGATTTCCGAAAACTTAATTCCAAAACAAAGAAGGATCACTTTCCTATCCCTTTCACAGACCAACTGTTGGACACAGTGGCAGGACATGAACTTTATTCTCTTCTGGATGGATTCAGCGGATACAACCAAGTGCAGATCGCAGAAGAAGACCAGTCCAAAACAACCTTCACCACAGAATGGGGGACCTATGCTTACCGAGTGATGCCATTTGGGCTCTGCAATGCCCCTGCTACTTTCCAACGAGTCATGATGGCCGCATTTCAAAATCATCTGCACGACTTTATTGAGGTATATTTGGATGACTTCTGTGTCTATAGTTTGATCCGTGAACACTGGGAACACCTGGAACAATGCTTTGACCGATGCCGGGAGTATGGGATTTCCCTCAACCCCGACAAATGCATCTTTGGGGTCTCTTCTGGAGTTCTGTTGGGCCACATTGTCTCAGCACAAGGGATATCAACAGACCCTGCAAAGATCGAAAAGATTGCAGCTCTGACAGCACCCACCAACCTCAAACAGTTGAGGGGATTCCTAGGCCATGTGGGTTACTACAGAAGGTTCATAGCCCATTTTGCAACAAAGGCAACTTCCTTGCACAAGCTTCTGAGGAAAGATGCAGAGTTTACTTGGACGGAAGAATGTGACAAAGCCTTCCACACTCTGAAGCAGTGTCTGATAGAGGCACCCATTCTACAACCTCCTGATTGGACGAAAGAGTTCCATGTACACACTGATGCATCAATTGAAGGCTTAGGTGCTGTCCTCTGCCAGAAGGGCTCCTCGAAGTTGGATCAACCGATCTATTATGCAAGCCGAAAAGTCACTGATAGGGAACGGAACTATACAGTGACCGAGCTGGAGTGCTTGGCAATGGTGTTTGCCTTGGAAAAGTTTCGCCATTACCTCCTATCCACCCACTTTAAATTTTATGTGGATCATGAGGCCCTGTCCTTCTTGATGAACAAAGCAGATGTGAAAGGACGATTGATGAGATGGCTCCTTTTATTCCAGGAGTTCGACTTTGAGGTGATTACTAAGCCTGGTCGTTCCCATGTTCTGGCTGATCATCTGTCGCGTATCCCACAAACTGCAGACGAGGAGCAGGATGATCCAGACCTCCCTGATGCTTCCTTATTCTTGGTAGAAACTGTCACTCCCTGGTATGCAGACATTGCCAATCTGCTGGCAATCCAACAATACCCTCCTGGTATCTCTAGTCAGGAAAGGAAGAAGCTCATGCTAGAATCAGCCCCATACACCCTGCTAGGCGGTGCATTGTACAAGAAAGGCAAAGATGAAATGCTCAGAAGATGTGTTGCAGGGGATGAGATTGGGATTGTTCTGAAGGCTTGCCACGACGAGCCATGTGGAGGTCACTTTGCAGGAGAAGCTAGGCCAGGAAGGCTCTGCTAGCAGGTTATTGGTGGCCTGCAATTCACAAAGATTCCTATGATTATTGTAAAAGATGTGATGCTTGTCAAAGAATGGGGAAACCCACGAAGACAAGTGCCATGCCACTGCAACCTATCCTTCCTTTGAAGCCGTTTGAGAAGTGGGGTATCGACTTCGTAGGTCCGATCGACCCTCCCACCAGAAGGAAACAAAACCGATACATCCTCGTATGTACGAATTATATCACAAAGTGGTGTGAAGCTAAAGCCCTAAAGCGGGACGATGGTAACAGCGTGGCCCTGTTCATGTACGAGAATATCATCACCCGTTTTGGCAGTCCCTTAGAGCTGGTAAGTGACAGAGACACTCATTTCCTTAACAAAGTCATGGAAGAGTTGACAGAGTTGTATAAGATCCGCCATCGCAAGTCCACTCCTTATTACCCCAGAGCCAACGGCCAAGTCAAAGTCACCAATCGCATCCTCTGCTCGATTCTGACAAAAACAATTGCTGCACATCGTCGTGATTGGGACGATCGACTTACAGAGGCCCTCTGGGCGTACAGAACCTCCCATAAAGCAGCAACGGGACAGACACCCTTCCAGCTGGTGTATGGTACAGAAGCAGTTTTTCCTGTTGAATTGGAACTACCCTCTTTGAGAGTGGCTATCAAAGAGCGTTTGGGGCATGATGATTCACTGCAACGTCGTCTCCTGCACTTGGAATGTTTGGACGAAATTCGTAGGATGGCTCTACAGTGCATGGAAGCCACGCAAGCTCGACGCAAGGCTTACCATGACAGTTTCATCAAGCACAAAGAGTTCAAAGAAGGTGATTTGGTCCTAGCCTATGATTCACGCTTTGGCAAGTTTCCTGGCAAGCTCCAACAGCGGTGGATGGGCCCCTATAAGGTACTTGCAGTCAATCCTAATGGTTCTGTTCAAGTGCAGACCGTTGATGCCTCTGATGATCCCTTTCTGATCAATGGATATCGCCTGAAGAAGTACTTCCCTCCTTGGGGATCTTGACAATTACGGACACTTGATCCTTCCCCTCGTTGGCACGGCACTATACTTCTTATGCTGCTACTTCTGATAGCCGTTCTTCAATCACTCCTGCTGAAGTGGATGCAACCCTCTGTCCCCTCCACACCCCCTTCTAGTCTTGATTTCTTATCCTCTATTTTCCACCAGCGACAGTGGCGAGGTGGGTTCTGACAAATGGTCTCTCTACCATTCCCTTGCTCAATATTGAAAAGAAAAAAAAAAACATATCGGTCATGGGAGAAAATGACTAAGGTCCTTGTCATGCCGGCCTCTTCTTCGAGAAAAGGTGGAAACACCCTCGGGAATAGGGGAAAATAAGAAAAAGAAAAAAAAACAAAGAAGAAAAAGGAAAAAAAACAAAACAAATCTGTTATGAGAGAAAAGGAAGCAATTCCCTATCATAGCAGGCCTCGTTCCAAGAAAAGGTGATAAACACCCTTAGGCGAGAAGCTGGCTGTGGAAAAGGTGGTAACACCCAGCAGTCCAGAAAGTGGATTCATTAATTGATATCCCTAGGATTCAATTCCGAAGCTACCTCCCTTGGTACGTTGTGTCAATGGTCTCTCTGCAAAGCGCCTAACTGTCCTCTAGCAGACAGCATGTTCCTATCCAACACAATGTTCGATTTGATGGCTACCTCCCTGGGTACGCCTCTTCAACAACTGATGACGCGATCTTCATCGACAACCCCTTGAGTGATGTGAGCTTTCATCCTAACTGGATGGGGAAGTGAGTACGATTGCCCTCTGTATCTATCAACAGAGAGTGAGACAGAGGGTGGGGCGAGAGACCAATCTTTTCCCTTCAAATCAAATGAGAGGTGAGAAGTGTGAATGAAGTGTTGCACGCACGGGAGGGGCCTCTCAATGCACAAAGCACAATTTGTTTCTGTGCACTGCACTATAAGGCTCCCTGGCCTTCATTCTTGCACTGTATGCCGGCACAGGGCGGGATGCACTGTTGCACCATCAACTGCGCACAAGGCATACACCCTTTGCACAAGCGACTGTGAGGATTACATCAATGGGTTTCAGGAAAAGGCTGCCCTCCTGTATCTATCCACAGAGCGTGAGACAAAGGGTGGGCTGAGTGTGACTGGAGTTTCTTCAATCAATTACCGAGAGGTGAGATTGAGGGACGTTACGACACTTGGAGTCAGGTATGTTCCACTTTCCCTATGCACCCACGGGATGGGTTTTTACCGTCAACACAAGACACGTCACCCTGTTCTGTACACGGCACTGTAAGGCTCCCTTGCCTTCCTCCTTGCACCTATGCCAGACGGGTTGGATGCACTAATGCACCATCAACTGTGCACCCTGGCATACTCTTTTTGCACTATTTCCCCCTTGTTGATTCCTCAACCGGGTATGAGTTATGGGTTTTAATCATTCTTCCTCAAGTGATATTAGTCATGGGGCGAGTGACTAATCTTTCATTCCAATTGAGTGACTGTGAGTTGAGTGTAGTATCCCTCATCATCGATGAATTTCCTGCGATTCCTTCCATCAGCTACCTCCCTGGGTGCTGCCGCGTGGTCCCTGCCATGACGAACGTGTGCTGTAAAGATGCCTTGGTCCCTCCAGCGCAGACAACAACACTGGACGTGCCATCGATACTCAACCTTGATTCTTGACGAAACGGGCCAAGTTTTTCTAACCCTACAACTTCTGTTTCTTAGTGATAGTCATGTTTTAAGTGTGGGAAAGTTAGTGGATGATCTGTGGCATGGTCCTAGGTCCCTGTTGTTCGGTTAACCCTATCTGTTAAGGTCTTAAGTGTGGGGACGCGTCCCTGCGCGTCTATATTGTCTATCCCCTGCATATGCCTTACCCTGCTCATGCATATATGCCATAACTTGCTTTTACCCTAATGGGATCCCTTTCCACCCATCTGGTTATGTTTCACCCACCCTTGGGACTGTTCCCTTGCAGTTTTCCTTCATTCCCTGATTTTGAGGTTTTTCCATGTGAATGCACCCTACGTTCACCAAAATCCAAATCCAACCCTATAGCCCTATTCCTCCCATTGAACGGTCCATTTTTCCTTTTTACCTACCCCTGTTCCGGTGCACGGTTTTTGAGTTATTAATTTTTGAAGCATTTTACATAATTTAGACGGTTTTCCATGTGAATGCGCTTTTCTTGCTTCGGAACCATGCTCTGACATCATAGCCCTGACAACCGCTTTCTTCCTGACATTTTTCCTTTTTATTCCGCATCATTCCGATACACGGTTTGTCCATTATTAAGTGTGGGGATTTTAAGACATTTTTTTGCGTATTTTCGACATTTTTCCATGTGAACCTGCCCTGTTTGCATCGGAATTCCAATTTGATTTGACAGCCGTGTCCCCTGTGCCTTCCCCCACCTTTTTCCTTTTTCCTCCACCCTTTTTCGACTTCTGGATTTTTACTTATTAATTTTTAAATGAGTTTTCGGGAGTATTTTTGGAGTTTTTCACATGTGAACCCCTCCTATTTCCTCCGGAACTGCGTTTTAACGTGATAACCCTGTGCCACCCCTTCCTGCGGACATTTTTCCTTCTTCCTGCATGTCTTTCCGGTGAACGGTTTGTTTGATATTAATTTCCGATCCCATTTTCGGGTTTATTTTTTTGGGTTTTTCCCATGTGAACGCGTCTTCTCTATGTCGGGATTATGTTTTGATGCGATAGGATTGTCGGGCACATCTTTCTGCACAGTTTTCCTTTTTTCTGCACCTCATTCCGATGCACGGATCTTTCGATATTAATTTTTAAATTGCGTTTTCGGTTCGTTTTTTGTGTTTTTTGCACGTGACCGCCCTTTACCCCTCCCGGAACCTCCGTCCCGTATTTTCTTGTTTTCCCCCTGTCGTCTTGCCCACTTTTTGTTTTTACGCTATTTCGTTTTGACGTCCGGATTGGGAGTTATTAATTTTTCTTTATTTTTACGTTTTTTCTCGCGCCCGTTTTGCGCGTGAACGCGCCCTTTTTCGCTTTTCCGAGTCTCCACGCGCCCCGGTCGTGTCCGCGTAACCCGTACCGTCTTCCCCGCATCATTTCAATCCCGTCACAGCAAATTTTTTTACCCGGCCCCGCGCATGCGCGCGGGACGGGGGTACGTGCCCTTGCCCCCCACCCCTTTCCCCCACCTGCCCACCCCATGGCCCCCCCCATGGGCCCCCCCACCCCTTCCCCCTAACTGCCTACCCCTGCCCCCAACCGCCCGTCTTTCTTTCTCTTTCTCTCTCTCTCTCTCTCTTTCTTTCTCTCTCTCCTCCTGCGTTCTCCTTCTCCCAGTCTCCACCCGACTTCCCTTCTTCTCCTTCTCCACCTACCCCCCCGCCAGCAACCCCTCCTACCCCCGCCAGCAGCCCCTCCTACCCCCGCCAGCGCCTGCTGCCTCCTACCCCTCCCCCGGCGGCGTTTCTCCCCCCCGCCCGCCGCCATCTTCGCCTCCTACCCCCCCCGACTTCGCTTCTCCCCTCCCTCGCCCCTCCAGCGCCTCCCTCGTCCCCAGCGCCCCCCCAGCGCCTCCCTCGTCTCCAGCGCCTCCCTCGCCCCCCCAGCGCCTCCCTCGTCTCCAGCGCCTCCCTCGCCCCCCAGCGCCCCCCCAGCGAGCCTCCTCGCCTTCTCCTCCCTACCCCTTCTGCCGCCCTCCCCCGCCACCTCCTCCCACGGCAGTGCCCCCCCCGCCATTCCGCTCCTCCCCGTACTCCCCACCGCCCTTCTGCCGCCCTCCTCTCCGCCTCTGCCCGCCCCTCTGTTGCAATCGCGCCGCCGCGCCCTGGATTTGCCACCGCCTGGACGCCGTCGCGCCGCCCCAGGAGCCGCCGGAAGTCGCCGCCGCCAGCAAGACCACCACCTCCTCCTCTCTAACCCCTCACTAACCCTAGGTTAGTTAATCTAACTCTAATTTACTTACACTAACCCTAGGTTAGTTAATCTAACTCTAATTTACTTACACTAACCCTAGTTAGGTTCCATTAACCCCCTAGGTTAACCTAACCCCCTAGTAACTCTAACCTAACCTACCCTCAACTCACCCCAGTTAATTGTCACTGACCTTAGTTAGGTTAGTTTACTAACTCTAACCTAACCCACCCCCTAACCAACTAACCTTAGGTTAGTTCCCACTCACCCACTAACCCTAGTTAGTTCTTACTAACCTTAGTTAGGTTAGTTGGTTTAACCTTAGTTAGGTTAGTTGGTTTAACCTTAGTTAGGTTAGTTTGCTTAACCTTAGTTAGGTTAGTTCTAACTACCCCTAACCCTAACTTAACCCTAGCTAGGTTAGTTTTACCCTAACTATAGTTAACCTAGACTAACCTAACCATAGTCAACTTAATTAACTAACCCCAACTTAGTTAACCTAACTTAGTTGATTCACCTACCTAGTTAGCTAACCTAGCCTAGTTGACTAACCTAAGCAACTTAGACTAACCTGACTTGCTTTAGGTAGACTAACATGACTTACCCCACTAACCAGACTTAATTGACTTATGCCTAACTGACTTATTTGATTAATGTGATTTAGGTGACTTAATTAATCACTACATTAATTTTTCCATAAAAAAATTTCAGAAAAATTTCTAAAAATTCATTTTGCCTTTTGTCAATTTTTGGGAATTTGTCTGCTGGAAATTGCCTACCCTATAATTTCTGAAAATTCCACATTTCCTAAATTTACCCTTAAATTGCCAATAAATATAGAAAATTCATTTAAAAATTGTAAAAAATTCTAAAAATTTCTAAACACATTCTAAAAAATTCCCCTCACCTCCCTTGCCCATTTTCCATTTATTCAAACATAAATAATCACAACTAAAAATAAAAAAATAAATCAAAATAAAAAACCAACACAAACCAAATCCACCCATCTGCTAAGGTGTTGTCATTGTTGTTTCATCAGTGCTCTTTACTTTTCCTTTACTGAAACTCTTCCGTGCGCATTCCTGCATTACATACACACCCCTTCCAGGTATTTATTTTATGTGCTTTATTTATTTTTATTTTTCCCCTTAATCACAAATTAATTGTTAAAATGAACCCTTTAATTCACCCACCGTTTCCACACGCATTCGCGCTAAACACACATACTTTTTAATTAAAATAAACCAGCCGTTCACTTAGCACGCGCTACGTGCGCTAAAGAGACACTTTAAATTTTAAATTAAAAAGAACCAGCCGTCACATGAGCACGCGCTGGCAAAAAAGCGCTCCACATCACCTTAATTTATAATCAATGAATTGCATTTAGAGACCCAGTCGGGAATCGAAGTCCGAAAATCGCATAACTGCACCGTTTTAACCTAATAATTGGTAATTAAATACCTAATAAGGAACCGCCGTTTTCTTGCTAAGGTTTATCACCTAATAAAAATTCACACATGTTTAATAATTGATTAAAATCAACCCTTCATTAAATTAATTCCCCCCTCACTGCACTTAATTCCCTTTTTAATGAAGCGTTTCGTGGGATGGGTATGCGCAGTCATTAGCGTTATTTTCCATGGTCCAGTCTTGGTTCTATCACAGATGTCGTATTGATATGTGTCGGATATTTTATAGTTTTGGTTTCATGTCTTAGTTACGGTTACGAGTGCGGTATGCCGTTTTTTTCTTTTATTGCCTGATACGGGGTTCAGGGTGTTTGTCTGATGCATCGCATGAAGCTTTCGGTCGCATTTGTCTCAAGGTCATGTCAAATTTTTTTCTAGGATGTGGTTTGCTTGGGGTTAGTAGGTCGTGTCACGTTTGATTGGTAATTCTCATATCCTTGGTTTTTGTCTGTTGCTTTGCAGGCATTCTCCTTGATTGTCTGTGTTTGTGGTGTGTGTGTAACCATCTGAATGACGCCTTCTCATGCTCCTCCCCCTATCCAGTACGTCCCACTAGTTAGTAGGGATTACTCGTCCCTACTTACTTTTGAGCCCCTCACGAAGGCGGGACTTGCTGCTTTTGTGGCCACTCCTTTTCCATTACTTCTAGAGGATCCGTCCTTATGTGATGAGTTCCTGGCCTCTTACAGCAAGAAGACAAGCGTAGTCCAAGGAATGTCTATGACTTTGACATCTCGCGGCTTAGGGAAGGCTCTGTCTCTTCCCTTCAAAGGAGAACCTTTTGTGACCACTCGTCAGCTCTTCTCTAATGAAGAGATTCTCAAGCTGTTGCAGAAGCAGACAAGGGAAGTCCTTGATGTTAAGAAAGTGATAAACTCTTCAGGAGTTTCGTTTTCTATGATTACTGATCCCGTATGGAAGACGATGTGTCAATTCCTTCAGGACAGGTTCATGCCTACCAAAACGCCATCCCACTATTTGTCCAAAGAGCTTTTCACAGCTTTCAGGATGGTGCTGAAAGGAGTTGTTATTGATTGGAGCACATACCTCCTTACTAAAATGGATCAGCATTTTGTTCAAGTCACGAGGGGTAATGTTACCAATGTTACCTACGGATCATATTTGTATGCCTTCTTGACCTATTCAGGTTTACAGAGGACAGTACCTCCACATCCTCCATCAGATCCAGTACCTCCTCCTCCACCCTCAGAAGAGTCAGCACCTATTGACATTGAGGATGATGATTCTCCGCCTCCCCTGATCATATAGCGCAAACGCTTGAAGAGGGTAGCGGATAAAGCCCCTGCTGTACTTCCCTCAGTGCCTATCCCTGCTACTTCTGGCAGTGAACTCCCTGGGTATCTCACTTGTAATAACCTATTCAGAGCACATCGAGAAGGATCCTTGGAGATCTCAGTTCCCTCCCTAAACAGTCTCGTTTCAGGAGATGCCATTCCTTTCCTCTGCAAGGATATTCAAAGTTCCATTGAGTTGTCCGTGACAGCCTGTGTTCAACAGCTGTACGCATCTTTCTATGAAGAGCTCATGCAGTCCAAAGACCAGTTGCATAAGGCAACATCTGAGTTAGCTTCTGCTAAGGATACCCTAGCAGATCTATTTAAGAAAATGGAACAGCAAACCCAACTGGTTGCCACTCAAAGCGATGAGATTTCTTCATTGAAGACCCAGTTATTCGAGGCTCAGTCACAGGTTACTAGCCTTTCAGCAGAGAAGGAGAGGATGTCCAGCGAAGCGAAAGAATTCCAAGTTCTTTTAGATGACAAGCTTTTAGCTTTACAGACTGCTAATGACACAGTGGCCAACCAAGCCTCCCAAATCTAGCAGTTGCAAGATCAGCTTGCAAAGTCCCGCTCTGTTCCTCCAAGCCCTCCTGTTTCATTAATTCCTTCTCTTTCCCAGTAGGACTTGGCTGCCCTACAGAGACAGGCTACTTTGTGCCCTCTATTCCAAGATAAAGTGGAAAGATTGCAGTCCAGAATGGACTTGTTATGGTCTACCTTTGAGCAGTTTCAGGAATATGTCTTACCTGACCATTCTTTCTTTGTCCACTACCACTTACAGAAGTTGGTCTTCTATATGAAGCTTTCCACGATGGATTTACCTTTTCCAGAGGATGGCTGGAGTGGGGCTTGGTCTGCTGAGTTGTTGACAGAGGTAGTCAGAATGGTCTTTGAAGATTCTGTCACGCCAGACACCATGTTGATGTCCTACATGTATCTCTGAGGAGATTTGTTAATTCCAGATGAGGTAGATATGGCATGGTATGTGGGGGATGTGGTCTTACAGGCTGTTCTATATGTCAATCATTTGGAGTTGCGTATAGCTGATATGTTTCAAAGTTATTCCTCCAAAGTAGCTGATTGTCAGGATAATTCGTGGCATCCCATGATTGATTCGGTGGTCCTAAATCAAAGACAAAACACAGCTCCTACCTTTGCCCAGAGTACTAACCAACTGAGGATGGATCTCTTAACCTATCTTTCCAAACATAATCCATTTGATGCTACCTTCTTTGATACCGATCATAGACGATCTCTCTTGGGACCTTCTGTTCCTACTCTCCTCTATTACCAACAATTGGCTCACCGCTATGCTATATATATTTCCCTTTGTCAATCTAATTCCACTATTTTACCACTTCTTTTCCAACCTTCAAATTTCCCTCAAATTCCTATTTTCACTTACTGTTCCTTTATTGAGGATCGGGTATTTTCCCCTTCTCCACCCTGTTCTTCACCCCTCATAAATGTACCCTCCACATTTCCTATTTATCAGTTAACACCGTTCCTTAGTGATTCCTTCCAAATTTCTGCCACTCCTTCTTTAACCTTTTCTTCCTTTTATGATTTTTCCTATCCTTCTCTACATCCACTTTCCCTTATTCCATTACCCTCTCCTAACACTTCCATATCTCAACCACCTCAGTTGGTTAGTGACTATGACGGTTTTGATACTCAGATTTCCAGAAGAAGGGGATGGAGTTCGGATGATTGCCTTACAGGACCGCAGATTAATTGGCCAGTAATTCCAGGAGAATGGACAGCTTCCAGTCAAGCTTATCAAAACTATGTTCATTTTGCCCAACAATATTCACAGTCTGTAGATCCCTCAGTGAGATTAACTGCTCACTTTGCTTCGTACCTGGCGTATATGCATAGGCACTCTCATACTGATTCAAAGCCTATTCCAAAGTTGTGCATGAATGTCAATGTTAGCATTGATTCCCAACAGCTGGAGATACTGTATTTTCATGCCCTCTGTTTGCCTAGCAGATACTTGGTCCTGTTGAAAAGGATGTGCTGTCTCCAATTTTTCCAAAATCCTCCTTAAAACTTTGTAGATGAATCCTTATCTATGGATCGATTCCGACAACATCAATCTTTTAAGAGGCATCATCTTCCTTGATACCTTTCCAATGTATGGTGGAAGCTTTTAATGAACAACTCTCTTTTTGAAGAAGTCATTCAGATGGTTGTGTTGTGTATTAGTGTTTGTGTTGTGAGTTCATGTATGTCAAACGAACGTGGTGGTTTCCTATTGGATTTTGTGTATGAGCTATGTTTTGGAGATTTGTAGAGATGGGGTCGTGGTTGGAGAGTTGAAGCTGATCCTGATGAAGAAGAAGCAAACTCTTATATCCTTTACAAATTTGTTGTGATTTTTAGTTTGATAAGAGGTGTTAATTTCAAAAGAGTTTTCATTTCTTTGTATTTTTATATCAGAAACAGGTTATAAGATGGGGTCGTGGTGGATGGATTCTTTTTGAAAAGCTATTGAAGATCAAAGTTGAGCTTTTCCCTGAACTTGTATTCCCTTTTTCCTGGGTCGCGAGGACGCTTCCTTATTAAGTGTGGGGATATGTTGAGTGTTGAAATGACTTGTTTTTTGGCTGATTTTTGTTGTTTTTGAGAGCTGAATGGTTGATTTTATGGGATGATTGGTTGATTTAGAAGTGGATTGAGAGTGTTTTGGATGATATTGATTGTGTTTTGGAAGTTCATTATGTTTGTTGATGGTTCTGTGATGTTCTGATAGGTTCTGATTGGTTCTGTATACCTTCTGTTTTGTTCTGTTTTGGTCTGTTTTGTTCTGATTGTCTTCTGTAAGGAGGGATGAAGTATTGATTGATGAAGAATGAGATATTGTGAAAGCTTATTGAATGTTTTGTGAGAGTTTGGAATGATTTGAGAGTGAGTTATGAAGTTTTGATGACCTTCTGTAACCTTCTGTAGGTCTTCTGTAGAGCTTCTGTAGACTGTTCTGTCTCTGTTCTGTTCTGTATTGTAGCTGTTTTGGTACTGTTCTGTAGACTGTTCTGTAGACTGTTCTGTATGCTTCTGTAAGTGTTCTGTGGAATGTATGTGTGACTTTGGGAAAGTTTTCTAGCCTTGGAAAGAGGTGAATACAAGTGCAAAAGAGCTGAAAGAAGTGGAAGAAGTAGCTGCTGAAGACTCAAGAGAAGACTAGAGTGAAGTGATAGTAGTGAGCTATGAAGAGACACTGTAGTAGCTCTGGTGACCCTTCATATCAGACATACCTCTTGGGAGGGGTATCCACGACCTAAGAGTGATTATTTGAGAGTGATTTTTGAGAGATTGTAGTGAGGATATGATGTATTATTGATGGAGTGAGAGAGAGAGAGAGTCAGAGATAGCCAATTCTACTCAAACAGAGTGATTGTATATGAAAGATTGAGAGAGAAGACTATATGAAGATATTGAAGATGAATACTATGTGATGTATTTCCATTCAAAGATGGTGTATTTCTTTGCTTTCTTTGTTCTATTGATGGATTTTGTGAAGATGTTGAAGAATATGGTTGATTCTATTAAAAACCGTGGGAGATTTACATGATGCTGCATGAAGATTTGTTGTGCCTGGTGTTCTTTTCTTCATTGTGATCATATGAAACATGGTAAACAAGCTTGTTGATGTTACAAGATAGATTTTCTTGCAAGAGAATTCCCTTTTCCTTGGTGTTCCTCTTGGGGCTCCACTGATGTAGCCTTCACATATCTCAAGATCCTTCTCACTACATCCAAGTGCGCATTCATAGGCCTCTGTGTGAATTGGCTAATCAATACAATTGAATAGCTAAGATTCGGTCTAGTAATGGTAAGGTTAATCACGCTACCCACCATTTTTCTATACATAGTGACATTCTCAATCTCATGTCCAACATCTGCAAGTAGCTTAACATTTTTTTGCAATGGAGTGCTCAATGCTTTGCAATCCAACATACCATACTTGGTCAACATATCTTGTGCATACTGCTTCTGCAACAACCAAGTGCCATGATGTGTAGAGACAACCTCAATCCCAAGGAAATCCTTCAATTCTCCCAAATATTTGACTTGAAATTTAGCATGTAACATTTCCTTGATCTCTCCAATTCCTGTGACATCATCACCTGTAATGATCAAGTCATCCACATAGATGACTAATATCACATAACCAGCCCTTGTCTTCTTTGTGAATAGGCTATTATTCCAAGCTCTAGGTGCTTGCTTCAGCCCATATAATTCTTTCTTCAATCTACACACATGTGTAAGAAAATCTGGATGTACATAGCCCTCAGGTTGATCCATGTATACTTCCTCAACCAAATCACCATTGAGAAAAGCATTCTTCACATCCATATGATACATATTCCATCCTCTAGATGCTGCCAAAGCAATCACTGTCCTCACAGTTGCCATTTTAGCAATGGGGCTGAATGTTTTCTCATTATCAAGACCGTATTGTTGTGCATATCTTTTGCCACAAGTCTTGCCTTGTATCTTTTCAATGTGCCATTCAATTTGCACTTCACTTTGTATACCCATTTGCAACCAATAGCCATTTTTCCTTCAGGAAAATCAACCAAATCCTAAGTGTCATTTTTAGCCAATGATGAATATTCCTCATCCATTGCCTTACACTAATGATAATCCATAATAACTTCAGAAAACTTTGTGGGTTCCTTGAAGCTAGTGACTTTTTCCATATATGCATAGTGCCTCACTGTGTAACCATTGTATGTAACCCTATCCACATGCTTTCTCACTCTTTTTTATCTCCTCAACTGAGGTGAAGTATGAGACTCTCCTCTCTCATGAGGTGGTACGTATCTATGTCTCACACCAAGAGTCGCCTACTGATGGAATACCAAACTCACTATCCAAGCTATCAGTGCCGAGTGAATCATAACCACAAGTGAGTGGCCCTGTAACATCATCAAGTTTTCCTTTGCCTTTATCCACATTTCTCCCCCTCAGTAACATACCTTTGTCAGTGGAAAAAGATGCTGAAGTCCTCAATCTACCTAATTCATGTAGTAGCATCTTTAGAAGGCATTGAAATTTCTACACTTTCATTTGTACCTCCATGTACATAAGTCTCCTAACAAGCATCATCATCATCCAGCAAGGTGATCTTTGTCTCATGCCATGATTTCAGCTCATTAAATACTACATATCTTAATATCAATGTTTCATGAGTAGAAGGATTGTAGCATTTGTACACTTATATACATATGCCAAGCATCCAAAGACCTTAAGATGGCTAATGTCTGGCTTTATCCCATAAAGTCTCTCATGAGGAGTCACCTCATGTATACTTGCTATTGGTGTACAATTCATGACATACACTACAATCATTAGAGCCTCAGCCTAATATGCATTTGGTAGGCTCTTCTCATTCAACATGGCTCTAACCGATTCCACGATTACCTTGTTTTTCCATTCTGCCACACCATTTTGTTGTTGTAAAGAAAGAGACCTAACTGACCTGGCTAAGGGAGATAAGAGAGAGAAGGACTACATGAGAAGAAGAAGAGGAGAGAGAAATATAGGGAGAAGAGAGAGAAAGAGAGGAAAGGGAGGAAGAAGAAGAAGAAGAAGGAAAAAAAAAAAGAGAAGCCATGAAAGCTTGTGAAGGTGAAAAGAGAGATTCTTGATAATTTTGTAATACCTCAAAATACCCTCTTACACCTTATATAGCATTAGTGTGATTGGTATGTTTCCATGCCATGTTCCCGTGATCCCCGCTCATTACAAACCATCCCGTCTCATAAACTTTTTGTCTTAAAAAACAAGGGATGTTGTCCCGTAAGGGTGTGTTGTAGGAAATCAGCCACCATAGCTTTGTGTAAGAAACTCCAAATGGGATAAGTGAGGTGTCATTACGGAGCCCATGAGATGTACTTTCAGCCAATATGGGTGAGGGGGGGCTGCAAATACCTCAGGACCAAAACTATTGCAAAATAGAGAGCTGTCCAGGAGTTATTAGTGTGTTGTCCAAGATAGTATGGCTGGAGAAAAAGAGCCATAACTTCCTCTAGGAAACTTCGATCGGGGCAAATGAGGTGTTGGTGCGGAGCCCTCGAGGTGTACTTTCAGCCCATGTATGGGAAATGGGACTGAAAATGGGTCAGGACCAAAATTCGTGCAAAAAAGTTGGTTGTCCAGACGCAGACTGTAGCCCAAAACAGGTGTCATGGTTAAGTTCCAGCCAATATGGCCTCCTTGAGGTATGAAAACTCATTGAAGATAGATATTGGATGCCAAGAAGCTTCCTCTATTGGTAGGCCTTGATATGTGATCAGGTATTCATGGATTGAATGGGTGCGGAGTTGCTTTTCATGCTGCCCAATGATCGCTTCAGGAATATACTGGATAAGGCCCTCCTCATCTATGGGGGGTAGCTCCTCTACATGATCTTTGGGAGTTCCAATTAAATGTTTCAATTGGCTCACATAAAATACATTATGGATCTTAGTAGTGGGAGGGAGTTGGAGACAGTAAGCCAATTCCTCGACCTTTTTAATGATTGTGTAGGGCCCATAGTAACTTGTTGCAAGAACCGTCCTTTAGTGTAGCATAAGAGGGCTTGGGGATCTTGAGGAGTACCAATTCACCCTCTTGAAAGTAAAGGGGTCTTCTTTTTGCATCAGCATGTAGCCTCATGTGCTCTTGAGCCCTTTTGAGGTTTGCGTTGCATTGTTAAAGTAAAGCTTGTATGCGGCCCAACTCTTCTTTTCCAAGGGGGTTGAGCTTTTCATTGAAGATCACAGTGGAAAGGGGAACTCAATAACCATACAATGCATTGAAGGGAAAGACTCCAATGCTCAAATGAGTGGAGTTATTGTAAGAAAATTTAGCCAAGTGCAGCCATACATCCCAATAATTCTGCACATCATGACAAAAATGTCGCAAATAAGTCTCAAGCCACTTGTTGACTCGCTTGGTCTGCCCATCCGTTTGGGGATGATAGGCTATAGATGGAGCCAATTTGGTCCCCATGGAGCTAAAACTTTTCTGCCAAAAATGACTCATAAATTTGGTGTCCCGATCATATACTATGACGTGGATTAAGCCATGCAACTTAAATACATGCTCCATAAATTAAGTGGCAACTTGAGATGCTGTAAACAGAGATTTTGTAGGGATGAAATGGGCTGCTTTAGTGAGTCAGTCAACTACCACCACATAGATGCTATCCCAACCCTTCTTGGTTGTAGGTAAACTAGTGTGATGAAATCCATGGTAATGTGGGTCCATTTTCCTTTGGGGATAGGTAAGGGCTGCAACAATCCACTCGGTTTAAGAGTGTTATCTTTATTTTGTTGACAAGGCACACATCCAGACATGAAGTCTTTAACATCTCGCCATAGGCCTTTTCAATGGAAGATTTTTGAAATGCGGTCATTTTCTTTGAAGACCCCTAAGTGGCCATAAATTTGTGAAGAATGCATCTCTTCAAGGATCGTTTCGATAAAAGGAGAGACGTGGGGAATCACAATATGGCCATGGATCCAAATGAGGCGGTTGTGGAGCTAATATTGAGAGTTGTCATCCATAACACCTTGTTGTAATTTCTAAAAAATAAGGTTGAATTCAGCATCAAGCAAGTAGGCCTCTTGGAGCTCTTCAATCCAATCATGGTGGAGTTCAATGATAGATGAAACCTTGCATGCCCACATGCAAGAGAGTGCATTAGCCACTACATTGTCCTTGCCACGAGTATGGCTAATCTCAAAGTCATAGTTTTGTAGGGTAGCTACCCATCTACGTTATTTGGGAGTGACGTTGGGCTGAGTCAAGAAGTATTTGAGCACACGGTGGTCACTTTTCACCTTAAATTTATTGCCATACAAGTAGTGGTGCCACTTTTTAATAGCGTGAATGACTAGCAATGTCTCTTGATCATAGACATGCAACTCTCTCTCTTTATCATCCAATTTTCAGCTCTCAAATGCTATTACCCTGTGTTCTTGCAGCAAGACTACACCAATACCCCGTCGACTAGCATCACGTTGGATGGTAAAATCCTTTCAAAAGTCGGGGCATACGAGGATAGGGGTTGAAGTGAGCAAGTCTTTCAGCTACGATCAACCAAATCATCCCATAAGAAAGCCTCTTTTTTCAGCCTGTCAGTTAATGGTGCTGCAATTGTGGCATAATGGCAAATAAATCTCCGATAAAAAGAGAAGAGGCCAAGAAAATCACGTAAGGAGGTAGTGGTAGTGGGGATGGGTCAATCTCGAACAAATTGCACTTTCTTAAGATCACCTTGGATGCCCTTTTCACTAACAATGTGTCCCAAGTACTCAACCTCTGTTTGCATGAAGACACACTTGCTTTCCTTGGCAAATAGCCAGTGATCTCTTAGTGTATCAAAAATTTGTCTGACATGATTCAAATGCTCATGCAGTGACTTGCTGTAAATGAGTATATCATCAAAGAATACAAACACAAACTAGAAAATCCATGGCTGTAATATTTTGTTCATTAGGCTCTGAAATGTGGCGGATGCATTAGTGAGCCCAAATGGCATGACAAGGAAATGATACAAGCCACAGTCTGAAAAGTTGTTTTAACTTCATCACCCACTCTCATTATGATTTGGTGGTAGCGAGATCACAAATCAATCTTGGTGAAGTAGCGTGCTCCCTTGAGCTCATCAAGCAAGTCATCAATTCGAGGGATGGGGTATCTATTTTTTACAGTGATCTCATTGAGATCACGATAGTCAATGCACAACCAGAAGGGTACGTGCTTTTTCTTAACCAATAGAACCAAGGAGGCATAAGGGGAAGAGCTAGGCTCTATGAATCCCATTTCACTGAGCTCCTTGACTTGCTTAGCTACTTCCTCTCTGTCACATTTAGAGAGTCAATATGGGGGTTTATTGATGGGCTTGGCATGGGGATCCAAGTCAATCCGGTGATCGATCTCTGAGGTGGGAGAGTGGTGGGAGGCTCAAATAGGTCCTCATATTCAGCCAAAGGTGCTTTTGGTGCTGCATTTTTCTTCCCCAAGGTGTGTTGGTCATCATTATTCTTATGCAAATGCAAGATAAAGATCTGGGAGCATTTCTTGAATTCCTTTTTGAGTTGTCTTGTTGTTATAAGCTGAAAATCTGCAATTTCTTTTATGTCCTCCAACTATGCAAGTTGCCCATGCATTATAAACTCCATATACAACTGTGAGAAGTCCATAGAGATTTTTTCCAACTATTGCAGTCAATCACAAACTAAAACAACATCTACAGGGCCCATATCAAGAGTAATTAAGTCCACCTTTGCTGTATAATTTTTGGCTAGCACAAGAGGCACTTGTGTGCATACCTGGGAGCTTCTTTCCTCATTTCCATTAGCCACTTGAACCCTAATAGGTTGCTCTAATTCAGTAGGAACACATGTCAAATGTCCAAGAGTCAATTTATTCACAAAACTGTGTGTGCTGCCACTATCTATGAGAATGTATACATTCTTGCCATCAATATTACTGTGTACTTGTAGGATGTTCAGGATCCTAGAGTCTGTCCATGCATCCATAGAGATCGAGCAAGCTGATATAGTGGTAAATGTGGGGTGCAAAGGGTCATTCCCAAGCATGTCATCCATGGGGCAGCCACCAGGGTCAAAAGGGAACCCGTCCGGTGAGTCATAAAACTAATCGGTGTCAAGATCCTCTTCATATTCAACATTTTCAGCAAGTGTCATCACGGGAGAGTTGTTATGCAAGTCCTCTTCCAACTTGTCACTATCTTCTAGCACATACATACAATTAAACTTGACAATGGCGTTGTTAAAGGGGCATTTGGATGCATGATCAGTCGTGTACTTATCCCCACATTTAAAGCATAATCCTTTAGCCTTGTGATCCTCGACAACTTCAGGAGGAATGAATTTTTGACCGTTAGGAGTGAAGCCATTCCGTGTCTTATTTTCAGCATACTTTGGGTCACTTTTGGAGGGGGTGTTGTCCCAAAACTACCATATTTCCTTAACAAGATATTTAATTTGTTTTTTTAATTTGAATTATGATGCGTGTGTATAAGTGCGTGTAGTCTACATTATAGACGCACGAATAAACATGATTTTTTTTGCAATTTAGACGCGCTGATAGATGCGCAAAACAGAACTGAAAAAAAAAACCAGAGAGCATCTGGTTGCAAAGTCTATTTTTTTTTTTCCCCCTCCCATACATCAGATCGTGTATTTGGGAAAAAGACAATGTATCTTATGGGCACGAGAATTGAAAATAAAAGTCCATGTATTCATTATATATCAAAGCATTTACAAGGGAAGTTTAAGTGCTTGCGACCTAAAGCGTGGCCGCAAGCAGTAGGCTCAAAGAGATATCATACATATACAAGAAAAGAAGGCCTCATGAGGAGGTATGGTGCTCCTCTACGAATATGAAGAGGAAACATCCTCGCTAGTACCACCATGGCTACTAGTGTTGCTATCCCCCTCCTCGCTATGCTCCACATCCAGGTTCGCCTACACACACAAAAGATCAGAGTTGCTTACATAGACAAGGTGGAGAAAAAGTTATAATTAGTTATACTTTTAATAGGAAAGTAAGAAAAACATAACTCCTCTGGCTGTCGAGTCCTCATGGCCCGGTTGTATTGGTCCTCAATGATGAGACCCTCCTCATAAAATTGAAGTCGTATCGCTGTGCGGTTATGGCCTCGATGGTAACCTACCTCTCTAGGGGTAGGTGTCCTACCAACAATGGTAGTCTACAAAACATTTAGAGATATACAAACAATTAGACATCACAATATATTAGACTAAAATATATAAAGAATTGAAAGAAATATAAATTTAAAAAAACTAGAAATCAAAATATACTTACAAACTCCGCCTCCCACGACTCTCTGCCGCCCGATCCGTAATGCGAGGATCCCATTATTTCCATTTGGATCCGTCACGCCTCTGTGTGCTGGCAACTCTTCACTTTCTCAGCTACTTTATTCTTGGCTTTCTTCCACTCTACGCGGTGGCACATAGGTGGTTGGCTGTAGGCTCCACGCCCCTCCTCGAGCCTCGGCAGTGAGTCCCTAGCCCGTGTCATGAGGTGGGATCTTTGTTGTGAAGCATATCCCTCACTTTTGTACGTTCCCAATCATCCGAGAATTGCTGACCCTTAGGATTTGGGTACCTCCTATGGACTGCCCTCAATACCTCCTGTCACAAGCCACTTTTTTGATTTTTGAAGGCAATGAAACAATCTCTATACATCGCATGCACGACACTCCTCATGTATGCCATTACATCCCTTCTCTCATCATCGTGAAAGATGCCACCAGCATCTGTAACTCTATAGTACTGGCGTACAACATCCTCTACATGATCTACTGGTGAGGGTGATCACTCGCTACCTCCTAGGCAACCCCCACACAACCCTCATCCTCCCCCTCGACTCTCCCTCCTCCCTCTCTATCGACTGCCCTCTGCCTCGTTGGATGCATGAGCTTCTGCAGATGCACGTGCTTCTGCAGATGCTTTTGCTTCGGCCGATGCACGTGGAGCATGTGGAGTACCTGCATGTGGAGTCTGGGAAGTAGTGCCAGGCAAAGACGCCAGAGGCGTCCCAGACATGACACTGAACACCTCGTCCGCTATGGGAGAGCGGCCAAGGTGTCTGGTCATCTCTCCCATGAAGTCTTCCCTACTAGGAAAACCTCCAAAAAATGCATTGACCCCCCTGCCAAAGGAGGCCAATGTATCATTCATGTGATCCACATCTGGGTCATTGCTAGATGAACCAGGATACAACATCTGCAAAAAAAACACAGGAAAAAGACAAATTTATTTGCATACAAAAAATCATATATTACCTACATTTTCAAAGAGCTTTCTTTAGACATTGAGCATAACACTTAAGTACTAATGCTTCTCTTAAACAAGAAAATTGATAAACATAAATATGGGATTGGTCACATTCATCATTGCAAAAATATATTGTTTAATATTAGAACTGGGAGACCTGGCGCGTGTATCCCCGTGTTTACATTACAGGTTAGACGTGCTCTCAGACACGCTCCAGAGTGAACCTTCTGTTCAGCGCGTCTATCTGCACATCTAACATGCAGCACAGACGCGTTGCCAGACGCGCATCGTAGGACAATGCGCGTGTATAATCGCGTGTAGACTGTAGGTCAACCTTCTGTGCAGTGCGTGTATCATCGTGTGTACACTGTAGAGCACATGCGCCAGCACACATGCTCTAAGACGCTCTGAGAGGAAACATTTTTTCGCGTCTATGTATGCGTCTACACTGAGATGTAGAAGCGCTAAAAGCAGACGCACTAAGTCGGCCGATTTTAGGCCGACGACCGCCATTGACGATTTACAAAATGCAATAGATAATGGAATCACAAATTCTAAATACACAGACAGAGCAGAGAGAGGAAGAGAGAAACAAAGAGAGAGAGAGAGAGAGAGAGAGAGAGAGAGAGAGAGAGAGAGAGAGACTCACCTTGGGTGTTTGGTGTGGCGGGTGGTGGCGCTTCTCCTTCTCCTTCTTCCTCTCCTTGGTAAGTTACCCTCCCTTGATGCTTGTTTGCTTGCTTGCTGCTTCTTCTTGTTCTCCTCTTTCTTGTTCTCTCTTTCTTCCTCTCCTTGGCTTTCCTTCTTCCCTTCTTGTGTGTTTGAAATGAAAGAAGAGGTGAGTCATGAGAAGGTGAGGCATGAAGAGACTGCATGTCGGCTAAACTCAAGCTTCAGAACCGCAAAAAACGCAAGAAAGGAAAGGCGCAATTTGAAAAGAAATGATTTAAGTATGGTTTGAATTTTGACGTGTGCATCTATTTTTGTGTGTATATGTGCGTCTATTGTTCAGATAGACTCGAGTATAGACGCGAATATAGACACGTAGTTAAACGCGGATATAGACGCGCATTTGGGATTTATCATAATTTTTTGTTTTTAAGATAAGTTTTGATAGTAAATTCTTATAATAAGTTTTAATGTATTTATGATGATTTTTGTGTATTTAAAATTAAGATCTTATGTAAACATATGAATGACAAATATTTTGATGTTGTCATGAATTAGGTTTAATCATGTCGACGTCGTCATCACCTAGTGCGGTGCAAGCTGGTGATTCAATGAGCACATCCTCAAGTGAGGATGAAACATTATGTCTTCATAATCGAGATGCATGGCTACGACGAAAAATTAAATGCATGTGTGATCGTTGTTGAGGGTGTATTTTTCGAGCATGTCGAATTGCAATGTCACACCTCAGCTTGTATGGAGAATGGGATCGAGAAAAAGCACCGGTATTCATAAATTTTTTTTACCACTAAGATTGCATGTCTATGTTACGAGAATTATATATCAACGTACATGAAACTCCCTTTTGTGGTTGAGCAGGATGCGGTGCCACATCCTTAGATGCTCCCTCCCGGGCGTCGAGAGGCTGCAAAACGTCGACGCAAGGAGGCAAAGTATTCAAGAAGAGTAGAGACTAACGACCATGATAGTATTCCTCATGAAATGCCCCATCAAGTCGTAGAGGATGAGATTTTGGACAACATGGTACACCATCTATTTTCACAACCGGTTCAGGGAGAAGGTTATTGTACGAAGCCAGATGATCCACTATATGTAGCATCATCTACTCCGTTGTATGAAAGTTGTACGTGCTCCGTTCTTCGTGCGTCCCTCGAGATACTTAACTTGCAAACAATTTATGGATGGAGTAATGTCAGTTTGGATGCGTTATTGAAGTAGGTATCAATTTAGTTTGGCTTATATATGAATCATAATATTAATTGTGAATTCTATTTTGAAATCATACAGAAATATATGTTGGTGGTTTTTTAACTCACTTTTAAAAATATATGTAGATTATTATCACAAATGCTTCCAAAAGGAAACAAATTTCCAAGTAAGAGAGAGCAAGCAAGACATTACTTGAAATCTCTGGGAGGCCTCGATTATGTCAAGATCCATGCATGTGTCAATGATTGTGTCTTATTTCGTGGGATTCATGAGTTTGCACGAGAGTGTCCTATTTGTGGCGAATCAAGATACGAAGTTTAGATGAAGTCAATGGATGTGCCTCGTAAGGTTTTGCGACATTTTTCGATTGTTCCACGTATAAAACTTATGTTCAAGTGTGAGTCTATTGGAAAGCTCATGTCATGGCATGCTAGTCTTTGTTCAAGTAATGGAAAATGGAGGATCCCTGCAGACACACCCGCATGGCAACATATAGATAATTTGTGGCCATTTTTTAAAGAAGAGCTAAGAAATTTGAGATTTGGTTTAGGTATGGATGGAATTAATCCATTTGGCATCAAAATCACATCATATACTGTATGGCCAGTGGTATTTGTGAACTATAATATTCCTCCATCCATGGCAATTAAAAAGGAACATGTGATGTTGTCCCTTCTGATTCCTAGAAAGCACAAGATAAAAAACATAGACATTTACTTAGAGCCTTTGATTGAAGAGCTAGAAATGTTATGGAAAGGTATTGAGGTGCAAGATACAAGTGCATCTACATCCTCTAGAGATTTCACATTGAAGGCCATGTTGTTGTGGACCATGCACGACTTTCCAGGATACAGAGAGTGTTCAGGTACATGTATATAACTCTATATTTGAAATTCAAGACTTGAATCAATTGCATTTTATTAATTCACTTGTTTTTTCAGGTTTAACCACGTCAGGATATCATGCATGTCCTATTTGCGGTCCCTCTCTAGTTTTCTCTAGGACGGCACGTTTAAAGAAGGTTATCTACGATAATCATCAGCGATTTCTTCCTATTGACCATCCCAAATATGTTCTCCCTACTAATGGAATGACTCCACAATCTCTAACCATTCGAGACTGGAAGGAGAGATGGATTAATACCGAAAACCACCCTCCACTCCGCATGAGTCGGTAAGAAGTGCATTTCTCTCGATTGACTTTAAAGTATTTAGCATGATGAATTGTTTACATAATATATTGTTTGTTTGTCAGGTTCTCAATATTCTTTCGTCTTTCGTACTGGACTGAACTCAAGATCAATCGCCTGTTGGACCCCATGCACATATTCAAAAATGTTGTATCTACATTATGGGATCACTTGATAGGGGCTCGTGATTCAGTTAATGTAAGGGAGGATTTACGTAACATTGGTCGCATGAGATGAGCCTGGCCATGCATTGGACCCAAAGGAAAGATTGAGCTATCCCATGCGCCTTGGATGTTGTCAAAGAATGAGGATAAAATAGTGAAGGAACAAATATATAGCTTTTGAACACCCACAGGATGTATGAGATCTCTCAAGGGAGCCTACATAAAGAAAAAGAAAAGAGGTGTGGAGCAACTATCTGGTTTGAAGTTCCACGATTGGCACAAAATGATTCAAGTAAGGGTATCTCTAACCATGAATATAGTAATTAGTGGAGTAACTATGTGTAAACTTTGGGGTATGATGACTTTTTCCTCAACTAATCATTTGATATATGAATATTGTTTACATTCAGTTCGTACTTCCTACTAGCATATCCCATTGTGCCTCCAAAGATGTATGTGATATCATTTACAAGATGGGAGAGCTTGTGAGGTGTGTATACATTGTATTTTTTCATTATATATCTTTGAATTTCTACACAAAAATAAACAATTCTCAAATACATATTGACAGATACGTGAGCTCGAAGGAAATTGATCCAAACACATTGCAAGATGCTCGAGTATTATCTATTGAGGTGGTTTGTTTGGTGGAGGAATTTTTTCCTCCATTCATTTTGACTACTCAATTACATTTACTCGTACATTTGATTGATGAGATCACACTTTGTGGGGCAGTTCATGTAAGGTGGATGTTTTTTCCTGAGCGCTTCATGAAAACCTTCAAAGATTTTGTGAGGCAAAAAGCACGGTCTGAGGGAAGCATGGCTGAGGGTTGGTTAGTGCAATCATCCCTTGTTTATATCTCTGAATATCTTGCTGAAGTGGATCCCTCTCAACCACGACTATGGAAAGATGATGAAGACTTGAGGATGACCTCTATAGTACCTCAAGAAAAAGGAATGAGTAAAGTGCTAACAAAAGAAGAACTTCGTAAGTTAAATAGTTTTTGTGTGCTCAATAGTGATGTTATGAGCAAATGGGTAACACTATATAATGAAGCAAGGGCAAGAAGAAAAAGCAAAAGACAAGAATTTCACACTAGATATAGACGTAATGTCTCATTTCCAGATCATCTAAATGCGCTCCCACATCATATTGACATAGATTGGTTACATGAGGAAATGGAGAGAATGGAAAAAGAGGAGGAAATTAATATATCTCAAGAAGAGTGGGAATACGCACAAGGTTGCTTATCAAAGGTGAGACATACTATCAATTAATTTGTTTCTATAAGTTTTATTTTATATAAATAATTGACATGTTTGATCTTTTATCTTTTACTACTAGTGCACATTATTCAATGCACTTTGGTGCGAGGGTAAACATCTTCGAACTCAACGTATAGATGAATAGAGAAATACCCAAGATTGTGGTGTCCTTGCTCAGTTCGAGGCTGCCAATGGTACCATGGAAGGTTATTGTGGCTTGATCCAAGATATTCTGAAGCTTGACTTCAGACGATTCTTTATATATATACTGGATGTGAAGTGGTTTAAAGAAGTGCTAACAAATGGTGAGCATTGTAGAATCAGACGTCATCCAAGTGGTTTTGTAATTATTGACTTTACAAAATTTCACCAAAATAAGAATGACACATTAGTACTACCTCAACAATGCGAGCAGGTATATATGCAAAGGCTAATTTTTTAATATGTATACATGTGATACATATACATCATATAATAAGTACTTAAGTTTTTTGCTTTTGTTTTTCAAATACAGGTTGTGTATCATCCAATGGTAAACAATAACCGATGGTGGTATGTCATCCCTATATCTAATCGTTCAAAACCAATATATGGTAATATTACCGACATGGAGATAGCAGATGACAATCCAACAATTCATGATAATGTGCATGATGACACCATAATGGATTATATGCGTGATATAGTATAATATAAACCTCGCAAGGATGTTCAAGGAAACGTAGAAGAAGACAATAATGTGATTGTCGATGATATTGATGAAGTTATTGAGCAATATAGCAACACATCTGATAGTGGGATAGACTTATTTGTTTCGTTGCCTCTTGGTAACATAGACCTAGAAGTAGATAGTTTAGCAAGGGCTGATCTCATTGAAGATGAGATGGATCATTCACTGTAACATCCTTAATTTGCTTATTGATTCAATGTGTATTCCTAATTCTATGCTTTTTATCATGCGCACACATGCATACTCAAGAATCAATAGTCAATTTTAAAGCAAGCATTGTATTTTTCATAATAAAAAGGAAGTATCTTTTATCATCTTCAAGTACATAGAGAAATTATGAGATACATATTGCAATGCTTGCTACTAATTGTATGGTTTCTATCGCTTGCCGCTAATTACTTATATCAGGCTTGTCAACTGGAGGAACTACCATTCATTAGAGAGCAATGAAAAAGTAATTATTAACTCCATTTTTTTAATTCAATGATTCAATGTGTATTCTTAATTCTATGGTTTTTATCATGCGCACATGTGCATGCTCAAGAATCAATTTCAGGTGGTCAAATAATTATTAACTTTGGTTTTTCAATTATGTGAATTGCTAATTTTAGGTGGTTAAATAATTGTGCGTCTGCTAGCGCGTCTATATTAGCATCTATTTGGGCGGATATATAGATGCAAATTTCGCGTCTATTTACACGCAGGTTTACACGCATTTATAGACGCTCTGATAGACGCGCTCGACTTTGCGCGTCTAACGTGCGCGTCTATGCCTCGTTTCTGTTGTAGTGATAGCCTTGGCCTAATGATTCCTTGAATAATGGATTTTGTGAAAGATTGTAGATTCCTAATCATACTCAAATCCAACTTGCTTTATCTATCTCAAAAAATGATTACAATCCACCATGCTTCTTGCATCTTCATCTTCAGGTGTATGTGCCTCGTGTACCTTCTGTATACCTTATATTCCTTGGGACTTTAAGATCTCTCCATCTATTTGTGAGCGAGGATTGGTAGGATCTCCCAAAACTTGTCACTTCTTCTTGATGCTATCAATTATCTCCTCATGAAACTCACGTTAAATAGTAGCTCCAAGTATCTCTCCTAAAGTAAACTCCACCTTACTATTGAGAATTATTTCTTTCAACACTTTATTAACCTTTATAGCCAATTCAATGTCACATTGCAGTTTGTAAGCTGAAGTTTAAAATTTACCTTTGTTTTATTCATGCTTTTTCTCCCTTGCTACATCGTCCATAGGTACTTTGAGTAGAGGAATGTAATGTGGAGTTACATCACAAGGTAACTTTGTCTCCTTTCTTCAACTTCCCCTTATTGCCCTTTTTGATGTACCTTCATTTCCTTCCTCTCATTTGCACTTTTCTTCAACAATAGCTTTGTTTTTTTGGATCCTAGCAATATATACATACACTAACAAAGAGTCTACATGATTATCCCACATGTTGTTTATTGAATACAATCACTAACTTGATGTAAAGCATCCCTAGCAACCTTCCCTCTTTCTATCATCTTTACTGCATAAGGCCAAAGCTCATTACCCTATTTAGACTTCTCGTTCATTTTAGCCTCTTTCTTTGATACACATTTCAGTTGCAAACCATATGTAGTAGCTTTCCATAACGGCGAAAGCATGTCTAGTTGGCATATCACCCCCAAGTCTTCTCATACTACCTTTTCCAAAGTTGGTACTAAGAGGTAAACTTGTCTCCTACAAATGAATTTTACCATATTTAAAGAAGAAAACACCTTTATGTAAAGCATCTTTGAATGAATCACAATCCTTTCGAAAGTGATAAATACTATCATACCATATGCATCTCGAAGCAGAACCTCCATGAGTTTGAGGTCTTTGCTCAAAGGGTTACCATTTTTCTTCAAATCTTGAAAACTTCAATTGCAACTATCGTATACCTTTCACTAACTCATCCAAAATTGGTTATCAACTTTGGGATTTACAATTATTGGCTTGGTTACTTGTTCCATTGAAGTAGAAGCTAGAATAGTAGTAGTCACAACCATCTTGTCCCTTCATTTTTGTCTCTTTGTTGCTCTCAACTCCATCTCCTTTGCATATGTCTTAAGATACTTAGATACATCACAACCTTCAAATTGATCTACCTTGTTTACCACCGATTGAAGTGCCTTTGTTATAGATTCTTCCATCCTGTCCATGCTTCGTTGTTGTCGCATATACATTGCAAACTCCCTAAACTTCTGCAACCTGCTTCTTGCCGCATAACACCTTCACCAGTAGCTAGACTTGTCATAGCTTTAAACTCCCACCCCAATTGTTTCATATTAAAAGGTTTACTAAGAATATGTCAAGATAATTTGTGCATATATTAAGAAGACATCGAGTCGCTAGTTGTGGGAGCGAATAAGAGTGGTAATGGATAGATAGATGTATATGATGTTAGAGAGATTCTTAAGTGAGGATTAACAGTAGTAAGAGATAAGTAGATTCTTGTGTAAGAGCAGAGATAATGATAGACATTATATAGAGTAGAGATCAATGAGAGATGAAATAACATACATGCAAGAGGTTGGAGGCTCAAAGTATCCCAAAACCAATCCTTGATTAAGAAAAGTTGTTTACAATGAGTCTCCCCTTCACCTTTCATGATTCACCCTTTTATATCCAAAAACTTGGACCAAATATCAACTTCTAATCTACTAGTCAGATGGTAAATCTCATGGTTTCTTTGGCTCTGAAAGGGGCATAAAACCATAAGACACTTGCTCAAAACTCTCCCGCATCACTTCTTTCTTCCCGTCCGGAGTGTTGTTTATAGCCTTCAAACTACGATGGCATGCAACATGAGTTTAGAAGCCCTTCTTTTTGTAGGAGATCTCCAAAACTGACTGAAAAGCAACGTACTTTATGTATGATATCCTTTTCTAGAAGCTTACAATACTTTCTGAGGACATTTAGGAGACATAATATTCAAAATATAAAAAATAAACTAAAATTATCAAAAAATCTCATAATTCTGAACCATCTATACTATGGACACTAATACTAATTATTAATAGGACATTGACTCTCTAGATTAATAAGAAAGCTAGATGATGATGCACTCCAAGGTTTTTCAAAATGTGTTTGTGTAGCAGCACGACAACATGCACATATCATGTCGTCGTGAGCATAAATAGAAGCATAAATATAAAACCTGCGTACTTGAAATAGGTAGATTATATTTAGCTTTTCATGCATATCATGAGAATCACAAAGTAGGCATTTTCTCTATGTATTTATATTTATTATCCTTAAGATCAAAATTAGTAGAAATATCATGAAGAATAATGTTTACCGTACAATCCTTTATTTCGTAGGATGGGTCTACACTATTAATACCAATCAAATTCTAACTGCTCCTTTAATCACAAATAGAAGTCTTTGAATATCGTTTGCAACCTCAGACTAAATTTGGAGAATGCTATTATTTTGTTATGAATATATCGAGGAATATATGTTCAGTTGGGTTTTTGAACTCCCCTTGTGCTTCAAGAAATGTAATTAAATAACATGGACAAGTTTTATAGCTTCATTTTATAAGTGACACTCGTCTTGCTATCCCATAACAACCCACTCTACAACATCTTCCGTACCAAAATGACCGAATGGCAATACTAAGGTGCGATGCACACCTTTGTTTAATCAATAAATGGTTTTATTATAGAACAAACTCTTCAAACATGTAATCTTCTAAAAGCGAATGATTATGGCCCATAAAGTCTATGGCCCTATCTATGAATCAACATTCATGAAAAAACCAAAAGTAAAATGGACTCCAACGAATTCAAAAATAGACTTTTCAAAATATCTTTAAAAATTTAAAATTATAAACTCTACCAAACTTTTAGTTATAAAAATGACAAGTATTTGTAAATTCATTCAAAATTCTCTCCAAAAATTGAAGGTGAAGGTTTGTGTATCTGGTAGGAACCAGGGAGGACGGACAAAAGGAAAGAGAGTCATAAAGGAAAAACAAAACAGAAACTAAAGACAGTTGAGGCTGGAGCCTAGCACTGCTGTTCCGTCGTAAAGCCAACCCGGGAGTTGGCCCCGTCAAAGAGGAATCGAAAACCTTGCAATAGGATGTTGCCAAGGATGGTGAGTCTGGCAGGTTCCTTGGCGTTTTTGCTAGGAGCTGAGAAGGCGAAGCATGTCTGGCCTTTGGTATTATTGCTGTTGCTACTCCAGTCGGAGATGGCGACGAGAAGGTTGGAGGGCGGGATAGGGAGGTCGGCGCCCTCGAAGTGGAAGACCACGGGCGGCACGATATCTTCCCAGTTCTGGGCGTGCTGCAGGACGGCCGGCAATGGGGTTCCAAAGCAGGTGTCGAGAATGGAGAGGGTGGCATTGGATCGGAGGAGGCCGCGAGTCGCGGCCGCGCTCACGAAGGCATCCCGGAAGATCTCGTAGGCGGCCTTGGGCATGCTGGTGACGGTGGTGCCGGAGTCCACGATGACTCCATAGCCGCCCGTCATCTCGTCGAACACGAACTCAGACGCCGGGATCGGAATCCTTGCTCCCGCTACGCTGATGCCCAGCAGCGACACGTAGTAGAAAGGCTGCGGTGGGTGGGGCGTCATTGGCGTGAACTGCAAGGATTGCAATGTGCTTTCCGGAGGCACGCCAAAGTTCAGTAGGCCTGAGGCATGATGCACCACGCCAATGCTGCTGCTGCTCTTCAGCTCCGGGAGCCCTCTCGTCGGCAGGCAGTAGGAGAAGGTGTGGCCTGTGAGGTTGCCCACCTGCTGTACGAAAGACAGTCGTCCGACCCCGAGTCCCAGGATGCCTGCGGCTCCCATGTTCATGTCCGTGTTGTTGTGTCCGCATCCCAGCACGATATCCTTGAAGCTGGCGTGTTTCTCGACTTCCCCGCTTCTGGTGCCGCTACGGCATGGGGTTCTATGTTCTGCCGACGTCGATTGTGCAGTGCTAGCTGCAGGAAATGCTATAGTGTCTTGTATCAAATCGCCTTTGCTTGCGGAGCCGTCACCATAAACGATTTTGTACCTATACCACCAAAATATTCAGAAAAGAAAACTCATTATGATTACGCATCATTATTTGTAACAAACAAATCTGAACACCAGGACACGCGCACAGAGCGAGAGAGAGAGAGGCAATGAGCATGTGTTTCGATCCGTACTTGCAGGTGGGCAGCATTACGTCCGACGACGCCATGCAGCCTAAATTGTTGGCCAGTTTGCATGCGGGTGATTCGCAGGAGATAGATTTGGAGGTCAAGGAGAGGGCGGGATCAAAGAGTGGCCTGTCGATCTGCGCATAGCATGATGCACAGGGCTTGCACTGGAGCCAGGTGAGATCGCTCCCGGTGTCCAACAGGAGATAGTAGCTCTTGGCGATTCTGGCTGGCGCCGGCCGATGGTTGACGACGTGCCCATGACCATGATCACGGTCCGGTGCAGGGGCAGGCGCAGCCGCAGCAGGTTCAGCTGCGTTTGTAACATCGTCGTGGCTCTGCATGTGCGACGACGAGGAAATAGCCGCGCTAGCTGCTGGTCCAGGGGCACGTGCATGCGGACGGATCCGACTCCGGCCTGCTGTATTGCCGTGATGCGGTGCAGCAGGAGTACCCACGCTCACAATTGCGTAGTACTCTCCGCTCCCGTCCACGCTCAGTCCAGCTTTCACCGGGTCGCTGAATGAGAATGACCCAGCTGTCTTCGACGAAGCACCGGTAGCCAACGCTGATCGACTGTGCTGCACCAAATGCTTCCGCCTCGCCTGATCCCTCTCCAGTGCATCTTCCCACATGCTTCGGACTTGCCCCACACCACGCTTCCGGAACGGAGAGAACGCCGAGTCTCTGTGCAGGATTTCGACCGACGCCACCTCCTCGGCCGCGACACCAGTTTCCATCACGATCACTGAGCTCAAGCTGAACAAGCAGCAGATGCACATTAAGAAAGCGCACATGAATTTAGCCACCGCAATCGGACTTCGAAGAAGACCCGCCATCGTGATGATGATGAAGAAGCTTTTGGTTTGCGATAACTCCAAGTGTTGATCAGCTTCAGTAGTTAAATATGCCGAGGCTAAACAGCAGTCGGGCGGTCGGACAGAACTTATCGGACGTTTGAATCAATCATTCCTCTCTCATTATGTCCTACTTTATTTTTTGGCACAACAGTGCTCGCGAAAAAAATTGTCAACCGGAGCATTTTTTTGTAATGCGGCTTAATTATATATTTCATCAAAAGGTTAAAGTAAAAGTTTTTATGACGTGGCATCAAGCCATCATACTAAGCTTTTTACAAATAGGCTTATAAATCCACCGAGAGCTTCTAAGTTGCTTCATCAACACTCTAATTTTTGAAGTTAGTAATTCTTGGCACTCGTTGCCCCCGATTTGGAGTTTTTTCACAAATTTTTTCAAAACTTAAGAGTTTTTCAATGTCTTTGTCAAAACTTGGAAGTTTTTTACAAAATTTGTAACTTTACAAGGGATAATCTTGTTACCCATATTGAAAATTTGTATTAAACAAGCTATTTAAGGGACCATTTTTTCCAAACTCTCAAAATATACTAAAGAGAGAAAAATGAACAAAATTGGATTTCTATCTTAAATCTCAAAAAGTACCCTTACCAATCAAACAATTCTCTAAGATAATGAGTCAATCTAAACAAAACACAAAAAGAACTCAATATAGGAAAATATAATTATTTCTCTTGTAACTATATAGGTAAATTATGAAAGCCACTTATATATAACTATTATATAGTATCAACATGTAGACTTGGCAGCAACAAAGGTTAATATATTCCTCATCTTCTTCACTAATCACTCCAAAGCTTCTTATATATGCAATGGTTGTAGGGAGCTTTAACTCTAACATATCTAGAAGGGATATTGACAACCCTCTGAGGGGAATTAAAACGAAGTGATCAACAAGCTTTATGCAAAAAAATCGATATTAACTTGAGAAAAAATTATCACAACTAGCAAAAATGAACTTGGAGCATCAAAACTAAGAAAAATGAAATTTCTTTACACACAAAACAAGCATGATTTATAACAAGATCCATCACCTATAGATAGGTAGCCTCCTTAGTAAATACCAAGCTTTATCGATACATTCTTCATAGCAAAAGGCAAACAATGAACTTGCATACTTTTCATAATAGGAGTAGAGGAGCAAGATCTAGACTACCTTGGAAAAAACTTTAGCTCAAGCAAGAAAAACGAAGTTAGAACGTCAAAATCAAGAAAAATGAAATTACTTTGCATACTAAATAAGAATAGTTTATAAAGAGATCCCTAACCTATAAATAGACAGTCCTCTCAATGAATTAAAAAAGTATGATCAATAATTCCACTTTTAGATCTCCGTCCAATTATATCCACAAATGTACAACCGGTCCATGATTAATAATGTCTACTTTTACTAGAGTTCTCATTATGCTCAAAAAGAAAAATACTAAATATGTGATCCCTTTACATCATGTATCCAAAATGAACGTCCACCTTCACTTCTTCATATGTCTTTTAAATCTTCCATTCACCAGTGCATAGTCCCCATCTCATTGAACAATAGCCAAAATAAAACTCTCAAGTCTTTGATTTGTATTTTATGCGTCAGGGAAGGGCAAGCATAAAATTTAAATCAGTTTGCTTAAGGGAAGGTTGATACATCATCATATGTTGACTTTTATCCATATTCCAAGTATATGAATGTAGACATAATACATGTGCTTGCAGGCGAAGAAGGGTTTACCTTCCAACTCTCTCTTTTGAAAGTCATGACACATGCAAAAGGGCTCGAGATTGATATGCACCTCATACAAATGCTCTGACATAACATAAAATATGATTTTTTCATTTACCACCACTACTTTATCTTCTATGAAAATTACATCCAATGCCTTAGCCAATGTAAATTTTCTTTCTGTATCCTTAGAAATACCATGTCTCTATTTTTTGCTTTGCTCGCCACTTAATGAGGTAAGTCATCCTATCCCATGGGTCGTAGTATTTTTGGGGGTAAGTGGAATGCTATCATGCTTGAATGCAAAACCTCCTTTTATAAGAATTGAAATCTCCTCTATAGAAGCATTGCTATCCTTGTCAATAGACCAAATTCTTGGTCGCAAGGGCACATACACGAGGGTGCTAAGAACTGCTCCTTGCATTGTTCAAGCTATGAACCCTGGTGAATGGGAGTTTCTTGCAACCACCCTATTGATAAGAGCATCCATGTCAAGACCACTTTTAGATTATCTTCCAATTGTGAATGCCGATTGCCTTGAACATTGTATATATGAGTTGATCAAGTCAGCGACACATGTATCATATAAACCAATTTTATTCTTTCCATCCTCCCCTACCAACCAACTTGCATGCACACTCTCAAAAATATTTGTATTGGGAATACAAGCCCTCTCCCAAAGACTCGAGGAAACCTGCAACCTAGTAAAAAAGTCAATAATTCCTCTTACATGTCTATTTTGCTATCGTACTTGGGTATTCCCATCCCAATGATATTAATATATGTGCCTTTTACAAATAGAAAAAAATAAAAACATTTACATGTATAGTACTACCCCAATGGTCTATCCTATTCTCCCATGATTTGATCCATCTCTTCAATGCTACGACACTATCTCTAGGTAGCCCTACTTGCTACCATCAATTTTGTATAGCTGTGGCATTCCTCTTGCTCCCTTAAATGGATTTTGAAAGAAGGTGCCACCTCTCACATTGAAAACAATGTGGATCGCCATCCAATTTGCACCTGTTTCATCCGCCATAAAACCTACAAAGTGTGTAGGAGGGTGTCCACACTCAAGCATCATATTATTAAGGCATCTCCAAAAGAGAATTTGTGTTTCTATATCCTCTTTCTTTGTATCACAAATAGCAATCACCATGATCCCCTTCAAGCTGTAATAAAAAAATAGTAATTAGCAACTAAAATAGGTCAACAAAAATTAATAACAAGTAAGGTTCTTGAACGAACCATGGATTGTACATAGAACAAGACATTGTTGCCCAATCCTCTATTTTGTGTGTAAAGTCAAAGTGAACCCAAGACTTGGAAAGTTCCCCATTTTCTAAGTGTCACATTCAATTTACCAATTCCACTCTACAGCTAGGTCCTTTAGTAGACATCTTGAAAATGTAACCTTTTTCACTCAACCCTCCTTGCCTTAGAAATCTACTGCCATTAAAAAGAGGAAACATGCATCTTTTTTTGAACTCCAAAATGTTATCAAATCCATCTTTAACAACACACATTTTTTTTAAAGCATGTCATGATACTATTGAACTTGCAATCTCAACAAAAGGAAGTTTACTAAACGAATAACAATGCTACAAATTATAGTTTGCAGACTTGAATAACTAAAACTAACCTTTGATTTTGAACCAATGACATCAACTCCTCCAAAAACTTTGTAAGCTCGTATTCTCCCTCAACCTTTGAGCCATTAGATATCAAAGATTCAATGATAATTTGTTTTGCTACAATCATTTGAATCTTCCTAGCACCAAAGTGTCGATTCACTTGCAAAACAGAGTGAACTAGAGATCTAAATTTTTTAATTGTAGCCATGGAAGTCCATGGTTGCACATTGTGTGTGTGAGTGCCTACAGGAAGCATTAATCTCTCCATGCTTGTGTCCTTTGGAATAATATAATAAAATTTACAATTACAAGTTGCATAACAAGTGACAACTTTACTACAATAGTGACAAGTGATTGATTGTTTTTCTTCACTTGAAAGTAGTCACTTTCTCACTGTACTGTTGAGGTAACCATGAAAATACATTTTGTTATGTTGATTGTTGCTCTCATAGTAAGGACAATTGACTTGATGAGATTGCAAATCTCCAAGGCAATGGCAAATTCTTGAAGTAGAATCAGGGAAGATATTTGTTGGATGAGGTCTTGTCCATATGTAGGTAGAAGAACAATAGCAACAAAACCATTGTACTCTCTTGGAATCTCACTAACAAAAAAAGGGCCTTTACTCATCTGCAATAAAGCCTTCAGCTTCTTTCCTCTAGGGCTATTAGCAATCCAAGGTAAAATCTCTTTCTTTATTGGTGGAAATAAATGAGAACTCTAAGTTAATAGCCAGAGTTGATACATGTGCACAAAAAGCATTTTTTATAAGTAGTGAACAAGTTTGAGATGACATCTCTGCAAAGGAATCAAATGAAATGTCTACCACACATATCCTGAAAGTAAATGAGCTTGTTTGCTATTTTCTACGGTGTGTAGTCATTCATCTTGGTCCATTGTGAAAGTGGTATCAAAATGTGCTATATTATACTAATATGAAAGAGAAGAATCGAGAAAAAATTACTTTGCACCATTGATATCCCGTTGGTCATGAAATTGTGATTTCTTCATTGTAAGCGTCAAGTTGGAAAATAGCATGTAAACCTACCAGCTTCTTGTTGGGGGGGTAGAAGTGATTGAAGAAAATAAGAGCTTACAAGAATCTTTCCATCCCTCAAGGGCACAATATGTTCTAGTGATTGGGAGCTAATTGACCATTGAAGAGTAACTTATGCTATTGTTTCTCACAAAAGCCAATCTAAAACTCAGCGAACAATGAAGTTACGAAGGTGAAATATTATATCTAATATCATGTCTATTGTTTATCAATTTCTTTGAACATAGAAATAATAGCTCATTACCCCCACCAAATATGGATTGAATGACCTGTTACTCCATGGGCATGTTCTTAGTGACAATTGAAGTTGCAAATCAATCTATTAATGAACCAAATCATTTTAAAAAGTCTACATATTGAAAAATCACAAGATTTAGTTAATTATTTTTAAAAAAAATCATGTATTCCTAAAAATAAATTTAGCAAGTATTTATAAATTGTCTTCAAGGTCATAATGTTGAACAAATTTTTATTAGTACATTTTATTTTGTTAGATGTCAGGGACCACCATCATTTACATATTTTAGTAAATAATTTTTGGTGTTCTCGAGAGAAAGATTCTCTCGTGATAGATATTCAATATGCATCTACCTATAATGGAGGGAAAATACTTAGGTCAGGTTGACCTAAGTATAAAAGGTGTAAGGGACACTGCATAGGTACCAATTTTATGAATATACATATGTCCTTTCACCTTGTTCACCTTCTTCCCTGTCCTTCCATGGCTGCTAGCCATTTCTCTCTTCTCTTCTTGTCTTTCCCTCTCTACTCCTAGTCTTTCTCTCTCCTCGTCACCTTGTTTCTCTCTCCTTCTCTCTCCTCTCTGCAGTCTCTCCCTTCTCTCCTTCTCTCTCCTAGGTCTCCTTCATGACAAGTGGTATCAGAGCTTAGGCTTCTTGATCCCAGTTTGGTTACATTTCAACTAATTTTTCCTATTTCTTTAATCAGTCATCTATGATAGACAAGTACTAGGGGTACAGACTTACATGTAGTAGTGCATTAACCAATGGATATTCCCAAGGAGAAGACAAGCCGCATTGAAGGCATTCTCAGAAGTTGGAGGTAAAATGAAGGCCCATCACTAAAATTAACAGGTCATTTTTCATTCACAGGCTACTTTGAATGGACCAATGTCAAAAGAGGATGTTACAAGAGTCATTGAAGGCTTTGGTTGCAGTTACTTTTGTAAAAGAAGTTTTCTTCTTCTCCTCCTAAGCTTTCTTGTGGTTTCCATGGAGTTTGCAACAATTTACAGATCCTTCTTTCCAGATGACACTCAACTCGCTATCAAGGTCTTCAATCACGCAAATCTATCTGCCAACCTCTTGAAGTGAACTCCCAGAATTTTCACAAATTGAAGGCCTTGCAGCCTCCTCATCACGTTCAGAAGAGTCCTCGCTCTCTGAAGAAGTTTCCTGCTTGCTAGATAGCTTACATAGGATTGTGATGCTACCCATGCATATTCTTCTCTTCTTTTCTATGTCTCTCAATAAGTTCTATTAATGGTCACCTCATGTAGGACAACTTTAGCGATATGGGTGAAGCTTCAAATGTGGTACAAGGCTCCCTCAATCATGCATGACTTGGAATGAGTAACATAAGACTTTCCCACTGCCTGAGGTGTCAAAAAATCTCAGCCACAAACCATTAAGCGATTTTGAAGGACAGAGGCAATGAACAACAAGAATTGGCACAGTTGAGAGAGGCCCGCTTAAGCCCCAGGCAGTCTAGGTGAAGAGGGGAAGTCTCTATCAGAAATCCCATCCCAATGATGGGGTTACAGATGCTCTCTCGCCCCTTCATCTGGTCATCTAGCTGGTTGTGATCCAACCATTTCATCTGGTCATCAAAATCCACGGAACGAGGAGACCCCGACACCTCCTTCAAGAATAAAATATGTAGTATGGCCTCCTCTCAAGCAAAGGATCTGCAAGCCGCACCAAGGGCCAAGGGCTAGGTTTAGGGCTGAAGTCCCAACAGCAGTCCCAGCCGCAACAGCAGAGCCGCCTCTCTCGCCGAACAAAAAAAGCTCTCCAATATCACTAATCAAGTTATAAACGAGCAACAGCAAGGCCATGGTCTTGGCCTGGGGAAGGGAGCTCCAAAGGTGCAAGGGAGCTTTCCATCCACCATTAAATCAGATCCGGAGTTCAGTTGAGGCTTCTCCAAGCCAAGCATTCTTGACGTCTCTTTTGTGAAAGCAACAGTGCCAGGTTTAGGGTTACGACTAGGGCCAGGGTCTCAGGAGACCGTAGCAGCTGCAACTCGACCTCCCTTAAAGAACATCACCAATGGTGGTATCCCTGCTCAATGTCCTGCTATGACTTTAAGAAACAGATGACTGCTCAGGATTCAGTCCAAGAAAATCTCTAGTCTCTCTTTTGTCCTCTCAGCCATTACCTTCCTTCTGAGAAAAAAGGAGAGCCCTTTGCTTTGCTGCTGCCTCTCTTCTTTTTTTCTTTGCATAATTGAATTCTGTGATAGCTCGCAAAGCTTTTTGGATAGCTCCTTCATTGACAATGTCGTGTCTGTGTCACGCTTTCGTACTGCTGCGCATCCGAGGTGTGAAATCCACCAAAAAGTTGTGTGTGTGGGATTTGATACTTTGTACATACTTAGTCGTTATGTTTGCACTTTTATTTTGCGTGGGTAATATAGTGAAGAGGGGTTTGGTGCTAGAGGAACTTATCCGTAATTCTCTGGTTGACATGTATGCTAAAAGTGACATGCTTGTAGAAGAACATGGAGTTTTTGATAGATTGGTAATTCGAGATGCAATCTCATGGGTTACAATTATTTCAGGATATGTTGATTATGGGCTTTGTGAGGAAGTACTAAACTGTTTTAAAGAGATGCAGATCGAAGTACACTGGTGGATATGTATGCCAAATGTGGGAGCTTTCTTGATGTTCAGCACATGTTTGACTGCCTGCCACAATGCAATGAGTATTCTTGGAGTTCCCTTATCCTTGGCTATGTTGACATGGGGGATATGACAATATTTTGGGCTAGCAACTGATATGGATGCTATCAATTATTTGATGCTTGCCAATGACATGATTCATGCCCTTTATCCTAATGCTATAATAGTTGGAGAAGATGTGAGTGGAATGCCTGTTTACAGGTTCATATCCGTATTTGGCTCTGGCTTGCTACTTTCTTCACAGGCAGGACATTTTAATGCATTGGTGCAGTTCAGATGGATTTGAGTTGTGCATAGAAGGGCTCGTTTCAAGGAAGAGAGAGTTTTTGTGCAGTGTGGAGGCTGTAACATATTTCACAAGCTGGTGGATAATTTGAATCCATTGGGGAGTGCTGGCCTTCCTTGAGCAAATCACCAAGATAACGTATGCATGCAATATTTAGATGCAATATATGTGGAGTTCGTACAACTCGCGTAAGGAATCCTCATGCTTTTCTGAGGGGAATAGTATTTCTGGAGGAAAAACAAAAAAGCATCGGGGAATGTATGAGAAAGCCACGAATGGCTATTTTGGAGGAGAAACAAGGGGGAAGAATGTCGAGCTCTAAAGATGAAGCCGAAGGCAGACATGTGAACACG
Source organism: Lygodium microphyllum (assembly GCF_053477565.2). Taxonomy (NCBI): domain Eukaryota; kingdom Viridiplantae; phylum Streptophyta; class Polypodiopsida; order Schizaeales; family Lygodiaceae; genus Lygodium; species Lygodium microphyllum. Next base: position 128,141,237 of record NC_141151.1, read on the forward strand.
AAGATCACAAAGGATCAAGACCTTCGTGTGACGACGTTGCTGCGATAGAGAAAGTCCAGAAGGTGGTGATGACGAGGACGACATGGCTGCGAGCGACAGAGGAAGTGCAGAGGGCGACGATGGCAGGAACGTGGGATGAAGCTCTAAAGACAACACAGAAGGTGACGAAGTGGAGCTCTGAAGACAATGCATAAGGAGGCAAAGTAGAGTGACAACACAGAAAGTAACGACAAAGCAGAAGACGTGAAGCCGAAAGTGACAAAGTTGCACTGATGATGAAAGAGCAGAAGGCGAAGACGAAGGACAACATAGAGAAGGGGGCGACGACGTTGTAGAGAAGTCGAAGGAAAGATTTCTAGGAAGACAAAGACGCACAGGGAGGACGTGGTTTCTGCAACTTTGACTTCATTCCCTGAGTCATCATAAACTAGCAATGTTGCAAGTGTAGCCGCTGCTCCTGATATCAGATATTGGTTGCTCCGCCTGAAAGCAAAGGCGGCATCCAGACCCGAAGCTTTACCAGAAAAGGGTGTGTGCTTAGTAAAGAGAAGCGTGCTTAGGAGAACTTTTATATCAAGAAAATGGAACGTGAGAGGCTGCAATGCCACGATGAGAGCGTAAGAACCTAAAAACGTCAAAGGGTGATAATCAATGCAGCCTCCAGGCTCAGAGTGGCAGCACCAGAGAAGACGAAGCGCCGAAAGACAATAAGTCTGTAATAGTTATCTAGATGATTCAATGAATCCCTTTGTGTGTGTCAGTGTGTATCAGAGAGAGAAGGTGATGACGGCAAGCCCTGAAGACGGTGGTGCTCTATTTTGATACCAATTTTTATAGAAAAGGAAGCCTTGGTGGTTGAAAAATAAGTATTATAGAAGATTGAGGATGTACTTATGAAATCTGAATCAAACCTGAAAGATGTCAAGGACAAGTTGAATCAAGAATACTATCATCATACTTCCACTTTAAGAATTCGAAGGAGCACAAAACGAGACTGTTATCTTAATCTATATGACATATTTTTAGGTGTTACATGGTGAGCCTTATCTTGAAGGTATTCGAATGAAACTCCTCCTTTGGGACCTTATTTGGAAGTTCCATCACTTCAATTGCCCCACTTTCATGTTTAACCATGACAATGTATCCTCTCTTGTAAGCAAGAATCTTTGAATATCTTTTGTGAATGATAAATGCAAAAGAAACTCGTAAGAAGAGAAGGTGATTTCTTTGCCTTCACTTTGCTCCCAATCAGATGTAGCTGATTGTATGTCTCATATTATATGAAATTGAGCTTTCAAATTGAATATGATCTCAATAGATTGATCTTCTATCTTGAAATTTGTCAAGGTCTTCTATAGATGCGACTTTGCTTTCGAAAACCCTTCGACATCTTTGGTGAACCCGACGTGAAAGCGTCGCATAAATTTCAGGATGGGAGATACTTCAACATCAGTTTCAGCCTCTTCTACGATTCCTGCTTTGTCCTCTACTTCACCTCCATCATTGATTGCTGCTTATAGTACTTCAACGGATGATTTAAAGCAGATTTTGCAGAATATGTCTATGTATATGCAGCTTCAAAATCAGCAGACACAATTGTATATGCAGCAGCAACAGCAATTGCATCAACAACAGTTGTCTCAACAAAGGCAACTATATTCGGAGCAGGAAAATGGAATCAGCGCAACTAAGGCGATTGAAGCAATTGAGAATGAGAAGAAGCTATTTGATGGCCATAATGTTTCAGCATATTTGAAGACATATGAGATCAACATGGGATTTTTTGGAGTACCAGCTGGACTTATGAGTAAGTATTTCCTTCGTCTTGTCACAACCACCTTGAGGGCAAAAGTGACTGATCTTTTTATTAAAAATTCACATTGGCAAGATTTTAAGAAGGCCCTTAGAAGAGTATTTCCTTGAGGACTTTGGGATGGCTACACGGCGGTCATTCCAAGAATGGGTCTACATGCCAAACAAAGGTCTAGTTGCTTCAGAGTTTATACGAGAATTTGAAGAGAGGTATAGTCTACTGGATGCCATTGAACAAAGAGCATTGGATGTTGAAAAAGTTGAGCTTTTCTTCCAAGCTGCAGATCGTGCTCTTCAGGAAGAATTAGGAGAGCTTCTTGAGGATCGCACGAAGCCTATGGGTCTTAAAACGGATTGGCAAGATGCCCCGGATGTAGTCTCGACTTTGGCCAAGAGGAGGATATGGAGAACCCGCCTACAGAATGGATCTATGCCACCGATGCCGTCTTCTGCTCCTATGCCTGCTTCTATCCCTATTATTTCTTCTCCTCCTCAACCAGTTTCTTGGCCTATGCCAGTGCCTACTGTTTCTACTCCTCCCGTTCCTCCTGTTCCAAGACCGATGCCAACTCCTTCTGCTCCAAACCATCCGCTCCACCGGTGCCTTTCTCTCTTAATGACATAATCAAAGGCATAACGGATTTGACACTGGAGTCAGTTAAAGCAGAATTGGTGGAAAATTTGAAAGAGCAGTTTGCTTCGACTGCGCCTACTATTTCTTCTAGTGCTCCTAGTGCACCTAGGAGAGATTGAAGATGTATTTGGTGTGATAGTACGGAACATCAGCATTGCAGGGATTGTGAATCTTTTCAGGAAGCAAGGAGGAAGAATTTGGTATTTTGGGGACAAGATGGTAAGATTTGGTAGACTGAAATCGGAGCTCCGCTTGCTACCAACTTTGGGAAAGGCGGAATGAAGAAATTAGTGGATGACATGGCTTCGCGTACTTCTTATGTGGCAGCTAGAGGAGATGCTTCTGCATATGGAGTTCAGATTGAGAAAGGATCATAGAATCAGTCAGCATTATGGACATATGCTATGGAGACGACAAACAAGGGAAAAATTCAACAAATTGTTTTGACTAGTGCAGGCTCTAGCATCAGATCTGAGACAGGTTGGAATTCGCCTGTTGATAGGTACACTCAGGAGCAGATGTACTTGTTGAGGAGAAGCGTAAGAGGGATGAAGAAAATCCAAATGCAGCTAAAAAGACTAGAGAGGGTGAGTTTGTTACTCCACCTACTGCAGGACGGTCTTTGAGATCAGGGCCAGAACGACAGATGGAAGATGCTCAAAAGAAAGAAAAGAGGCAAGAGCCTAGAGAGAGAAAGCAGCTAGGGTTTAGATTGATGTTCGATATTGAGATATCTACGGACATGAAGAAAATCTTTAATGACAAGATACTTGGCAGTGAGGTGACTTTTACTATTTCTGAGGTTTTGGGAATCTTGAAAAGAGAGTTTCAAGATCAGTTCCAAGAGGTCCTGAAGAGGAAAATACATGCATTGCCTACTACTGATACACAAAGAGTTTTGATTGGGGAGTTGGATGAGGATGAGGATGAGGTTATGGTTGAGAATGCTTCTGTTTTTCCACAGATAGAGAAGAGAGTTCAGCCTATGCATTATGCTGAAACTCATGAGCCTATCTTAATACCGCGTAGTCACTTTTCGTAGAGTCATTGGGTTAGGGCAACTACAGAAACGATGGTAAAAATTGGAGAGAAACAGGTGCCTTATGTTGCTTTAGTGGATCATGGTTCAGAGATTAATCTCATAGTTCGTGGATTTTATGAAAGTAAGATGGCCTATGGATGTAGAGCATGGGTGGCGTATGAGAACCTCCAACAACACTGCAGGTGATTTGTATGCTGCCTGTCCTAGTGTCAAGGTTTCTATTGGAGATGTAGAGGAGGATTTCCATTTCTTTGTGCAGGATTCATGCTCTTATCCCATAATTCTTGGATAGCCATTCATTACAGAGATATGCATGGAAACAAAAGTAATTGTTGATGGATCTGCTTATGCACGGATTCTCAGTAAAGATGGCATAAGAGCAGTTGAGTTTATGACTCTGTGTGTGAACCATGTTAGAAACAGGGATACTCTTAGAGATGCACCTTTTCTCACTGTGAGGGATTCGGGTTTTCATTAAGTACTGCTGTTTTGCGAGACAACGGTGGTATAGAGCACAGGAGATTGGAGTTCTCGCCTCTTGGCAGCAGTGTTTTCTCCTCCAATTTTGTTAGAATTTCAGCAAATAGTTCGATGAGTTATCAGAAGACTTCTAGGTTGCCTAGAGCTGCCAGGCAGTACATATGCAGGAAGGAGAAAATTTTGAAAAATGCATGTATTTTAGAGGATGATGAGCATATAGATGGGATGTATGATAGTATGATTTGTGCAGATACGATGACAGAGATGGAAAATGTGCTGAAAACGGATATGCAAAGTTGTCACAGTAATGTATCAGTGCAATCCCTGGACATGTTTCATGAAATTGCAGATTTTCTGTCACAGATAGAGTCAGAGGTTGAGGTGACTCAGCAAAAAGTATTGAGTGCTAAAGAAATTCAGTAGACATAGTTTTCGGCTGATTATGATCAGCTTACAGAGATACAGAGGGTTGAAAACTTTCAGCCAATAGAGTTTAGTGCTGAAATATTTCAGCATCCAGAGTTTAGGGCTGTTCCTATGCAATCCATAGAGCAGAGAGCTGAGGATATTCAGCCACCAGAGTGCAGAATTGCTGATTTACAGCAATATTTGAGTAATGCAGAGGATCATAATAAAGCCAGGGTTGACACAAAATACAAGACTGTGGATAAGAAGGTGGATGCTATAGGCAAGATTACAGAGTATTGTTCTACCACTTCAGAGGTACAAAGATTCATTGGAGCTTGTGTGTTTTACATGATTTGGATACCCCATTTTGCACACATAGCAGATTGTTTATATGAGCTGTTTTGAAAGGGGCATAAAGTTTTTTGGGATGAGAGCCACACTAGAGCCATGCAAAAATTAAGAAAGTTCTTGCAGATTCTTTGGAAGATGGTGAAAAGATGGTTTGGACCGTACATAGTCAGACATGTCTTTGACAATGCAACATATGAGCTGACAGAATTGGATGCGACAATGCTTAGAGTGCCTATTGCAGGAAAAAGAATCAAGATTTTCAAGAAAAGACATGATGAGGATTATGCATTGGAAGAATTTGCAAGAGAAGAGAACCAATAAGAAACTCCAATAGAAGAGACAGATGATATGACAGATAATCTTGCTGAAATATCGGAAATACATAATGAAGAGATTGATCTGTTCGTGGATCTTGATGATAATGATCATGGGTAGTTGGCCCATCCGGAGGATGCATAGGATCAAAGGGGGTGGATGTCGTACTGCTGCGCATCCGAGGTGTGAAATCCACCAAAAAGTTGTGTGTGTGGGATTTGATACTTTGTACATACTTAGTCTTATGTTTGCACTTTTATTGTGCATGGGTAATATAGTGAAGAGGGGTTTGGTGCTACAGGAACTTATCCGTAATGCTCTAGTTGACATGTACGCTAAATGTGACATGCTTGTAGAAGAACAAGGAGTTTTTGATAGATTGGTAATTCGAGATGCAATCTCATGGGCTACACTTATTTCAGGATATGCTGATTATGGGCTTTGTGAGGAAGTACTAAACTGTTTTAAAGAGATGCAGATCAAAGTACACTGGTGGATATGTATGCCAAATGTGGGAGCTTTCTTGATGTTCAACACATGTTTGACTGCCTAGCACAGCGCAATGAGTATTCTTGGAGTTCCCTTATCCTTGGCTATGTTGACATGGGGGATATGACAATATTTTGGGCTAGCAGTTGATATGGATGCAGTCAATTATTTGATGCTTGCCAATGACATGATTCATGCCCTTTATCCTAATGCTATAACAGTTGGAGAAGATGTGAGTGGAATGCCTGTTTACAGGTTCATATCCCTATTTGGCTCTGGCTTGCTACTTTCTTCACAGGCAGGACATTTTAATGCATTGGTGTAGTTTATATGGATTTGAGTTGTGCATAGAAGGGCTCCTTTCAAGGAAGAGAGAGTTTTTGTGCAGTGTGGAGGCTGTAACATATTTCACAAGCTGGTGGATAATTTGAATCCATTGGGGAGCGCTGGCCTTCCTTGAGCAAATCACCAAGATAACGTATGCATGCAATATTTAGATGCAATATATGTGGAGTTCGTACAACTCGCGTAAGGAATCCTCATGCTTTTCTGAGGGGAATAGTATTGCTGGAGGAAAAACGCAAAAGCATCGGGGAATGTATGACAAAGCCACCGATGGCTATTTTGGAGGAGAGACAAGGGGGAAGAACATCGAGCTCTAAAGACGAAGCCGAAGGCAGACATGTAAACACGACGATCACAGAGGATCAAGATGTTCGTGTGATGATGTTGCTGCGATAGAGAAAGTCCAGAAGGTGGTGACGACAAGGACGACATGGCTGTGAGCGACAGAGGAAGTGCAGAAGGCAACGATGGCAAGAACGTGAGATGAAGCTCTAAAGACAACACAGAAGGTGACGAAGTGGAGCTCTGAAGACAATGCATAAGGAGGCAAAGTAGAGTGACAACACAGAAAGTGATGACAAAGCAGAAGACGTGAAGCCGAAGGTGACAAAGTTGTAGTGACGATGAAAGAGCAGAAGGCGAAGACGAAGGACGACATAGAGAAGGGGGCGATGACGTTGTAGAGAAGTCGAAGGAAAGCTTTCTAGGAAGACGAAAATGCAGAGGGAGGACGTGGTTTTTGCAACTCTGGCTTCATTCCCTGAGTCATCATCAACTAGCAATGTTGCAGGTGTAGCCGCTGCTCCTGATATCGGTTATTGGTTGCTCCGCCTGAAAGCAAAGGCGGCATCCAGACCTGAAGCTTTACTAGAAAAGGGTGTGTGCTTAGTAAAGAGAAGCATGCTTGGGAGAACTTTTATATCAAGAAAATGGAACGTGAGAGGCTGCAATGCCACGACGAGAGTGTAAGAACCTGAACACGTCGAAGGGTGATAATCAATGCAGCCTCCAAGCTCAGAGTGGCAGCACCAGAGAAGACGAAGCGCCAAAAGACAATAAGTCTGTAATAGTTATCTAGATGATTCAATGAATCCCTTTGTGTGTGTCAGTGTGCATCGAAGAGAGAAGGTGATGACAGCGAGCTCTGAAGATGGTGGTGCCCTATTTTGATACCAATTTTTATAGAAAAGGAAGCCTTGGTGGTTGAAAAATAAGTATTACAGAAGATTGAGGATGTACTTATGAAATCTGAATCAAACCTGAAAGATGTCAAGGACAAGTTGAATCAAGAATACTATCATCATACTTCCACTTTAAGAATTCAAAGGAGCACAACACGAGATTGTTATCTTAATCTATATGACATATTTTTAGGTGTTACATGGTGAGCCTTATCTTGAAGGTATTCGAATGAAACTCCTCCTTTGGGACCTTATTGGGAAGTTCCATCACTTCAATTGCCCCACTTTCATGTTTAACCATGATAAAGTATCCTCTCTTGTAAGCAAGAATCTTTGAATATATTTTGTGAATGATAAATGCAAAAGAAACTTGTAAGAAGAGAAGGTGATCTCTCTGCCTTCACTTTGCTCCCAATTAGATGTAGCTGATTGTATGTCTCATATTATCTGAAATTGAGCTTTCAAATTGAATCTGATCTCAATAGATTGATCTTCTATCTTGAAATTTGTCAAAGTCTTCTGTAGATATGACTTTGCTTTCGAAAACCCTTCGACATCTTTGGTGAACCCAACGTGAAAGCATCGCATAAATTTCAGGATGGGAGATACTTCAGCATCAGTTTCAGCCTCTTCTACGATTCCTGCTTTGTCCTCTACTTCACCTCCATCATTGACTGCTGCTTCAAGTACTTCAACGGATGATTTAAAGCAGATTTTGCAGAATATGTCTATGTATATGCAGCTTCAAAATCAACAGACACAATTGTATATATTGTAGCAGCAGCAATTGCATCAACAACAGTTGTGTCAACAAAGACAACTATATTCGGAGTAGGAAAATGGAATCAGCACAACTAAGGCGATTGAAGCAGTTGAGAATGAGAAGAAGCTATTTGATGGCCGTAATGTTTCAGCATATTTGAAGACATATGAGATCAACATGGGATTTTTTGGAGTACCAGCTGGACTTATGAGTAAGTATTTCCTTCGTCTTGTCACACCCGCCTTGAGGGCAAAAGTTACTGATCTTTTTATTCAAAATTTGCATTGGCAAGATTTTAAGAAGGCCCTGAAAGAAGAGTATTTCCTTAAGGACTTTGGGATGGCTACACGGTGGTCATTCCGAGAATGGGTCTACATGCCAAACAAAGGTCTAGCTGCTTCAGAGTTTATACGAGAATTTGAAAAGAGGTATAGTCAGCTAGATGCCATTGAACAAAGAGCATTGGATGTTGAAAAAGTTGAGCTTTTCTTACAAGCTGCAGATCCTGCTCTTCAGGAAAAATTAGGAGAGCTTCTTGAGGATCGCACGAAGCCTATGGGTCTTAAAACGGATTGGCAAGATGCTCGGGATGCAGTCTCGACTTTGACCATGGTGCGCAGATCGGTCGCAGTATGCTCACTTAGTGAATCCCGGAAGGTCCCCAAGAACAATGAACTCTACCTTTTTGCACAAAAAACATGTAAAAAGCATGAACGACAAGAGCAAGAGACCAATTGGGTTCAATCTCCCCCCATGCCTTCTGTGAGCACTTCACAAAGCATGTATTTTATGTATATTTCCATCTTCATGCTCAATAATAGCCCAATTTAAAAAAATATGACAAGCTTTTAGCTTTTGAGTTTGCTTTTACAAAAATAGGAAATAAAGCTAATGGACGGTGCCCATAGAGTCTGGCACGCGCAACACAATGTCCCAAATAGAAATAACATATATGTGCACATAGACGCATACAAAATAATAATAAATAATCGATGCCTCAATAGACATGACAAAATATAGGCGTGACGCCTATCAAAATATAATCCATAGGTCAAAACTCGCTAGACTCCAATGCTTTCCTCTGCCACTGCTGCTATCTCTACACATCAACTGAAGCATTCACAATCGTTAGTAAAATAATACAATTAAACTGACAAAAGTGAATACCTAGCAGTCTTCAGCTACATAAATAAATCAACTGGTTAGAAATAAATCCTAACCTTAATTTATTACGAGTGCGCACTCTAAACTCATAAACGTTTATTAATTTAATATGTATTTTGCGGAATCACCCGCTATGGAATCACCCATGTACACAGTAAATTAATAAAACGCCTGAAAAGGATAGGCGTCCCCATCAACTTCTCGCACAAAGAATCCACTTTGTGTATGAGCCCCGGTCATCTAAGTTTACGGAATCCACCGTAAAACCTCACGGAATCCACCGTGGAATATGCCTCCTGGCATCATACCCCCGGGGTGGGATATGCATGTTTCAGTAAGTCAAAGGATTTTTGTTGATTTTCGGTCCATTGATAAACAATTCCTTTCTTGAGAAGTTTTGTTAATGGTAAAGCAAGTAATGAAAAATCACGTACAAACTTCCTATAGAAACTAGCAAGAACAAGGAATGAGCGTAACTCATGCACGTTTTTAGGAACATGCCAATTCAATATTGCATCAATTTTCTGAGGATCAAATTTAATTCCTTCAGATGATACAATATAACCTAAATACTCAATTTCTGTCTTAAAGAATTCACTCTTTTCAGGATTTGCAAACAGTTGATTTTCTTTCAATAATTGAAAAACTAATGACAAATGCTCATAATGCTCTTTCTTATTTTGACTAAACACCAAAATATCATCAAAGAAAACAATCACACAATACTGATATTTCAAAAAGATACGGTTCATCATTCTACTAAAGGTAGCAGGTGCATTAGTCAATCCGAATGGCATGACTAAGAATTCGTAATGACCAAACTGGATTCTGAATGCAGTCTTAAATATGTTAGATTTATCTAGCCTCACCTGATGATATCCAGACTTAAGGTCAATTTTACTAAATATAGAAGATCCTTGCAGTTTGTCCATAAGGTCATCAACTCTAGGAATAGGATACCTATTATTTACAGTGATCTTATTTAAAGCTCGGTAGTCAATACACATACGATAAGTGTTATTCTTTTTCTTGACTAAAAGTACAGGTGCACCAAATGGAGAATTGCTAGGTCGAATTAAACCTCTATTTAGTAATTCCTCAACTTGACTCTGGATTTCTTTTTGCTCTATCTGATTGTGCCTATATGGTGCTTTGCAAGGTGGTTGTGTGCCAGGGATCAAATCAATCTTATGGTCTTATGGACGTGAAGGAGGTAAATCTGGTGGTAGGTCTTCTGCAAAACAGTCCTTAAAATATACAAGAAATTCCTTATGCCTAGGGTGCATATGATTTTTCTTTGCTTGCAATTCATTCACCCAAATGAGATACGATTTACTACTCTTGCATAATGCACGTTTAGCTTGAGTATGTGAAAGCAGTGGAAAAACATTAGATGCATGCATACCATATAATGTAATAGATTTTCCTTGAAAATTAATATTCATTGTGTGTGTGGAATAATCTATATCTGGATTATGCTGGTGTCGCCAAGGCATTCCTAAAATAATGTCACTCGACTGTAATGGTACAACTAAGAAATTTCTTCTTTCAGTGTATGAACCAATTTGAATCTCTAAATCTTGCACTTCTTGTGTACCATTATACCTAGTGCCTAAAAATGTAGCTTTTATGCAATAATGTGTAGGTACAATCTGTAATTTCAATTCATTTACCAATTTTGCTGAAATAAAATCATGAGTACTATCGTCATCATGCAAGATAGTCTTTTCCTTTCCATGCACCAAATATTTCATAGTCAATAATGAATGTGGAGTAGGCATACCTGGTAAAGTGTCGGAAATAGTAGTAGTGTCATGCTCATCTTCAGTGAAATCAGGTATATCCTCATGTTCATCTTTGTCCATGGCTCCAAGATAGTTGATATGAGCTGGTGGCTTCTTTGAATGATAATTTGCTGTGAGATGTCCGGGCTGGTGGCATTTATAGCATACTATTGGCTTGGCTTTGGTTACATTATTTGCAATGGCTGGAAGTCTAGGTACATTTGGATTTGGCTGTGGAATAGGCTTAGGATTTGGATTGACATTGGATGGTAATGCAGGTGGTTTAGCCCAATTCTTGTGGAAAGATGGTGAAGAAAAACGACCTGGATTAAATCTTCTAAAATTGGAATTGAATTGTTTAGATCCATAATTACCATTGGCTTGGAATTGCTGTGGTCATCTGTCTCTACCGCGTAGCTTATCTTCAGTGTCGTGAGCTAGTGAGATGGCGTCTTCAAGGGTAGCAGGCTTGAACATGTTCACTTCAGCGTAGTAATGTCCAAGAAGTCCAGACATATACTTCCGCTTATGTGTCGTCTCTGGTACGTCTTTAACCATGCGTAGCTATAGGAGTGCATTCCAAAAACGCTCTATATACTGAGGAATAGGTTCACGATCCCGTTGTTGAAGTAGATCCCATTGCTTGATAGCCTTCTCATGAAATTGCGGTGGAAGGAAATTCTACATGAACTTCTTCTTGAATTCTTCCCAAGTAGCAGGACATTCGATGCTCTTGCGTACTACAGTCCACCAAAGTGATGCTCTATCTACCAAATGATTAGTAACACACTTGATTTTATCTTTTTTTGGATAGGTTTTCTCATGGAAATAGTCATCAAACTGACTAATGAATGATAAAACAGTCTTTCCTTCTCGTATGCCATTGAAAGTGCGAAATTTGAAACTTCGTTTACTTATCTTTGATTCCTTGCGAATGGTTTGAGCTTCAAGAGTGGCGTCGATGGTACGTCGAATCAAATCTTCAGCTTGAGGTTCTTCTTTGTCAGTAGATGCTCTTTGTAATTTTGCCAATTGCGCTTGCAATGCTTACCTGGCCTTTCGTCCCTCTTCCAATTGCATCATGATTCGGTCTAGCTTTTGTTCCATGGTAGGCTCAGGTAGGTCGTCTTCAGCCATAGGATCATCCATATGTGGTTCCGTTATCCTGTAAAACTCAAAAGACCTTTCTCACTCAAAATCACGTTAGCGGGATGAGCGTAGCTCAAATTCGGGGTTACAAGGCTATGTGTTTTTGGGTATTTCTTTCTCAATTTTTAGAAAATCTGCGATATTTCCTTCTTCGTATGCTGAAAATACTTCAGCGAACCTGCGTATGGGTAGAATACCTTGCCACGAACAACTTAGTAGTTTGGCGTTTCTGCGCAGGAACAACCCTTCTAGGAGTTTTCAGCACTAGTCAGTTCTGTCTCCAGTTGACTAGTCTAACTTGCAGAGTTGCAAACTTAGATGACTTGCAGAGTTGCAGACTTAGCCAACTTAGTGAACTTGCAGGACTTGATCACGATTGACTTGCAGAACTTGATTTCTGGAGTGCAGGACTTGAAGTTTGGTGATTTGCTTGCCTTGTGGGACTTGATTAAGCTTAATGAGTTAAGCTTAGTAGCTTAAGCTTATGGAAGGGGGGGTAATTTTGAGAGACGGCGCAGATCGTGGAGGATAAGGGCAGCCGTTTTCTCACGTCGTGCAATTTTTGGACGTCCTCTTACAGCTCGATGACAATTTCTTTGAAGCTTGTGGAGTTACTTAAGCCTTTAAGCTTTAATACTAAGCTTTTGAAGAAGATAGATATGGAGCTTCTTACTGTATATCCACGACTTGTTTATGGAGATGAGGGAGTGGTCCTCCGCCTGTACAGCCTGGTCCTTCACGATCTGAGAGTAGAAATAGAGATTCTTGATCGCTAGAAGTCTGCCTGTATCAACGGTTCGCGACGAGATTGACCGTAGAGCCCGATCGTTCCAGGAGCTCTGCCTTCGCACGAGATGGGTAGCGATTGGAAGCTCTTGATCTCAACTCCGCTCTGATACCACTGGTGCGCAGATCGGTTGCAGTATGCTCACGTAGTGAATCCCGGAAGGTCCCCAAGAACAATGAACTCTACCTTTTTGCACAAAAAACAATGTAAAAAGCATGAACGACAAGAGCAAGAGACCAATTGGGTTCAATCTCCCCCCATGCCTTTTGTGAGCGCTTCACAAAGCATGTATTTTATGTATATTTCCATCTTCATGCTCAATAATAGCCCAATTTACAAAAAATATGACAAGCTTTTAGCTTTTGAGTTTGCTTTTACAAAAATAGGAAATAAAGCTAATGGATGGTGCCCATAGAGTCTGGCACGCCCAACACAATGTCCCAAATAGAAATAACATATCCGTGCGCATAAGCACATACAAAATAATAATAAATAATCGATGCCTCAATAGACATGACAAAATATAGGCGTGGCGCCTATCAAAATATAATCCATAGGTCGAATACTCGCTAGACTCCAATGCTTTCCTCCGCCACTGCTGCTATCTCTACACATCAACTGAAGCATTCACAATCGTTAGTAAAATAATACAATTAAACCGACAAAAGTGAATACCTAGCAGTCTTCAGCTACATAAATAAATCAACTGGTTAGAAATAAATCCTAACCTTAGTTATTACGAGTGTGCACTCTAAACTCATAAACGTTTATTAATTTAATATGTATTTTGCGAAATCACCCGCTATGGAATCACCCATGTACACAGTAAATTAATGAAACGCCCGAAAAGGACAGGCGTCCCCATCAACTTCTCGCACAAAGAATCCACTTTGTGTATGAGCCCTGGTCATCTAAGTTTACGGAATCCACCGTAAAATCTCACAGAATCCACCGTGGAATATGCCTCCTGGCATCAGACCAAGAGGAGGATACGGAGAACCTGCCTACAGAATGGATCTATGACACCGATGCCGTCTTCTGCTCCTATGCCTGCTTATCAAAGGTTGCTTAATATATCTCAAGAAGAGTGGGAATACGCACGAGGTTGCTTATCAAAGGTGAGACATACTATCAATTAATTTGTTTCTATAAGTTTTATTTTATATAAATAATTGACATGTTTGATCTTTTATCTTTTACTACTAGTGCACATTATTCAATGCACTTTGGTGTGAGGGTAAACATCTTCGAACTCAATGTATAGATGAATAGAGAAATACCCAAGATTGTGGTGTCCTTGCTCAGTTCGAGGCTGCCAATGGTACCATGGAAGGTTATTGTGGCTTGATCCAAGATATTCTGAAGCTTGACTTTAGACGATTCTTTATATATGTACTGGATGTGAAGTGGTTTAAAGAAGTGCTAACAAATGGTGAGCATTGCACAATCAGATGTCATCCAAGTGGTTTTGTAATTATTCACTCTACAAAATTTCACCAAAACAAGAATGACACATTAGTACTACCTCAACAATGCGAGCATGTATATATGCAAAGGCTAATTTTTTTATATGTATACATGTGATACATATACATAATATAATAAGTACTTAAGTTTTTTGCTTTTGTTTTTCAAATACAGGTTGTGTATCATCAAATGTCATCCATATATCTAATCATTCAAAACCAATATATGGTAATATTACCGACATGGAGATAGCCTATGACAATCCAACAATTCATGATAATGTGCATGATGACACCATAATGGATGATATGCGTGATATAGTACAAGATAAACCTCGCGAGGATGTTCAAGGAAACGTAGAAGAAGACAATAATGTGATTGTCGATGATATTGATGAAGTTATTGAGCAATATAGCAACACATCTGATAGTGGGATAGACTTATTTGTTTCGTTGCCTCTTGGTAACATAGACCTAGAAGTAGATAGTTTAGCAAGGGTTGATATCATTGAAGATGAGATGGATCATTCATTGTAACATACTTAATTTGCTTATTGATTCAATGTGTATTCCTAATTCTATGCTTTTTATCATGCGCACACATGCATACTCAAGAATCAATAGTCAATTTTAAAGCAAGCATTGAATTTTCCATAATAAAAAGGAAGTATCTTTTATCATCTTCAAGTACATAGAGAAATTATGAGATACATATTGCAATGCTTGCTACTAATTGTATGGTTTCTGTCGCTTGTCGCTAATTACTTATATCAGGCTTGTCAACTGGAGGAACTACCATTCATTAGAGAGCAATGAAAAAGTAATTATTAACTCTATTTTTTTAATTCAATGATTCAATGTGTATTCTTAATTCTATGGTTTTTATCATGCGCACATGTGCATGCTCAAGAATCAATTTCAGGTGGTCAAATAATTATTAACTTTGGTTTTTCAATTATGTGAATTGCTAATTTTAGGTGGTTAAATAATTGTGCGTCTGCTAGCGCGTCTATATTAGCATCTATTTGGGCGGATATATAGATGCAAAATTCGCGTCTATTTACACGTAGGTTTACACGCATTTATAGACGCTCTGATAGACGCGCCCGACTTTGCGTGTCTAACGTGCGCGTCTATGCCTCATTTCTGTTGTAGTGATAGCCTTGGCCTAATGATTCCTTGAATAATGGATTTTGTGAAAGATTGTAGATTCCTAATCATACTCAAATCCAACTTGCTTTATCTATCTCAAAAAATGATTACAATCCACCATGCTTCTTGCATCTTCATCTTCAGGTGTATGTGCCTCGTGTACCTTCTGTATACCTTATATTCCTTGGGACTTTAAGATCTCTCCATCTATTTGTGAGCGAGGATTGGTAGGATCTCCCAAAACTTGTCACTTCTTCTTGATGCTATCAATTATCTCCTCATGAAACTCACGTTAAATAGTAGCTCCAAGTATCTCTCCTAAAGTAAACTCCACCTTACTATTGAGAATTATTTCTTTCAACACTTTATTAACCTTTATAGCCAATTCAATGTCACATTGCAGTTTGTAAGCTGAAGTTTAAAATTTACCTTTGTTTTATTCATGCTTTTTCTCCCTTGGTGCATCGTCCATAGGTACTTTGAGTAGAGGAATGTAATGTGGAGTTACATCACAAGGTAACTTTGTCTCCTTTCTTCAACTTCCCCTTATTGCCCTTTTTGATGTACCTTCATTTCCTTCTTCTCATTTGCACTTTTCTTCAACAATAGCTTTGTTTTTTTGGATCCTAGCAATATATACATACACTAACAAAGAGTCTACATGATTATCCCACATGTTGTTTATTGAATACAATCACTAACTTGATGTAAAGCATCCCTAGCAACCTTCCCTCTTTCTATCATCTTTACTGCATAAGGCCAAAGCTCATTACCCTATTTAGACTTCTCGTTCATTTTAGCCTCTTTCTTTGATACACATTTCAGTTGCAAACCATATGTAGTAGCTTTCCATAACTGCGAAAGCATGTCTAGTTGGCATATCACCCCCAAGTCTTCTCATACTACCTTTTCCAAAGTTGGTACTAAGAGGTAAACTTGCCTCCTACAAATGAATTTTACCATATTTAAAGAAGAAAACACCTTTATGTAAAGCATCTTTGAATGAATCACAATCCTTTCGAAAGTGATAAATACTATCATACCATATGCATCTCGAAGCAGAACCTCCATGAGTTTGAGGTCTTTGCTCAAAGGGTTACCATTTTTCTTCAAATCTTGAAAACTTCAATTGCAACTATCGTATACCTTTCACTAACTCATCCAAAATTGGTTATCAACTTTGGGATTTACAATTATTGGCTTGGTTACTTGTTCCATTGAAGTAGAAGCTAGAATAGTAGTAGTCACAACCATCTTGTTCCTTCATTTTTGTCTCTTTGTTGCTCTCAACTCCATCTCCTTTGCATATGTCTTAAGATACTTAGATACATCACAACCTTCAAATTGATCTACCTTGTTTACCACCGATTGAAGTGCCTTTGTTATAGATTCTTCCATCCTGTCCATGCTTCGTTGTTGTCGCATATACATTGCAAACTCCCTAAACTTCTGCAACCTGCTTCTTGCCGCATAACACCTTCACCAGTAGCTAGACTTGTCATAGCTTTAAACTCCCACCCCAATTGTTTCATATTAAAAGGTTTACTAAGAATATGTCAAGATAATTTGTGCATATATTAAGAAGACATCGAGTCGCTAGTTGTGGGAGCGAATAAGAGTGGTAATGGATAGATAGATGTATATGATGTTAGAGAGATTCTTAAGTGAGGATTAACAGTAGTAAGAGATAAGTAGATTCTTGTGTAAGAGCAGAGATAATGATAGACATTATATAGAGTAGAGATCAATGAGAGATGAAATAACATACATGCAAGAGGTTGGAGGCTCAAAGTATCCCAAAACCAATCCTTGATTAAGAAAAGTTGTTTACAATGAGTCTCCCCTTCACCTTTCATGATTCACCCTTTTATATCCAAAAACTTGGACCAAATATCAACTTCTAATCTACTAGTCAGATGGTAAATCTCATGGTTTCTTTGGCTCTGAAAGGGGCATAAAACCATAAGACACTTGCTCAAAACTCTCCCGCATCACTTCTTTCTTCCCGTCCGGAGTGTTGTTTATAGCCTTCAAACTACGATGGCATGCAACATGAGTTTAGAAGCCCTTCTTTTTGTAGGAGATCTCCAAAACTGACTGAAAAGCAACGTACTTTATGTATGATATCCTTTTCTAGAAGCTTACAATACTTTCTGAGGACATTTAGGAGACATAATATTCAAAATATAAAAAATAAACTAAAATTATCAAAAAATCTCATAATTCTGAACCATCTATACTATGGACACTAATACTAATTATTAATAGGACATTGACTCTCTAGATTAATAAGAAAGCTAGATGATGATGCACTCCAAGGTTTTTCAAAATGTGTTTGTGTAGCAGCACGACAACATGCACATATCATGTCGTCGTGAGCACAAATAGAAGCATAAATATAAAACCTTCGTACTTGAAATAGGTAGATTATATTTAGCTTTTCATGCATATCATGAGAATCACAAAGTAGGCATTTTCTCTATGTATTTGTATTTATTATCCTTAAGATCAAAATTAGTAGAAATATCATGAAGAATAATGTTTACCGTACAATCCTTTATTTCGTAGGATGGGTCTACACTATTAATACCAATCAAATTCTAACTGCTCCTTTAATCACAAATAGAAGTCTTTGAATATCGTTTGCAACCTCAGACTAAATTTGGAGAATGCTATTATTTTGTTATGAATATATCGAGGAATATATGTTGAGTTGGGTTTTTGAACTCCCCTTGTGCTTCAAGAAATGTAATTAAATAACATGGACAAGTTTTATAGCTTTATTTTATAAGTGACACTCGTCTTGCTATCCCATAACAACCCACTCTACAACATCTTCCGTACCAAAATGACCGAATGGCAATACTAAGGTGCGATGCACACCTTTGTTTAATCAATAAATGGTTTTATTATAGAACAAACTCTTCAAACATGTAATCTTCTAAAAGCGAATGATTATGGCCCTATCTATGAATCAACATTCATGAAAAAACCAAAAGTAAAATGGACTCCAACGAATTCAAAAATAGACTTTTCAAAATATCTTTAAAAATTTAAAATTATAAACTCTACCAAACTTTTAGTTATAAAAATGACAAGTATTTGTAAATTCATTCAAAATTCTCTCCAAAAATTGAAGGTGAAGGTTTGTGTATCTGGTAGGAACCAGGGAGGACGGACAAAAGGAAAGAGAGTCATAAAGGAAAAACAAAACAGAAACTAAAGACAGTTGAGGCTGGAGCCTAGCACTGCTGTTCCGTCGTAAAGCCAACCCGGGAGTTGGCCCCGTCAAAGAGGAATCGAAAACCTTGCAATAGGATGTTGCCAAGGATGGTGAGTCTGGCAGGTTCCTTGGCGTTTTTGCTTGGAGCTGAGAAGGCGAAGCATGTCTGGCCTTTGGTATTATTGCTGTTGCTACTCCAGTCGGAGATGGCGACGAGAAGGTTGGACGGCGGGATAGGGAGGTCGGCGCCCTCGAAGTGGAAGACCACGGGCGGCACGATATCTTCCCAGTTCTGGGCGTGCTGCAGGACGGCCGGCAATGGGGTTCCAAAGCAGGTGTCGAGAATGGAGAGGGTGGCATTGGATCGGAGGAGGCCGCGAGTCGCGGCCGCGCTCACGAAGGCATCCCGGAAGATCTCGTAGGCGGCCTTGGGCATGCTGGTGACGGTGGTGCCGGAGTCCACGATGACTCCATAGCCGCCCGTCATCTCGTCGAACACGAACTCAGACGCCGGGATTGGAATCCTTGCTCCCGCTACGCTGATGCCCAGCAGCGACACGTAGTAGAAAGGCTGCGGTGGGTGGGGCGTCATTGGCGTGAACTGCAAGGATTGCAATGTGCTTTCCGGAGGCACGCCAAAGTTCAGTAGGCCTGAGGCATGATGCACCACGCCAATGCTGCTGCTGCTCTTCAGCTCCGGGAGCCCTCTCGTCGGCAGGCAGTAGGAGAAGGTGTGGCCTGTGAGGTTGCCCACCTGCTGTACGAAAGACAGTCGTCCGACCCCGAGTCCCAGGATGCCTGCGGCTCCCATGTTCATGTCCGTGTTGTTGTGTCCGCATCCCAGCACGATATCCTTGAAGCTGGCGTGTTTCTCGACTTCCCCGCTTCTGGTGCCGCTACGGCATGGGGTTCTATGTTCTGCCGACGTCGATTGTGCAGTGCTAGCTGCAGGAAATGCTATCGTGTCTTGTATCAAATCGCCTTTGCTTGCGGAGCCGTCACCATAAACGATTTTGTACCTATACCACCAAAATATTCAGAAAAGAAAACTCATTATGATTACGCATCATTATTTGTAACAAACAAATCTGAACTCCAGGACACGCGCACAGAGCGAGAGAGAGAGAGGCAATGAGCATGTGTTTCGATCCGTACTTGCAGGTGGGCAGCATTACGTCCGACGACGCCATGCAGCCTAAATTGTTGGCCAGTTTGCATGCGGGTGATTCGCAGGAGACAGATTTGGAGGTCAAGGAGAGGGCGGGATCAAAGAGTGGCCTGTCGATCTGCGCATAGCATGATGCACAGGGCTTGCACTGGAGCCAGGTGAGATCGCTCCCGGTGTCCAACAGGAGATAGTAGCTCTTGGCGATTCTGGCTGGCGCCGGCCGATGGTTGACGACGTGCCCATGACCATGATCACGGTCCGGTGCAGGGGCAGGCGCAGCCGCAGCAGGTTCAGCTGCGTTTGTAACATCGTCGTGGCTCTGCATGTGCGACGACGAGGAAATAGCCGCGCTAGCTGCTGGTCCAGGGGCACGTGCATGCGGACGGATCCGACTCCGGCCTGCTGTATTGCCGTGATGCGGTGCAGCAGGAGTACCCACGCTCACAATTGCGTAGTACTCTCCGCTCCCGTCCACGCTCAGTCCAGCTTTCACCGGGTCGCTGTATGAGAATGACCCAGCTGTCTTCGACGAAGCACCGGTAGCCAACGCTGATCGACTGTGCTGCACCAAATGCTTCCGCCTCGCCTGATCCCTCTCCAGTGCATCTTCCCACATGCTTCGGACTTGCCCCACACCACGCTTCCGGAACGGAGAGAACGCCGAGTCTCTGTGCAGGATTTCGACCGACGCCACCTCCTCGGCCGCGACACCAGTTTCCATCACGATCACTGAGCTCAAGCTGAACAAGCAGCAGATGCACATTAAGAAAGCGCACATGAATTTAGCCACCGCAATCGGACTTCGAAGAAGACCCGCCATCGTGATGATGATGAAGAAGCTTTTGGTTTGCGATAACTCCAAGTGTTGATCAGCTTCAGTAGTTAAATATGCCGAGGCTAAACAGCAGTCGGGCGGTCGGACAGAACTTATCGGACGTTTGAATCAATCATTCCTCTCTCATTATGTCCTACTTTATTTTTTGGCACAACAGTGCTCGCGAAAAAAATTGTCAACCGGAGCATTTTTTTGTAATGCGGCTTAATTATATATTTCATCAAAAGGTTAAAGTAAAAGTTTTTATGACGTGGCATCAAGCCATCATACTAAGCTTTTTACAAATAGGCTTATAAATCCACCGAGAGCTTCTAAGTTGCTTCATCAACACTCTAATTTTTGAAGTTAGTAATTCTTGGCACTAGTTGCCCCCGATTTGGAGTTTTTTCACAAATTTTTTCAAAACTTAAGAGTTTTTCAATGTCTTTGTCAAAACTTGGAAGTTTTTTACAAAATTTGTAACTTTACAAGGGATAATCTTGTTACCCATATTGAAAATTTGTATTAAACAAGCTATTTAAGGGACCATTTTTTCCAAACTCTCAAAATATACTAAAGAGAGAAAAATGAACAAAATTGGATTTCTATTTTAAATCTCAAAAAGTACCCTTACCAATCAAATAATTCTCTAAGATAATGAGTCAATCTAAACAAAACACAAAAAGAACTCAATATAGGAAAATATAATTATTTCTCTTGTAACTATATAGGTAAATTATGAAAGCCACTTATATATAACTATTATATAGTATCAACATGTAGACTTGGCAGCAACAAAGGTTAATATATTCCTCATCTTCTTCACTAATCACTCCAAAGCTTCTTATATATGCAATGGTTGTAGGGAGCTTTAACTCTAACATATCTAGAAGGGATATTGACAATCCTCTGAGGGGAATTAAAACGAAGTGATCAACAAGCTTTATGCAAAAAAATCGATATTAACTTGAGAAAAAATTATCACAACTAGCAAAAATGAACTTGGAGCATCAAAACTAAGAAAAATGAAATTTCTTTACACACAAAACAAGCATGATTTATAACAAGATCCATCACCTATAGATAGGTAGCCTCCTTAGTAAATACCAAGCTTTATGGATGCATTCTTCATAGCAAAAGGCAAACAATGAACTTGCATACTTTTCATAATAGGAGTAGAGGAGCAAGATCTAGACTACCTTGGAAAAAACTTTAGCTCAAGCAAGAAAAACGAAGTTAGAACGTCAAAATCAAGAAAAATGAAATTACTTTGCATACTAAATAAGAATAGTTTATAAAGAGATCCCTAACCTATAAATAGACAGTCCTCTCAATGAATTAAAAAAGCATGATCAATAATTCCACTTTTAGATCTCCGTCCAATTATATCCACAAATGTACAACCGGTCCATGATTAATAATGTCTACTTTTACTAGAGTTCTCATTATGCTCAAAAAGAAAAATACTAAATATGTGATCCCTTTACATCATGTATCCAAAATGAACGTCCACCTTCACTTCTTCATATGTCTTTTAAATCTTCCATTCACTAGTGCATAGTCCCCATCTGTAATATTCCCAATCGTGAATATTGACTTCCCGCACACTGCGTACCGTAAATATTGACTTCCCGCACACTGCATAAACCTTGTACAAAGGTTATCCCACATATTGGATCTACCGGCAGTATAATGTGTAACCTGCACGTGAGAAATCGAGACCATTCGCATTGGAAAAAGCAAGCCGAGGTTCAAAATCGAAATTCCTGCGTAAACACCCTCTTGGGAGGGGCAATTTTGAATATTCAAGGCAAATTTTTTTACTTTAATCCCTTTTCCCCAGCCGATGCATGGCTGGAGAAGAGGGAGTGTGGGGGGATGGCCCATGGATGAGTCGTGGCCTGCATGGGAGGGGGGGAACCCATGCACTAGCCACGTGTGTGGAGGCTTTCTCTTCCCTCCCCCCCTTGCCTATATGAACTCCCGTTAGGGAGAGAAGAGGAGGAAAAAGGGACGGTGCTGTGAGAGGGAGGAGGGGACGCTGCTGCCCCGCCGTTGGGGAAAGGAGGGAGACCAGGGTGCCATCCCCGCCATGCAGGAAGTCGCCAACCGCCATAGTCCGCCGCCATGGTCCGCCAGGCCGCCACAGCCCGCTGCCACCTCGCCTTGATCACGACCCCCCCCCCTCCCCCCGACGTTGCTGCAGAAGCCTAGAAGCTTCTAAGGGGGCTTTCTTAAGCCCCCTTCCCACTAGATCCCCATAAGTCCATTCATACCCCCCCCCCCCCCCCCCGGGACTTTGAAGAGAAGAGGAAGAAGCTATAAAGCCTTCCGCAAGATCCTTCGTAAGAGGCTTCCCGTAATTAGACTTCAAAGGCCACAAGCCATCCGTGAATCCATTCCTAGCCACCCAGTTTTTCCTAAAAAACTCATAAAGCCCTCTTCCCCAAGCACCATTTATCCAAAGTCCCGCAAAGGAATCTCCTGCGTACGAGGGAAAAAGGCAAAGGTCTGGAGGCTGCATACCAAGGCAAGTCAATTCATAGACCGCAAAGGCAAACCAGAAGCCGAAACCATGCCTGCGATGGCCCCAAAAAAGTCACAAAGTGCGCCTGCGGGAGGTTCATCTCCAAGCATTCAAGTGGATATCTCCCCGAGCCCACAAGTCCAGGTTTTTTCGAGTTTATTCTCACACAAAGAAATGTTTAGGCACGCTTAATTCCATAAGGGAGAATGCATTTTACGCTTATTTTTAATGCATGTGGCAGCGTTAAAAATACATTTGATAAATTATCTCTTTAAACATTAGACAAGGTTGATGCATGTCATGAAATTGAAACAGTTGCATTTCCAGAGTTGTCCGCCTTAGAAGACTAGCTGCATGTTGCTATTTTGGAACATTATCAAAGTAATGAGTCTAAACATATAGGGCAAAGAAATGAAATTGATAAGTGCATTTGGTTACTAGACATGGTGGGAATAAGCGTGTGCCGCATTTTAGGCAACATCTTCCTTGTAATGATTCATGAGGAAAAGTTAACACCCATAAGATATTATCCGAAAAGAAATAGAAGAGTACGAAAATGATCTTATGGACTTGCAAGTAGCATGTAACATGGAATAAGTTAACACTAGCTTTAGTTTGGTATGAACTTCATTAACTACATTGTAGCTAGGGGAAAGTTGCGTGTTGCATAGTCATCATGCAGAAATTTCATTCATCAGGAGCCGTATTTAGGAAAGGTCGCATGGTTTATCAAAGCATGAGATTCTAAAGTGTAGACAACAAGGTTGTAGGCATGGTTATTGGATGTAAGTCCTAGTAGGTCCTAGGAAAGTTAGTACCCAGATTATCATGCATTTTTACTATACCAAGGAAAGATAGAGTTATTGTGAACCATGTGATGCGTAGAAGCAATGAATCACATGTTTACATGTATTGCGGTAGTTGCAACTATTTTTCCTCCTTTAGATCTACTTTATTATCTCTAGGAAGGATTCATCCTTGTCGCGAGACAAGCATAGTGAATTACCCAAATCACCTAGTCACAAAGGATTCACATGGGTATGGTTCAGTCAATACGATAGATACCCCAAACATTAACTAGGGATTAGCACGTTAAGGATTCGGCCAAGTTTTCCCATTGTCGCTAAGTCGAAACCTTCAAACCCAATAGTCCTAACCATATTCCCAAAAATGTTGAGCTAATTGGATGCTCATGTAAACAATAATCTAGGATTCCTACCTTAAGGACCAAGCATTCAAAATGATGAAACTCGAATTGAGTTGGATCCCTAGGACTAAACGTTGTCGATTTAGTGAAATTAAGGATGGGGTGGGTAAAAAGACACCCTAAATCCTCCTTCTCGTCTGAAGTTAATTCCGTGACCTGAATACACCATTCATTAGGCGAAATGATCTCTTGGAATGGAGGCGACACGTGCAGTAAATTGCAACGTCACTTAGCCTTGCGGGTTGATCGTAAGAAGTTTTGCCATTCCGTGGATTAAGGTTGGCAGGTTCTTGCGCGAGTTTAACTTGCAAGGGAAAAGGGTAGTCATCCTCTTACTCTATCCTCATTAGGGAAAATTTGTCAAGTTAAGGGAAGCTAGGTATTTGCTTGGACGCAAATGATTAGTCAATAAACTAAAGCGACATGGTCGCCGGAATCTACCATAAACAAAAACTAAAGTATTGGCAGGGTATGACCCTAACCCAAGGACGATAGGAATCTTGCCAAGTTGCAATTGATTCCGGATCGAATGCGGGTTGCATTCGGAGAGAAGGAGTCACTCCTTAACAGTTTGCCAGGTAAAATTGATTGTGCTTGTAACAGTTTAGAAAGCACTGTTTGCATTGTTTGCTCAATGAACTAAAGGATGAACAGATATCTAAACCCTACAGGTTGAAGGCCTGAAGGGAGAGGCAGCTTCAGTTACCCCCGACTGCCTGCCTAACCCTAACCAAGGGGGTTGTTGACCGCGCCGGGAACGTGGACCGAACCCGCCGTGAGAGGTCTCTCCGTTGAGTTCTACTTGGAGCAGGAGGACGCTTGGGTGCCAGGGGGGGCTCTGGCCGTAAATCCCTTGCCTTCCGGGTCCTGCACAAGAGGCTAACGTGACTCGGGATTGGATCTCGAGGCCCGCATACTAGTCTACGGGCAGAAGCTTGGAATAGTGATCCCTAGTGGATTACTGGATAGCCTTCGGGCGGAATATAGACAAGCCTACGGGCGGAACTCCTTGTATTTCAAAGATAAAAGGATAAAATGATAATAAAGAAGTTGTTTGACATTGTTTTTCTATGTCACGTGATAAGATTACGTGAAGGAACCAGTGTTTAACAGGGGTAATCAAAGAAGCTGTTTGTTATATGTCAAATTAATGTGTTAGGTAATTACATAACTAAAACAAACCGAGGAAAGTGCGGAGGATGGACCATGGGTCCGTCCTACGGATGGGTGGTCCCGGTTAGCCGGGAACTTTTCTCAAAAATCTCGAAGAGCAGCGGGAGGTTCATCGAAAGCAATGACCGAGAATTATGTTTTACCTAATTTACGCTGTTTTAGGGGAACGGAATGGGACTATGCCTTAAGGCAGAGAGGTTGAGTTTTGCATCCCTCTCGTTCCCATTCTCCTTGAACCAAGTGCAGCGTGATTCCGCTTCGGACCTGGCGTTTCTGCGTACAGTAGTTCGCTCGGGTCTGACGCTAGTTGCTGCTAGCTAATGACCAAACAGGAAAACCCAAATTCAGGTCGATCCTAAGTGGGAACGGCCAGGATACTTCCGCTACGTGGCAGACGCGGGAAGACCTAGATCGCAAGTCCCGTAACATTCCATGGGAGTGCCGGGCGGAGCTTTCTAGACATCCTTTCTGATGGACTGCTAAGACGTGTCCGGGATGATTCTAGGTGACACGTTACAGTTGGTATCAGAGCAAACCAACAAAGGACTTTTTTTTAGAGAAATTTTAATAAGAAGAAGTAAAGCAAATGTTATTGTCCCAAACATTTCCTTACTTTCAATGCTGTCTTGCAGAATTATGAAGCATGGAACAGGTTTTTAGTGTTCCGAGTCATGTTTATGACCGCGATGCATTCCACGGATTATCGACAAAGGGTTGAGATAATGAACATCGTAGACCGCATTTACAATCCATCGCCTGTGTACGTGGAACGGAGACGGATGGGTGTTACAGGGATCTATTACATAACTGGCTATCAACCTGCGTACCTTCAAATTAACTTGAAGAGAATCAAGTGGATGGAGGATTTGAAGATCGTGAAGCTGTTCGTCTTTGTTGAGGCTCATGCAAACGCGACCCTACAGGTTGGAGGTCGAAGGGTTAACCAGAATAAGTATGTGTACGGAGAAGTGATTCAAAGAATCCCTGCCGACCGAATCAAGGTTTTGGGACGTCATGAGAAGAATGGATATCAAAGGAAAAGATACCCTAATCTTCCAATGAGCTATCGATTCCTGAAAATCGATGACCCCAATCCGTACTACTACTCAGTTCCTGTAGCTGAATGCAACAATATCTTATTCTCTTCGAATTAATGTATCAACTTGTTCCATCGCCCCAAGAAATAATTGTACCTCGAAAGGGCTATGCTGATATGAATGGAATAAAACTTTTTTTTAAAAATCAACGATTGTCTCGACTATGAATATTGATAAAGAAGTAAAGTGATTTGGTCACTTGGCTAAAGGAATATGCGGACGTAGTTTCTGAAGAGTTAACAAAACGTCCGCTTCAAAGAGAAGTAGATCATGAGATCAAGCCAGTAATAGGAGCTGCGCCAATTGCGAAGAGACCATATAGAATGTCTATATCGGAAGCAATTGAGTTGAAGGAACAACTCAAGCAACTACTAGATTAGGGCTACATCCGTCCTAACAGTCACCATGGGAAGCACCAGTACTGTTCCAGAAAAAGAAAGATGGAACACTTCAACTATATATTGATCACAGTGGGTTGAATCAATCAACAGTCAAGAACAAATATCATATTCTTAGAATAGATGAGCTTCTTGATAGTCTTCAGGGTGCTAAAATCTTATCCAAGATTATCTTAGGTCTGGTTACTATCAGATAAGAATCAAGGAAGAAGATATCCCAAAGACAACCTTCAACACTAGATATGGACACTTGAGTTCTAGTTATGTCATTAGGGCTTACGAATGTGCCTGCCACATTCAATAGGTTAATGAAGGATATCTTTAGACCATATCTTGATAAACTTTGTGCTCGTCTTCTTTGATGACACTCTAGACTATTCCAAACAGGAAGGAGATCATGAACCTCAACTTCGGATTTTCCTTGAGACAAGGAGGTCATACAAGCTGTATGCTAAGATGACGAAATGTGCATTCCCCAAACATCAAATTGGTTATCCGGGATTCATCATATCGGTAGAAGGAATCTCAGTGGAGCCAGCCTAAGTTAGAAATGTTCTAGGATGGCCAAATACCAACAACTGTCAAAGAAATACTCAGCTTTCTTGGATTGACAAGACGGTATGGGGTCTTCATCAAAAACTATGCTTTGATTGCAGCACCTTTGACAGAATTATTGAAGAAGCAAACGTCCATTGCATGGTCAACTGCCGAACAAACTAGCTTCGATAGGTTGAAGCAAAGTTTGGTATCAGCACCGATCCTAAAACTTCTAGACCACAGTAAGGAGTAGAGGAAGTAACTGATACTAGCATGCTTATATAGAAAAGTCATCCTATAGCCAAATCTTCAAGAAACTGAAGATCCATGAAAAGAATTATGCTACCCATGATCTTGAACTTTTAGTTGTCAAGCTTTGGAGACACTACTTGCTGGGTAACAAGTTTACACTAGTGACTGATCATAAAAAAGTCTCAAGTGGAACTTTACCTAGAACAAGCTCAACATGAGGAAATGTCGGTGGATTGAAGTGCTAGAGGGGTGTGACCTTAAGATCAAGTACCGAACTGGAAAGGAGCATGTAGTTGCTAATGCACTCAGTCGCAAGGCATTCCTTAATTCTCTAAAAATCCATCAATAGCTAGATCTCTGGCTACAAAGGTATCTATGCCAAGCAATCCTATTTTCGAACTAGCTAGAGAGGAAGCATGCCATGATCTAGCCTATCAAAGGATGCTAAGGAAAATCTCTATCGAGGACCAGGAACAAAAGCTAGAGGCTAAGTATCATGAATTCTCTGTCAATAATGGACATGTCTACTATAGAACGAGAGCATGTATACCGGCAAGCCAGTTACTTAAACAGAAGAGATTGTGCGAAGCTCATGATTTCACTTTCTCGGGACATCAAAGCTGCGAAGGATAGACAGAAGGCATACACGGATTTGAAGTGTCAAGATAGAATATTTGAGGAAGGAGACATGGTCTTCATTCACGTATGCCCAAAGAAGAGTTCCCTATCCTTAGGGGATTGCAAGAAGCTAAGTCCAAGGTATTGTGGACCATACAAGATCCTCAAATACCCAGGACCCAATGCTTATAGACTGAAACTCCCTGAGAACCTAAAGGTTCATAATGTATTCCATATCAGCCTATTGAACAAGTATGTACCTAATCCTAGCCATGTACTTGATGACCAACAAGTTGTAATGCCTAGTCAAGGAGTCCTTGAACTTAGACCGGAAAAGATTTTAGATGTCAGGAAGAGACAGTTAAGATCTACAACCTTGAAGGAATGCCTCGTCCAGTGGAAAGATTACCCCGAAGAGGATGCTACCTGGATGGATGAAAGCTCTCTCAATCTTCAATATCCCCAGTTTATCTCGAGATGAGGACATCTCGATTCTTCTAAGGGGGAGAGAATATAATATTCCCAACCGTGAATATTGACTTCCCGCACACTGCGTACCGTAAATATTGACTTCCCGCACACTGCGTAAACCTTGTACAAAGGTTATCCCACATATTGGATCTATCGGGAGTATAATGTGTAACCTGCACGTGAGAAATCGAGACCATTCGCATTGGAAAAAGCAAGCCGAGGTTCAAAATCGAAATTCCCGCGTAAACACCCTCTTGGGAGGGGCAATTTTGAATATTCAAGGCAAATTTTTTTACTTTAATCCCTTTTCCCCAGCCGATGCATGGCTGGAGAAGAGGGAGTGTGGGGGGATGGCCCATGGATGAGTCGTGGCCTGCATGGGAGGGGGGGAACCCATGCACTGGCCACGTGTGTGGAGGCTTTCTCTTCCCTCCCCCCCCTTGCCTATATGAACTCCTGTTAGGGAGAGAAGAGGAGGAAAAAGGGACGGTGCTGTGAGAGGGAGGAGGGGACGCTGCTGCCCCACCGTTGGGGAAAGGAGGGAGACCAGGGTGCCGTCGCCGCCGTGCAGGAAGCCGCCAGCCGCCATAGTCCGCCGCCACGGTCCGCCAGGCCGCCACAGCCCGCCGCCACCTCGCCTTGATCAGGACCCCCCCCCTCCCCCCGACGTTGCTGCAGAAGCCTAGAAGCTTCTTAGAAGCTTCTTAAGAAGCTTCTAAGGGGGCTTTCTTAAGCCCCCTTCCCACTAGATCCCCATAAGTCCATTCATACCCCCCCCCCCCCCCCCCCGGGACTTTGAAGAGAAGAGGAAGAAGCTATAAAGCCTTCCGCAAGATCCTTCGTAAGAGGCTTCCCGTAATTAGACTTCAAAGGCCACAAGCCATCCGTGAACCCATTCCTAGCCACCCGGTTTTTCCTAAAGAACTCATAAAGCCCTCTTCCCCAAGCACCATTTATCCAAAGTTCCGCAAAGGAATCTCCTGCGTACGAGGGAAAAAGGCAAAGGTCTGGAGGCTGCATACCAAGGCAAGTCAATTCATAGACCGCAAAGGCAAACCAGAAGCCCAAACCACGCCTGCGATGGCCCCAAAAAAGTCACAAAGTGCGCCTGCGGGAGGTTCATCTCCAAGCATTCAAGTGGATATCTCCCCGAGCCCACAAGTCCAGGTTTTTTCGAGTTTATTCTCACACAAAGAAATGTTTAGGCAAGCTTAATTCCATAAGGGAGAATGCATTTTACGCTTATTTTTAATGCATGTGGCAGCGTTAAAAATACAGTTGATAAATTATCTCTTTAAACATTAGACAAGGTTGATGCATGTCATGAAATTGAAACAGTTGCATTTCCAGAGTTGTCCGCCTTAGAAGACTAGCTGCATGTTGCTATTTTGGAACATTATCAAAGTAATGAGTCTAAACATATAGGGCAAAGAAATGAAATTGATAAGTGCATTTGGTTACTAGACATGGTGGGAATAAGCGTGTGCCGCATTTTAGGCAACATCTTCCTTGTAATGATTCATGAGGAAAAGTTAACACCCATAAGATATTATCCGAAAAGAAATAGAAGAGTACGAAAATGATCTTATGGACTTGCAAGTAGCATGTAACATGGAATAAGTTAACACTAGCTTTAGTTTGGTATGAACTTCATTAACTACATTGTAGCTAGGGGAAAGTTACGTGTTGCATAGTCATCATGCAGAAATTTCATTCATCAGGAGCCGTATTTAGGAAAGGTCGCATGGTTTATCAAAGCATGAGATTCTAAAGTGTAGACAACAAGGCTGTAGACATGGTTATTGGATGTAAGTCCTAGTAGGTCCTAGGAAAGTTAGTACCCAGATTATCATGCATTTTTACTATACCAAGGAAAGATAGAGTTATTGTGAACCATGTGATGCGTAGAAGCAATGAATCACATGTTTACATGTATTGCGGTAGTTGCAACTATTTTTCCTCCTTTAGATCTACTTTATTATCTCTAGGAAGGATTCATCCTTGTCGCGAGACAAGCATAGTGAATTACCCAAATCACCTAGTCACAAAGGATTCACATGGGTATGGTTCAGTCAATACGATAGATACCCCAAACATTAACTAGGGATTAGCACGTTAAGGATTCGGCCAAGTTTTCCCATTGTCGCTAAGTCGAAACCTTCAAACCCAATAGTCCTAACCATATTCCCAAAAATGTTGAGCTAATTGGATGCTCATGTAAACAATAATCTAGGATTCCTACCTTAAGGACCAAGCATTCAAAATGATGAAACTCGAATTGAGTTGGATCCCTAGGACTAAACGTTGTCGATTTAGTGAAATTAAGGATGGGGTGGGTAAAAAGACACCCTAAATCCTCCTTCTCGTCTGAAATTAATTCCGTGACCTGAATACGCCATTCATTAGGCGAAATGATCTCTTGGAATGGAGGCGACACGTGCAGTAAATTGCAACGTCACTTAGCCTTGCGGGTTGATCGTAAGAAGTTTTGCCATTCCGTGGATTAAGGTTGGCGGGTTCTTGCGCGAGTTTAACTTGCAAGGGAAAAGGGTAGTCATCCTCTTACTCTATCCTCATTAGGGAAAATTTGTCAAGTTAAGGGAAGCTAGGTATTTGCTTGGACGCAAATGATTAGTCAATAAACTAAAGCGACATGGTCGCCGGAATCTACCATAAACAAAAACTAAAGTATTGGCAGGGTATGACCCTAACCCAAGGACGATAGGAATCTTGCCAAGTTGCAATTGATTCCAGATCGAATGCGGGTTGCATTCGGAGAGAAGGAGTCACTCCTTAACAGTTTGCCAGCTAAAATTGATTGTGCTTGTAACAGTTTAGAAAGCACTGTTTGCATTGTTTGCTCAATGAACTAAAGGATGAAAAGATATCTAAACCCTACAGGTTGAAGGCCTGAAGGGAGAGGCAGCTTCAGTTACCCCCGACTGCCTGCCTGACCCTAACCAAGGGGGTTGTTGACCGCGCCGGGAACGTGGACCGAACCCGCCGTGAGAGGTCTCTCCGTTGAGTTCTACTTGGAGCAGGAGGACGCTTGGGTGCCAGGGGGGGCTCTGGCCGTAAATCCCTCGCCTTCCGGGTCCTGCACAAGAGGCTAACGTGACTCGGGATTGGATCTCGAGGCCCGCATACTAGTCTACGGGCAGAAGCTTGGAATAGTGATCCCTAACGGATTACTGGATAGCCTTCGGGCGGAATATAGACAAGCCTACGGGCGGAACTCCTTGTATTTCAAAGAGAAAAGGATAAAATGATAATAAAGAAGTTGTTTGACATTGTTTTTCTATGTCACGTGATAAGATTACGTGAAGGAACCAGTGTTTAACAGGGGTAATCAAAGAAGCTGTTTGTTATATGTCAAATTAATGTGTTAGGTAATTACATAACTAAAACAAACCGAGGAAAGTCCAGAGGATGGACCATGGGTCCGTCCTACGGATGGGTGGTCCCGGTTAGTCGGGAACTTTTCTCAAAAATCTCGAAGAGTAGCAGGAGGTTCATCGAAAGCAATGACCGAGAATTATGTTTTACCTAATTTACGCTGTTTTATGGGAACGGAATGGGACTATGCCTTATGGCAGAGAGGTTGAGTTTTGCATCCCTCTCGTTCCCATTCTCCTTGAACCAAGTGCAGCATGATTCCGCTTCGGACCTGGCGTTTCTGCGTAAAGTAGTTCGCTCGGGTCTGACGCTAGTTGCTGCTAGCTAATGACCAAACAGGAAAACCCAAATTCAGGTCGATCCTAAGTGGGAACGGCCAGGATACTTCCGCTACGTGGCAGACGCGGGAAGACCTAGATCGCAAGTCCCGTAACATTCC
This sequence comes from Lygodium microphyllum, assembly GCF_053477565.2. Lineage (NCBI taxonomy): Eukaryota > Viridiplantae > Streptophyta > Polypodiopsida > Schizaeales > Lygodiaceae > Lygodium > Lygodium microphyllum. The sequence goes on from NC_141151.1 coordinate 128,173,879, forward strand.
ATGGGAGTGCCGGGCGGAGCTTTCTAGACATCCTTTCCGATGGACTGCTAAGACGTGTCCGGGATGATTCTAGGGGACACGTTACAGTTGGTATCAGAGCAAACCAACAAAGGACTTTTTTTTAGAGAAATTTTAATAAGAAGAAGTAAAGCAAATGTTATTGTCCGAAACATTTCCTTACTTTCAATGCTGTCTTGCAGAATTATGAAGCATGGAATAGGTTTTTAGTGTTCCGAGTCATGTTTATGACCGCAATGCATTCCACGGATTATCGACAAAGGGTTGAGATAATGAGCATCCTAGACCGCATTTACAATCCATCGCCTGTGTACGTGGAACGGAGATGGATGGGTGTTACAGGGATCTATTACATAACTGCCTATCAACCTGTGTACCTTCAAATTAACTTGAAGAGAATCAAGTGGATGGAGGATTTGAAGATCGTGAAGCTGTTCGTCTTTGTTGAGGCTCATGCAAACGCGACCCTACAGGTTGGAGGTCGAAGGGTTAACCAGAATAAGTATGTGTACGGAGAAGTGATTCAAAGAATCCCTGCCGACCGAATCAAGGTTTTGGGACGTCATGAGAAGAATGGATATCAAAGGAAAAGATACCCTAATCTTCCAATGAACTATCGATTCCTGAAAATCGATGACCCCAATCCGTACTACTACTCAGTTCCTGTAGCTGAATGCAACAATATCTTATTCTCTTCGAATTAATGTATCAACTTGTTCCATCGCCCCAAGAAATAATTGTACCTCGAAAGGGCTATGCTGATATGAATGGAATAAAACTTTTTTTTAAAAATCAACGATTGTCTCGACTATGAATATTGATAAAGAAGTAAAGTGATTTGGTCACTTGGCTAAAGGAATATGCGGACGTAGTTTCTGAAGAGTTAACAAAACGTCCGCTTCAAAGAGAAGTAGATCATGAGATCAAGCCAGTAATAGGAGCTACGCCAATTGCGAAGAGACCATATAGAATGTCTATATCGGAAGCAATTGAGTTGAAGGAACAACTCAAGCAACTACTAGATGAGGGCTACATCCGTCCTAACAGTCACCATGGGAAGCACCAGTACTGTTCCAGAAAAAGAAAGATGGAACACTTCAACTATATATTGATCACAGTGGGTTGAATCAATCAACAGTCAAGAACAAATATCATATTCTTAGAATAGATGAGCTTCTTGATAGTCTTCAGGGTGCTAAAATCTTCTCCAAGATTATCTTAGGTCTGGTTACTATCAGATAAGAATCAAGGAAGAAGATATCCCAAAGACGACCTTCAACACTAGATATGGACACTTGAGTTCTAGTTATGTCATTAGGGCTTACGAATGTGCCTGCCACATTCAATAGGTTAATGAAGGATATCTTTAGACCATATCTTGATAAACTTTGTGCTCGTCTTCTTTGATGACACTCTAGACTATTCCAAACAGGAAGGAGATCATGAACCTCAACTTCGGATTTTCCTTGAGACAAGGAGGTCATACAAGCTGTATGCTAAGATGACGAAATGTGCATTCCCCAAACATCAAATTGGTTATCCGGGATTCATCATATCGGTAGAAGGAATCTCAGTGGAGCCAGCCTAAGTTAGAAATGTTCTAGGATGGCCAAATACCAACAACTGTCAAAGAAATACTCAGCTTTCTTGGATTGACAAGACGGTATGGGGTCTTCATCAAAAACTATGCTTTGATTGCAGCACCTTTGACAGAATTATTGAAGAAGCAAACGTCCATTGCATGGTCAACTGCCGAACAAACTAGCTTCGATAGGTTGAAGCAAAGTTTGGTATCAGCACCGATCCTAAAACTTCTAGACCACAGTAAGGAGTAGAGGAAGTAACTGATACTAGCATGCTTATATAGAAAAGTCATCCTATAGCCAAATCTTCAAGAAACTGAAGATCCATGAAAAGAATTATGCTACCCATGATCTTGAACTTTTAGTTGTCAAGCTTTGGAGACACTACTTGCTGGGTAACAAGTTTACACTAGTGACTGATCATAAAAAAGTCTCAAGTGGAACTTTACCTAGAACAAGCTCAACATGAGGAAATGTCGGTGGATTGAAGTGCTAGAGGGGTGTGACCTTAAGATCAAGTACCGAACTGGAAAGGAGCATGTAGTTGCTAATGCACTCAGTCGCAAGGCATTCCTTAATTCTCTAAAAATCCATCAATAGCTAGATCTCTGGCTACAAAGGTATCTATGCCAAGCAATCCTATTTTCGAACTAGCTAGAGAGGAAGCATGCCATGATCTAGCCTATCAAAGGATGCTAAGGAAAATCTCTATCGAGGACCAGGAACAAAAGCTAGAGGCTAAGTATCATGAATTCTCTGTCAATAATGGACATGTCTACTATAGAACGAGAGCATGTATACCGGCAAGCCAGTTACTTAAACAGAAGAGATTGTGCGAAGCTCATGATTTCACTTTCTCGGGACATCAAAGCTGCGAAGGATAGACAGAAGGCATACACGGATTTGAAGTGTCAAGATAGAATATTTGAGGAAGGAGACATGGTCTTCATTCACGTATGCCCAAAGAAGAGTTCCCTATCCTTAGGGGATTGCAAGAAGCTAAGTCCAAGGTATTGTGGACCATACAAGATCCTCAAATACCCAGGACCCAATGCTTATAGACTGAAACTCCCTGAGAACCTAAAGGTTCATAATGTATTCCATATCAGCCTATTGAACAAGTATGTACCTAATCCTAGCCATGTACTTGATGACCAACAAGTTGTAATGCCTAGTCAAGGAGTCCGTGAACTTAGACCGGAAAAGATTTTAGATGTCAGGAAGAGACAGTTAAGATCTACAACCTTGAAGGAATGCCTCGTCCAGTGGAAAGATTACCCCGAAGAGGATGCTACCTGGATGGATGAAAGCTCTCTCAATCTTCAATATCCCCAGTTTATCTCGAGATGAGGACATCCCGATTCTTCTAAGGGGGAGAGAATGTAATATTCCCAACCGTGAATATTGACTTCCCGCACACTGTGTACCGTAAATATTGACTTCCCGCACACTGCGTAAACCTTGTACAAAGGTTATCCCACATATTGGATCTACCGGCAGTATAATGTGTAACCTGCACGTGAGAAATCGAGACCATTCGCATTGGAAAAAGCAAGCCGAGGTTCAAAATCGAAATTCCCGCGTAAACACCCTCTTGGGAGGGGCAATTTTGAATATTCAAGGCAAATTTTTTTACTTTAATTCCTTTTCCCCAGCCGATGCATGGCTGGAGAAGAGGGAGTGTGGGGGGATGGCCCATGGATGAGTCGTGGCCTGCATGGGAGGGGGGGAACCCATGCACTGGCCACGTGTGTGGAGGCTTTCTCTTCCCTCCCCCCCTTGCCTATATGAACTCCCGTTAGGGAGAGAAGAGGAGGAAAAAGGGACGGTGCTGTGAGAGGGAGGAGGGGACGCTGCTGCCCCGCCGTTGGGGAAAGGAGGGAGACCAGGGTGCCGTCGCCGCCGTGCAGGAAGCCGCCAGCCGCCATAGTCCGCCGCCACGGTCCGCCAGGCCGCCACAGCCCGCCGCCACCTCGCCTTGATCACGACCCCCCCTCCCCCCGACGTTGCTGCAGAAGCCTAGAAGCTTCTTAGAAGCTTCTTAAGAAGCTTCTAAGGGGGCTTTCTTAAGCCCCCTTCCCACTAGATCCCCATAAGTCCATTCATACCCCCCCCCCCCCCCCCCCGGGACTTTGAAGAGAAGAGGAAGAAGCTATAAAGCCTTCCGCAAGATCCTTCGTAAGAGGCTTCCCGTAATTAGACTTCAAAGGCCACAAGCCATCCGTGAACCCATTCCTAGCCACCCGGTTTTTCCTAAAGAACTCATAAAGCCCTCTTCCCCAAGCACCATTTATCCAAAGTTCCGCAAAGGAATCTCCTGCGTACGAGGGAAAAAGGCAAAGGTCTGGAGGCTGCATACCAAGGCAAGTCAATTCATAGACCGCAAAGGCAAACCAGAAGCCGAAACCACGCCTGCGATGGCCCCAAAAAAGTCACAAAGTGCGCCTGCGGGAGGTTCATCTCCAAGCATTCAAGTGGATATCTCCCCGAGCCCACAAGTCTAGGTTTTTTCGAGTTTATTCTCACACAAAGAAATGTTTAGGCAAGCTTAATTCCATAAGGGAGAATGCATTTTACGCTTATTTTTAATGCATGTGGCAGCGTTAAAAATACATTTGATAAATTATCTCTTTAAACATTAGACAAGGTTGATGCATGTCATGAAATTGAAACAGTTGCATTTCCAGAGTTGTCCGCCTTAGAAGACTAGCTGCATGTTGCTATTTTGGAACATTATCAAAGTAATGAGTCTAAACATATAGGGCAAAGAAATGAAATTGATAAGTGCATTTGGTTACTAGACATGGTGGGAATAAGCGTGTGCCGCATTTTAGGCAACATCTTCCTTGTAATGATTCATGAGGAAAAGTTAACACCCATAAGATATTATCCGAAAAGAAATAGAAGAGTATGAAAATGATCTTATGGACTTGCAAGTAGCATGTAACATGGAATAAGTTAACACTAGCTTTAGTTTGGTATGAACTTCATTAACTACATTGTAGCTAGGGGAAAGTTGCGTGTTGCATAGTCATCATGCAGAAATTTCATTCATCAGGAGCCGTATTTAGGAAAGGTCGCATGGTTTATCAAAGCATGAGATTCTAAAGTGTAGACAACAAGGTTGTAGGCATGGTTATTGGATGTAAGTCCTAGTAGGTCCTAGGAAAGTTAGTACCCAGATTATCATGCATTTTTACTATACCAAGGAAAGATAGAGTTATTGTGAACCATGTGATGCGTAGAAGCAATGAATCACATGTTTACATGTATTGCGGTAGTTGCAACTATTTTTCCTCCTTTAGATCTACTTTATTATCTCTAGGAAGGATTCATCCTTGTCGCGAGACAAGCATAGTGAATTACCCAAATCACCTAGTCACAAAGGATTCACATGGGTATGGTTCAGTCAATACGATAGATACCCCAAACATTAACTAGGGATTAGCACGTTAAGGATTCGGCCAAGTTTTCCCATTGTCGCTAAGTCAAAACCTTCAAACCCAATAGTCCTAACCATGTTCCCAAAAATGTTGAGCTAATTGGATGCTCATGTAAACAATAATCTAGGATTCCTACCTTAAGGACCAAGCATTCAAAATGATGAAACTCGAATTGAGTTGGATCCCTAGGACTAAACGTTGTCGATTTAGTGAAATTAAGGATGGGGTGGGTAAAAAGACACCCTAAATCCTCCTTCTCGCCTGAAGTTAATTCCGTGACCTGAATACGCCATTCATTAGGCGAAATGATCTCTTGGAATGGAGGCAACACGTGCAGTAAATTGCAACGTCACTTAGCCTTGCGGGTTGATCATAAGAAGTTTTGCCATTCCGTGGATTAAGGTTGGCAGGTTCTTGCGCGAGTTTAACTTGCAAGGGAAAAGGGTAGTCATCCTCTTACTCTATCCTCATTAGGGAAAATTTGTCAAGTTAAGGGAAGCTAGGTATTTGCTTGGACGCAAATGATTAGTCAATAAACTAAAGCGACATGGTCGCCGGAATCTACCATAAACAAAAACTAAAGTATTGGCAGGGTATGACCCTAACCCAAGGACGATAGGAATCTTGCCAAGTTGCAATTGATTCCGGATCGAATGCGGGTTGCATTCGGAGAGAAGGAGTCACTCCTTAACAGTTTGCCAGGTAAAATTGATTGTGCTTGTAACAGTTTAGAAAGCACTGTTTGCATTGTTTGCTCAATGAACTAAAGGATGAAAAGATATCTAAACCCTACAGGTTGAAGGCCTGAAGGGAGAGGCAGCTTCAGTTACCCCCGACTGCCTGCCTGACCCTAACCAAGGGGGTTGTTGACCGCGCCGGGAACGTGGACCGAACCCGCCGTGAGAGGTCTCTCCGTTGAGTTCTACTTGGAGCAGGAGGACGCTTGGGTGCCAGCGGGGGCTCTGGCCGTAAATCCCTCGCCTTCCGGGTCCTGCACAAGAGGCTAACGTGACTCGGGATTGGATCTCGAGGCCCGCATACTAGTCTACGGGCAGAAGCTTGGAATAGTGATCCCTAGCGGATTACTGGATAGCCTTCGGGCGGAATATAGACAAGCCTACGGGCGGAACTCCTTGTATTTCAAAGATAAAAGGATAAAATGATAATAAAGAAGTTGTTTGACATTGTTTTTCTATGTCACGTGATAAGATTACGTGAAGGAACCAGTGTTTAACAGGGGTAATCAAAGAAGCTGTTTGTTATATGTCAAATTAATGTGTTAGGTAATTACATAACTAAAACAAACTGAGGAAAGTGCAGAGGATGGACCATGGGTCCGTCCTACGGATGGGTGGTCCCGGTTAGCCGGGAACTTTTCTCAAAAATCTCGAAGAGCAGCGGGAGGTTCATCGAAAGCAATGACCGAGAATTATGTTTTACCTAATTTACGATGTTTTAGGGGAAAGGAATGGGACTATGCCTTATGGCAGAGAGGTTGAGTTTTGCATCCCTCTCGTTCCCATTCTCCTTGAACCAAGTGCAGCGTGATTCCGCTTCGGACCTGGCGTTTCTGCGTAAAGTAGTTCGCTCGGGTCTGACGCTAGTTGCTGCTAGCTAATGACCAAACAGGAAAACCCAAATTCAGGTCGATCCTAAGTGGGAACGGCCAGGATACTTCCGCTACGTGGCAGATGCGGGAAGACCTAGATCGCAAGTCCCGTAACATTCCATGGGAGTGCCGGGCAGAGCTTTCTAGACATCCTTTCCGATGGACTGCTAAGACGTGTCCGGGATGATTCTAGGGGACACGTTACACCATCTCATTGAACAATAGCCAAAATAAAACTCTCAAGTCTTTGATTTGTATTTTATGCGTCAGGGAAGGGCAAGCATAAAATTTAAATCAGTTTGCTTAAGGGAAGGTTGATACATCATCATATCTTGACTTTTATCCATATTCCAAGTATATGAATGTAGACATAATACATGTGCTTGCAGGCGAAGAAGGGTTTACCTTCCAACTCTCTCTTTTGAAAGTCATGACACATGCAAAAGGGCTCGAGATTGATATGCACCTCATACAAATGCTCTGACATAACATAAAATATGAATTTTTCATTTACCACCACTACTTTATCTTCTATGAAAATTACATCCAATGCCTTAGCCAATGTAAATTTTCTTTCTGTATCCTTAGAAATACCATGTCTCTATTTTTTGCTTTGCTCGCCACTTAATGAGTTTAGTCATCCTATCCCATGGGTCGTAGTATTTTTGGGGGTAAGTGGAATGCTATCATGCTTGAATGCAAAACCTCCTTTTATAAGAATTGAAATCTCCTCTATAGAAGCATTGCTATCCTTGTCAATAGACCAAATTCTTGGTCGCAAGGGCACATACACGAGGGTGCTAAGAACTGCTCCTTGCATTGTTCAAGCTATGAACCCTGGTGAATGGGAGTTTCTTGCAACCACCCTATTGATAAGAGCATCCATGTCAAGACCACTTTTAGATTATCTTCCAATTGTGAATGCCGATTGCCTTGAACATTGTATATATGAGTTGATCAAGTCAGCGACACATGTATCATATAAACCAATTTTATTCTTTCCATCCTCCCCTACCAACCAACTTGCATGCACACTCTCAAAAATATTTGTATTGGGAATACAAGCCCTCTCCCAAAGACTCGAGGAAACCTACAACCTAGTAAAAAAGTCAATAATTCCTCTTACATGTCTATTTTGCTATCGTACTTGGGTATTCCCATCCCAATGATATTAATATATGTGCCTTTTACAAATAGAAAAAAATAAAAACATTTACATGTATAGTACTACCCCAATGGTCTATCCTATTCTCCCATGATTTGATCCATCTCTTCAATGCTACGACACTATCTCTAGGTAGCCCTACTTGCTACCATCAATTTTGTATAGCTGTGGCATTCCTCTTGCTCCCTTAAATGGATTTTGAAAGAAGGTGCCACTTCTCACATTGAAAACAATGTGGATCGCCATCCAATTTGCACCTGTTTCATCCGCCATAAAACCTACAAAGTGTGTAGGAGGGTGTCCACACTCAAGCATCATATTATTAAGGCATCTCCAAAAGAGAATTTGTGTTTCTGTATCCTCTTTCTTTGTATCACAAATAGCAATCACCATGATCCCCTTCAAGCTGTAATAAAAAAATAGTAATTAGCAACTAAAATAGGTCAACAAAAATTAATAACAAGTAAGGTTCTTGAACGAACCATGGATTGTACATAGAACAAGATATTGTTGCCCAATCCTCTATTTTGTGTGTAAAGTCAAAGTGAACCCAAGACTTGGAAAGTTCCCCATTTTCTAAGTGTCACATTCAATTTACCAATTCCACTCTAGAGCTAGGTCCTTTAGTAGACATCTTGAAAATGTAACATTTTTCACTCAACCCTCCTTGCCTTGGAAATCTACTGCCATTAAAAAGATGAAACATGCATCTTTTTTTGAACTCCAAAATGTTATCAAAGCCATCTTTAACAACACACATTTTTTTTAAAGCATGTCATGATACTATTAAACTTGCAATCTCAACAAAAGGAAGTTTACTAAACGAATAACAATGCTACAAATTATAGTTTGCAGACTTGAATAACTAAAACTAACCTTTGATTTTGAACCAATGACATCAACTCCTCCAAAAACTTTGTAAGCTCGTATTCTCCCTCAACCTTTGAGCCATTAGATATCAAAGATTCAATGATAATTTGTTTTGCTACAATCATTTGAATCTTCCTAGCACCAAAGTGTCGATTCACTTGCAAAACAGAGTGAACTAGAGATCTAAATTTTTTAATTGTAGCCATGGAAGTCCATGGTTGCACATTGTGTGTGTGAGTGCCTACAGGAAGCATTAATCTCTCCATGCTTGTGTCCTTTGGAAAAATGTAATAAAATTTGCAATTACAAGTTGCATAACAAGTGACAACTTTACTACAATAGTGACAAGTGATTGATTGTTTTTCTTCACTTGAAAGTAGTCACTTTCTCACTGTACTATTGAGGTAACCATGAAAATACATTTTGTTATGTTGATTGTTGCTCTCATAGTAAGGACAATTGACTTGATGACATTGCAAATCTCCAAGGCAATGGCAAATTCTTGAAGTAGAATCAGGGAAGATATTTGTTGGATGAGGTCTTGTCCATATGTAGGTAGAAGAACAATAGCAACAAAACCATTGTACTCTCTTGGAATCTCACTAACAAAAAAAGGGCCTTTACTCATCTGCAATAAAGCCTTAAGCTTCTTTCCTCTAGGGCTATTAGCAATCCAAGGTAAAATCTCTTTCTTTATTGGTGGAAATAAATGAGAACTCTAAGTTAATAGCCAGAGTTGATACATGTGCACAAAAAGCAGTTTTTATAAGTAGTGAACAAGTTTGAGATGACATCTCTGCAAAGGAATCAAATGAAATGTCTACCACACATATCCTGAAAGTAAATGAGCTTGTTTGCTATTTTCTACGGTGTGTAGTCATTCATCTTGGTCCATTGTGAAAGTGGTATCAAAATGTGCTATATTATACTAACATGAAAGAGAAGAATCGAGAAAAAATTACTTTGCACCATTGATATCCCGTTGGTCATGAAACTGTGATTTCTTCATTGTAAGCGTCAAGTTGGAAAATAGCATGTAAACCTACTAGCTTCTTGTTGGGGGGGTAGAAGTGATTGAAGAAAATAAGAGCTTACAAGAATCTTTCCATCCCTCAAGGGCACAATATGTTCTAGTGATTGGGAGCTAATTGACCATTGAAGAGTAACTTATGCTATTGTTTCTCACAAAAGCCAATCTAAAACTCAGCGAACAATGAAGTTACGAAGGTGAAATATTATATCTAATATCATGTCTATTGTTTATCAATTTCTTTGAACATAGAAATAATAGCTCATTACCCCCACCAAATATGGATTGAATGACCTGTTACTCCATGGGCATGCTCTTAGTGACAATTGAAGTTGCAAATCAATCTATTAATGAACCAAATCATTTTAAAAAGTCTACATATTGAAAAATCACAAGATTTAGTTAATTATTTTTTTAAAAAATCATGTATTCCTAAAAATAAATTTAGCAAGTATTTATAAATTGTCTTCAAGGTCATAATGTTGAACAAATTTTTATTAGCACATTTTATTTTGTTAGATGTCAGGGACCACCATCATTTACATATTTTAGTAAATAATTTTTGGTGTTCTCGAGAGAAAGATTCTCTCATGATAGATATTCAATATGCATCTACCTATAATGGAGGGAAAATACTTAGGTCAGGTTGACCTAAGTATAAAAGGTGTAAGGGACACTGCATAGGTACCAATTTTATGAATATACATATGTCCTTTCACCTTCTTCACCTTCTTCCCTGTCCTTCCATGGCTGCTAGCCATTTATCTCTTCTCTTCTTGTCTTTCCCTCTCTACTCCTAGTCTTTCTCTCTCCTCGTCACCTTCTTTCTCTCTCCTTCTCTCTCCTCTCTGCAGTCTCTCCCTTCTCTCCTTCTCTCTCCTAGGTCTCCTTCATGACAAGTGGTATCAGAGCTTAGGCTTCTTGATCCCAGTTTGGTTACATTTCAACTAATTTTTCCTATTTCTTTAATCAGTCATCTATGGTAGACAAGTACTAGGGGTACAGACTTACATGTAGTAGTGCATTAACCAATGGATATTCCCAAGGAGAAGACAAGCCGCATTGAAGGCATTCTCAGAAGTTGGAGGTAAAATGGAGGCCCATCACTAAAATTAACAAGTCATTTTTCATTCACATGCTACTTTGAATGGACCAATGTCAAAAGAGGATGTTACAAGAGTCATTGAAGGCTTTGGTTGCAGTTACTTTTTGTAAAAGAAGTCTTCTTCTTCTCCTCCTAAGCTTTCTTGTGGTTTCCATGGAGTTTGCAACAATTTACAGATCCTTCTTTCCAGATGACACTCAACTCACTGTCAAGGTCTTCAATCACGCAAATCTATCTGCCAGCCTCTTGAAGTGAACTCCCAAAATTTTCACAAATTGAAGGCCTTGCAGCCTCCTCATCACGTTCAGAAGAGTCCTCGCTCTCTGAAGAAGTTTCTTGCTTGCTAGATAGCTTACCATTCTTGGCAGTACTAATCTTTGCAAGAGGAATTAGATTGATTGATGTTTATCTTCCACAACTCCATAACTTGGAATGAGTAACGTAAGACTTTCCCACTGCCTGAGGTGTCAAAAAGTCTCAGCCACAAACCATTAAGCGATTTTGAAGGACAGAAGCAATGAACAGCAAGAACTGGCACAGTTGAGAGAGGCCCGTTTCAACCCCAGGCAGTCTAGGTGAAGAGGGGAAGTCTCTATCAGAAATCCCATCCCAATGATGGGGTTGCAGATGCTCTCTCGCCCCTTCATCTGGTCATCAAAATCCTCGGAACGAGCTAGCTGGTTGTGATCCAACCATTTCATCTGGTCATCAAAATCCACGGAATGAGGAGACCCCGACACCTCCTTCAAGAAGAAAACGCGTAGTATGGCCTCCTCTCAGGCAAAGGATCTGCAAGCCGCACCAAGGGCCAAGGGCTAGGTTTAGGGCTGAAGTCCCAACAGCAGTCCCAACCGCAACAACAGAGCCGCTTCTCTCACCGAACAAAAAAAACTCTCCAATATCACTAATCAAGTCATAAACGATCAACAGCAAGGCCATGGTCTTGGCCTAGGGAAGGGAGCTCCAAAGGTGCAAGGGAGCTTTCCATCCATCGTTAAATCAGATCCGGAGTTCAGTCGAGGCTTCTCCAAGCCAAGCATTCTTGACATCTCTTCTGTGAAAGCAGCAGCGCTAGGTTTAGGGTTACGACTAGGGCTAGGGTCTCAGGAGACCGTAGAAGCTGCAACTCGACCTCCCTTAAAGAACATCACCAATGGTGGTATCCCTGCTCAATGTCCTGCTATGACTTCAAGAAACAGATGACTGCTCAGGATTCAGTCCAAGAAAATCTCTAGTCTCTCTTTTGTCCTCTCAGCCATTACCTTCCTTCTGAGAAAAAAGGAGAGCCCTTTGCTTTGCTGCTGTCTCTCTTCCTTTTTTCTTTGCATAATTGAATTCTGTGATAGCTCGCAAAGCTTTTTGGATAGCTCCTTCATTGACAATGCCGTGTCTGTGTCACGCTTTCGTACTGCTGCGCATCCGAGGTGTGAAATCCACCAAAAAGTTGTGTGTGTGGGATTTGATACTTTGTACATACTTAGTCGTTATGTTTGTACTTTTATTCTCCGTGGGTAATATAGTGAAGAGGGGTTTGGTGCTAGAGGAACTTATCCGTAATGCTCTGGTTGACATATACGCTAAATGTGACATGCTTGTAGAAGAATAGGGAGTTTTTGATAGATTGGTAATTCCAGATGCAATCTCATGGGCTACACTTATTTCAGGATATGCTGATTATGGGCTTTGTGAGGAAGTACTAAACTATTTTAAAGAGATGCAGATCGAAGTACACTGGTGGATATGTATGCCAAATGTGTGAGCTTGCTTGATGTTCAGCACATGTTTGACTGCCTGCCACAACGCAATGAGTATTCTTGGAGTTCCCTTATCCTTGGCTATGTTGACATGGGGGATATGACAATATTTTCGGCTAGCAACAATGCTATAACAATTGGAGAAGATGTGAGTGGAATACCTCTTTACAGGTTCATATCCCTATTTGGCTCTGGCTTGCTACTTTCTTCACAGGTAGGACATTTTAATGCATTGGTGTAGTTCAAATGGATTTGAGTTGTGCATAGAAGGGCTCCTTTCAAGGAAGGGACAGTTTTTGTGCAGTGTGGAGGCTGTAACATATTTCACAAGCTGGTGGATAATTTGAATCCATTGGGGAGCGCTGGCCTTCCTTGAGCAAATCACCAAGATAACGTATGCATGTAGTATTTAGATGCAATATATGTGGAGTTCGTACAACTTGCGTAAGGAATCCTCATGCTTTTCTGAGGGGAATCGTATTTCTAGAGGAAAAACGCAAAATCATCACGGAATGTATGACAAAGCCACGGATGGCTATTTTGGAGGAGAGACAAGGGGGAAGAACGTCGAGCTCTAAAGACGAAGCCGAAGGCAGACGTGTGAACACGAGGATCACAGAGGATCAAGACCTTCGTGTGATGACGTTGCTGCGACAGAGAAAGTCCAGAAGGTGGTGACGACGAGGACGACATGGCTGCGAGCGACAGAGGAAGTGCAGAAGGCGACGATGGCAGGAACGTGGGATAAAGATCTAAAGACAACATAGAAGGTGACGAAGTGGAGCTCTGAAGACAATGCATAAGGAGGCAAAGTAGAGTGACAACACAGAAAGTGACGACAAAGCAGAAGATGGGAAGCCGAAGGTGACAAAGTTGCAGTGATGATGAAAGAGCAGAAGGCGAAGACGAAGGACAACATAGAGAAGGGGGCGACGACGTTGTAGAGAAGTCGAAGGAAAGCTTTCTAGGAAGACGAAGACGCAGAGGGAGGACGTGGTTTTTGCAACTCTGACTTTATTCCCTGAGTCATCATAAAATACCAATGTTGCAGGTGTAGCCACTGCTCCTGATATCGGATATTGGTTGCTCCGCCTGAAAGCAAAGGTGGCATCCAGACCCGAAGCTTTACCAAAAAAGGGTGTGTGCTTAGTAAAGAGAAGCGTGTTTAGGAGAACTTTTATATCAAGAAAATGAAACGTGAGAGGCTGCAATGCCACGACGAGAGCGTAAGAACCTGAATACGTCAAAGGGTGATAAAATCAATGCAGCCTCTAGGCTCAGAGTGGCAGCACCAAAGAAGACGAAGCGCCGAAAGACAATAAGTCTATAATAGTTATCTAGATGATTCAATGAATCCCTTTGTGTGTGTCAGTGTGTATCAGAGAGAGAAGGTGATGACGGCGAGCCCTGAAGACGCTGGTGCTCTATTTTGATACCAATTTTTATAGAAAAGGAAGCCTTGGTGGTTGAAAAATAAGTATTATAGAAGATTGAGGATGTACTTATAAAATTTGAATCAAACGTGAAAGATGTCAAGGACAAGTTGAATCAAGAATACTATCATCATACTTCCACTTTAAGAATTCAAAGGAGCACAAAACGAGACTGTTATCTTTATCAATATGACATATTTTTAGGTGCTACATGGTGAGCCTTATCTTCAAGGTATTCAAATGAAACTCCTCCTTTGGGACCTTATTTGGAAGTTCCGTCACTTCAATTGCCCCACTTTCATGTTTAACCATGACAAACTATCATCTCTTGTAAGTAAGAATCTTTGAATATCTTTTGTGAATGATAAATGCAAAAGAAACTCGTAAGAAGAGAAGGTTATCTCTCTGCCTTCACTTTGCTCCCAATCAGATGTAGCTGATTGTATGTCTCATATTATCTAAAATTGAGCTTTCAAATTGAATCTGATCTCAATAGATTAATCTTCTATCTTGAAATTTGTCAAGGTCTTCTGTAGATGCGACTTTGCTTTCGAAAACCCTTCGACATCTTTGGTGAACCCGACGTGAAAGCGTCGCATAAATTTCAGGATGGGAGATACTTCAGCATCAGTTTCAGCCTCTTCTACGATTCCTGCTTTGTCCTCTGCTTCACCTCCATCATTGACTCCTACTTCAAGTACTTCAACGGACGATTTAAACCAGATTTTGCAGAATATGTCTATGTATATGCAGCTTCAAAATCAGCAGACACAATTGTATATGCAGCAGCAGCAGCAATTGCATCAACAACAGTTGTCTCAACAAAGGCAACTATATTCGGAGCAGGAAAATGGAATCAGCACAACTAAGGCAATTGAAGCAGTTCAGAATGAGAAGAAGCTATTTGATGGCCGTAATGTTTCAGCATATTTGAAGACATATGAGATCAACATGGGATTTTTTGGAGTACTAGCTGGACTTATGAGTAAGTATTTCCTTCATCTTGTCACACCCGCGTTGAGGGCAAAAGTGACTGATCTTTTTATTCAAAATTCGCATTGGCAAGATTTTAAGAAGGCCTTGAAAGAAGAGTATTTCCTTGAGGACTTTGGGATGGCTACACGGCAGTCATTCCGAGAATGGGTCTACATGCTAAACAAAGGTCTAGCTGCTTCAGAGTTTATACGAGAATTTGAAGAGAGGTATAGTCAACGGGATGCCATTGAACAAAGAGCATTGGATGTTGAAAAAGCTGATCTTTTCTTGCAAGCTGCAGATCCTGCTCTTCAGGAAGAATTAGAAGAGCTTCTTGAGGATCGCACGAAGCCTATGGGTCTTAAAACAGATTGGCAAGATGCCCAGGATGCAGTCTCGACTTTGGCCAAGAGGAGGATATGGAGAACCCGCCTACGGAATGGATCTATGACACCGATGCCGTCTTTACTTCTATACCTGCTTCTATCCCTGTTATTTCTTCTCTTCCTCAACCAATTTCTTGGCCTATGCCAGTGCCTACTTTTTCTACTCCTCCCGTTCCTCCTATTCCAAGACTGATGCCAACTCGTTTTGCTCCAAAACCATCTGCTCCATCGGTGTCTTCCTCTCTTAATGACATAATCAAAGGCATAACGGATTTGACACTGGAGTCATTTAAAGTAGAATTGGTGGAAAAATTGAAAGAGCAGTTTGCTTCGACTGTGCCTACTATTTCTTCTAGTGCTCCTAGTGCACCTAGGAGAGATCGAAGATGTATTTGGTGTGATAGTACGGACCATCAACATTGCCGGGATTGTGAATCTTTTCAGGAAGCAAGGAGGAACAATTTGGTATTTTGGGGACAAGATGGTAAGATTTGGTTGACTGAAACAGGAGCTCCGCTTGCTACCAACTTTGGGAAAGGCGGAATGAAGAAATTAGTGAATGATGTGGCTGCACGTACTTCTTATGTGGTAGCTAGAGGAGATGCTTCTGCATATGGAGTTCAGATTGAAAAAGGATCAGAGAATCAGTCAGCATTATGGACTTATGCTATGGAGACAACAAACAAGGGAAAAATTCAGCAAATAGTTTTGACTAGTGCAGGCTCTAGCATCAGATCTGAGACAGGTTGGGATTCACCTGTTGACAGGTACACTATTTATGCCTACTTGGCTAAGTATCAGGGAGCAGATGTACTTGTTGAGGAGAAGCGTAAGAGGGATGAAGAAAATCCAAATGCAGCTAAAAAGACTAGAGGGGGTGAGTTTGTTACTCCACCTACTGCAGGACCATCTTTGAGACCAAGGCCATAACGACAGATGGAAGATGCTCAAAAGAAAGAAAAGAGGCAAGAGCCTAGAGAGAGAAAGCAGCCATGGTTTAGATTGATGTTCGATATTGAGACATCTACGGACATGAAGAAAATCTTTAATGACAAGATACCTGGCAGTGAGGTGACTTTTACTATTTCTGAGGTTTTCGCTAAATGTGACATGCTTGTAGAAGAACAGGGAGTTTTTGATAGATTGGTAATTTGAGATGCAATCTCATGGGCTACAATTATTTCAGGATATGCTAATTATGGGCTTTGTGAGGAAGTACTAAACTGTTTTAAAGAGATGGAGATCAAAGTACACTAGTGGATATGTATGCCAAATCTGGGAGCTTGCTTGATGTTCAACACATGTTTGATTGCCTGCCACAACGCAATGAGTATTCTTGGAGTTCCCTTATCCTTGGCTATGGTGACATGGGGGATATGACAATATTTTGGGCTAGCAACTGATATGGATGCAATCAATTATTTGATGCTTGCCAATGACATGATTTATGCCCTTTATCCTAATGCTATAACAGTTGGAGAAGATGTGAATGGAATGCCTCTTTACAGGTTCATATCCCTATTTGGCTCTGGCTTGCTACTTTCTTCACAAGCAGGACATTTTAATGCATTGGTGTAGTTCAGATGGATTTGAGTTGTGCATAGAAGGGCTCCTTTCAAGGAAGGGACAGTTTTTGTGCACTGTGGAGGCTGTAACATATTTCACAAGCTGGTGGATAATTTGAATCCATTGGGGAGCGCTGGCCTTCCTTGAGCAAATCACCAAGATAATGTATGCATGCAGTATTTAGATGCAATATATGTGGAGTTCGTACAACTCGCGTAAGGAATCCTCATGCTTTTCTGAGGGCAATCGTATTTCAGGAGGAAAAACGCAAAAATCATCGTGAAATGTATGACAAAGCCACGGATGGCTATTTTGGAGGAGAGACAAGGGGGAAGAACGTCGAGCTCTAAAGACGAAGCCGAAGGCAGACATGTGAACACGACGATCACAGAGGATCAAGACGTTCCTGTGATGACGTTGCTGCGATAGAGAAAGTCCAGAAGGTGGTGATGACGAGGACGATATGGCTGCGAGCGACAGAGGAAGTGCAGAAGGCGACGATGGCAGGAACGTGGGATGAAGCTCTAAAGACAACACAGAAGGTGACGAAGTGGAGCTCTGAAGACAATGCATAAGGAGGCAAAGTAGAGTGACAACACAGAGAGTGACGACAAAGTAGAAGACGTGAAGCCGAAGGTGACAAAGTTGCAGTGATCATGAAAGAGCATAAGGCGAAGACGAAGGACAACATAGAGAAGGGGGCGACGACGTTGTAGAGAAGTCGAAGGAAAGCTTTCTAGGAATACGAAGACGTAGAGGGAGGACGTGGTTTCTGCAACTCTGACTTCATTCCTTGAGTCATCATAAACTAGCAATGTTGCAGGTGTAGCCGCTGCTCCTGACATCGGTTATTGGTTGCTCCGCCTGAAAGCAAAGGCGGCATCCAGACCCGAAGCTTTACCAGAAAAAGGGTGTGTGCTTAGTAAAGAGAAGCGTGCTTAGGAGAACTTTTATATCAAGAAAATGGAACGTGAGAGGCTGCAATGCCACGACGAGAGCGTAAGAACCTGAATACGTCGAAGGGTGATAATCAATGCAGCCTCCAGGCTCAGAGTGGCACCACTAGAGAAGACGAAGCGCCAAAAGACAATAAGTCTGTAATAGTTATCTAGATGATTCAATGAATCCCTTTGTGTGTGTTAGTGTGTATCAGAGAGAGAAGGTGATGATGGCGAGCCCTGAAGATGGTGGTGCTCTATTTTGATACCAATTTTTATAGAAAAGGAAGCCTTGGTGGTTGAAAAATAAGTATTACAGAAGATTGAGGATGTACTTATGAAATCTGAATCAAACGTGAAAGATGTCAAGGACAAGTTGAATCAAGAATACTATCTTCATACTTCCACTTTAAGAATTCGAAGGAGCACAAAATGAGACTGTTATCTTAATCTATATGACATATTTTTAGGTGTAACATGGTGAGCCTTATCTTGAAGGTATTCAAATGAAACTCCTCCTTTGGGACCTTATTTGGAAGTTCCATCACTTCAATTGCCCCACTTTCATGTTTAACCATGACAAACTATCCTCTCTTATAAGCAAGAATCTTTGAATATCTTTTGTAAATGATAAATGCAAAAGAAACTCGTAAGAAGAGAAGGTGATCTCTCTGCCTTCACTTTGCTCCCAATCAGATGTAGCTGATTGTATGTCTCATATTATTTGAAATTGAGCTTTCAAATTGAATCTAATCTCAATAGATTGATCTTCTATCTTGAAATTTGTCAAGGTCTTCTGTAGATGCGACTTTGCTTTCGAAAACCCTTTGACATCTTTGGCGAACCTGACGTGAAAGCGTCGCATAAATTTCAGGATGGGAGATACTTTAGCATCAGTTTCTACCTCTTCTACGATTCCTGCTTTGTCCTCTACTTCAGCTCCATCATTGAGTGCTGCTTCAAGTACTTCAACGGATGATTTAAAGCAGATTTTGCAGAATATGTCTATGTATATGCAGCTTCAAAATCAGCAGACACAATTGTATATGCAATAGCAGCAGCAATTGCATCAACAACAGTTGTCTCAACAAAGGCAACTATATTCCGAGCAGGAAAATGGAATCAGCGCAACTAAGGCGATTGAAGCAGTTGAGAATGAGAAGAAGCTATTTGATGGCCGTAATGTTTCAACATATTTGAAGATATATGAGATCAACATGGGATTTTTTGAAGTACCAGCTGGATTTATGAGTAAGTATTTCCTTCGTCTTGTCACACCCGCCTTGAGGGCAAAAGTGACTAATCTTTTTATTCAAAATTCGCATTTGCAAGATTTTAAGAAGGCCTTGAAAGAAGAATATTTCCTTGAGGACTTTGGGATGGCTACATGGCGGTCATTCCAAGAGTGGGTTTACATGTCAAACAAAGGTCTAGCTGCTTCAAAGTTTATACGAGAATTTGAAGAGAGGTATAGTCAGTTGGATGCCATTGAACAAAAAGCATTGGATGTTGAAAAATTTGAGCTTTTCTTGCAAGCTGTCGATCCTGCTCTTCACGAAGAATTAGGAGAGCTTCTTGAGGATCGCACGAAGCCTATGGGTCTTAAAATGGATTGGCAAGATGCCTGGGATGCAGTCTCGACTTTGATCAAGAGGAGGATACGGAGAACCCGCCTACAGAATGGATCTATGACACCGATGCCGTCTTCTGCTCCTATGCCTGCTTCTATGCCTGTTATTTCTTCTCTTCCTCAACCAGTTTCTTGGCCTATGCCAGTGCCTACTGTTTCTACTCCTCCTGTTCCTCCTGTTCCAAGACCGATGTCAACTTCTTCTGCTCCAAAACCATTCATTCCATCGGTGCCTTCCTCTCTTAACGACATAATCAAAGGCATAACGGATTTGACACTGGAGTCAGTTAAAGCAGAATTGGTGGAAATTTTGAAAGAGCAGTTTGCTTCGACTGCGCCTACTATTTCTTCTAGTGCTCCTACTGCACCTAGGAGTGCTCCTAGTGCACCTAGGAGAGATCGAAGATGTATTTGGTGTGATAGTACAGACCATCACCATTACTGGGATTGTGAATCTTTTCAGGATGCAAGGAGGAAGAATTTGGTATTTTGGGGACATGATGGTAAGATTTGGTTGACTGAAACAGAAGCTCCGCTTGCTACCAACTTTGGGAAAGGCGGAATGAAGAAATTAATGGATGACATGGCTGCGCATACTTCTTATGTGGCAGCTAGAGGAGATGCTTCTACATATGGAGTTCAAATTGAGAAAGGATCAGAGAATTAGTCAGCATTATGGACTTATGCTATGGAGACGGCAAACAAGGGAAAAATTCAGCAAACTGTTTTGACTAGTGCAGGCGCTAGCATCAGATCTGAGACAGGTTGAGATTCGCCTATTGACAGGTACACTATTTATGCCTACTTGGCTAAGTCTCAGGGAGCATATGTACTTGTTGAGGAGAAGCGTAAGAGGGATGAAGAAAATCCAAATGCAGCTAAAAAGACTAGAGGGGGTGAGTTTGTTACTCCACCTACTGCAGGACCGTCTTTGAGACCAGGGTCAGAACGACAGATGGAAGATGCTCAAAAGAAAGAAAAGAGGCAAGAGCCTAGAGAGAGAAAGCAGCCAGGGTTTAGATTGATGTTCGATATTGAGACATCTACGGACATGAAGAAAATCTTTAATGACAAGATACTTGGCAGTGAGGTGACTTTTACTATTTCTGAGGTTTTGGGCATCTTGAAAAGAGAGTTTCAAGATCAGTTCCAAGAGGTCCTGAAGAGGAAAAGACATGCATTGCCTACTACTGATACACAGGGAGTTTTGATTGGGGAGTTGGATGAGGATGAGGATGAGGTTATGGTTGAGAATGCTTCTGTTTTTCCATAGATAGAGAAGAGAGTTCAGTCTATGCATTATGTTGAAACTGATGAGCCGGTCTTAATACCGCGTAGTCACTTTTCGCGGAGTCATTGGGCTAGGGCAACTATAGAAACGATGGTAAAAATTGGAGAGAAACAGGTGCCTTATGTTGCTTTGGTGGATCATGGTTCAGAGATTAATCTCATAGTTCGTGAAGTTTATGAAAGTAATAGGTGGCCTATGGATGTAGAGCATGGGTGGTGTATGAGAGCCACCAACAACACTGCAGGTGATTTGTATGCTACCTGTCCTAGTTTCAAGGTTTCTATTGGAGATGTAGAGGAGGATTTCCATTTCTTTGTGCAGGATTCATGCTCTTATCCCATAATTCTTGGACAGCCATTCATTACAGAGATGTGCATGGAAACAAAAGTAATTGTTGATGGATCTGCTTATGCACGGATTCGCAGTAAAGATGGCATAAGAGCAGTTGAGTTTATGACTGTGTGTGAACCATGTTAGAAACAGGGATACTCTTAGAGATGCACCTTTGCCCACTGTGAGGGATTCGGGTTTTCATTAGGTACCGCTGTTTTGCGAGACGACGGTGGTACAGAGCAGAGGAGATTGGAGTTCTCGCCTCTTGGCAGCAGTATTTTCTCCTCCAGTTTTGTTAGAATTTTAGCAAACAGTTCGATGAGTTATCAGAAGACTTCTAGGTTGCCTAGAGCTGCCAGGCAGTACATATGCAGGAAGGAGAAAAATTAGAAAAATGCATGTATTTTAGAGGATGATGAGCGTATAGATGGGATGTATGATAGTATGATTTGTGCAGATACGATGAGACAGAGATGGAAAATATACTGAAAACTGATATGCAAAGTTGTCACAGTAATGTATCAGTGCAATCTCTGGACATGTTTCATGAAATTGCAGATTTTGTGTCACAGACAGAGTCAGAGGCTAAGGTGACTCAGCAAAAAGTATTGAGTGCTAAAGAAATTTGGCAAATAGAGTTTTCGGCTGATTATGATCAGCTTACAGAGATACAGAGGGTTGAAAACTTTCAGTAAATAGAGTTTAGTGCTGAAATATTTCAGCATCCAGAGTTTAGGGCTGTTCCTATGCAGTCCATAGAGCAGAGGGCTGAGGATATTCAGCCACCACCAGAGTGCAGAATTGCTGATTTACAACAATATTTGAGTAATGCAGAGGATCATAATGAAGCCAGGGTTGATACGAAATACAAGACTGTGGATAAGAAGGTGGATGCTATAGGCAAGATTACAGAGTATTGTTCTACCACTTCAGAGGTAAAAAGATTCATTGGAGCTTGTGTGTTTTACATGATTTAGATACCCCATTTTGCACACATAGTTGATTGTTTATATGAGTTGTTTTGAAAGGGGCAGAAAGTTTTTTGGGATGAGAGCCACACTAGAGCCATACAAAAATTAAGAAAGTTCTTGCAGATTCTTTGGAAGATGGTGAAAAGATGGTTTGGACCGTACATAGTCAGACATGTCTTTGACAATGCAACATATGAGCTGACAGAATTGGATGGGACAATGCTTAGAGTGCCTATTGCAGGAAAAAGAATCAAGATTTTCAAAAAAAGACATGATGAGGATTATGCATTGGAAGAATTTGCAAGAGAAGAGCACCAATAAGAAACTCCAATAGAAGAGACAGATGATATGACAGATAATCTTGCTGAAATATCGGAAATACATAATGAAGAGATTGATCTGTTCGTGGATATTGATGATAATGATCATGGGTAGTTGGCCCATCCGGAGGATGCGTAGGATCAAAGGGGGTGGATGTCGTACTGCTGCGCATCCGAGGTGTGAAATCCACCAAAAAGTTTTGTGTGTGGGATTTGATACTTTATACATACTTAGTCTTATGTTTGCACTTTTATTCTGCATGGGTAATATAGTGAAGAGGGGTTTGGTGCTAGAGGAACTTATCCGTAATGCTCTAGTTGACATGTACGCTAAATGTGACATGCTTGTAGAAGAACAGGGAGTTTTTGATAGATTGGTAATTCGAGATGCAATCTCATGGGCTACACTTATTTCAGGATAGGCTGATTATGGGCTTTGTGAGGAAGTACTAAACTGTTTTAAAGAGATGCAGATCAAAGTACACTGGTGGATATGTATGCTAAATGTGGGAGCTTGCTTGATGTTCAACACATGTTTGACTACCTGGCACAATGCAATGAGTATTCTTGGAGTTCCATTATCCTTGGCTATGTTGACATGGGGTATATGACAATATTTTGGGCTAGCAGTTGATATGGATGCAGTCAATTATTTGATGCTTGCCAATGACATGATTCATGCCCTTTATCCTAATGCTATAACAGTTGGAGAAGATGTGAGTGGAATGCCTGTTTACAGGTTCATATCCCTATTTGGCTCTGGCTTGCTACTTTCGTCATAGGCAGGACATTTTAATGCATTGGTGTAGTTCATATGGATTTGAGTTGTGCATAGAAGGGCTCCTTTCAAGGAAGAGACAGTTTTTGTGTAGTGTGGAGACTGTAACATATTTCACAAGCTGGTGGATAATTTGAATCCATTGGGGAGTGCTGGCCTTCCTTGAGCAAATCACCAAGATAACGTATACATGCAGTATTTAGATGCAATATATGTGGAGTTCGTACAACTCGCGTAAGGAATCCTCATGCTTTTCTGAGGGAAATAGTATTTCTGGAGGAAAAACGCAAAAGCATCGGGAAATGTATGACAAAGCCACGGATGGCTATTTTGGAGGAGAGACAAGGGGGAAGAACGTCGAGCTCTAAAGACGAAGCCGAAGGCAGACATGTGAACACGACGATCACAGAGGATCAAGATGTTCGTGTGATGATGTTGCTGCGATAGAGAAAGTCCAGAAGGTGGTGACGACAAGGACGACATGGCTCCGAGCGACAGAGAAAGTGCTGAAGGCGACGATGGCAGGAACGTGGGATGAAGCTCTAAAGACTGTCAAGATTGTGGGAGAGAAGGAAGGAGTCTCACTTGTAGCTTTCTTGCTTGCACAATGGGGGAATACACACAGAGGTGGAGGCTGAAAACAGTTTTCCTCTTCTTAGTTGTGTAAGCCAAAAAGAACTCAAGTACAAAGAAATAGAAGAACCCTATATATGGGTCTCAAACCAAACTCAACTAACTAAGGTGGCATACTAACTGAGCCACGAACTAGAGTAGATAAGGATAGCTATCATGTAGCTATTATTCAGGGGCGGTGTACCAACCGCGTCTGCAACTGACAAGTCGGTGACATAAATACACAACGGTCACCCTGGCGTATCACGAGTGGAGCTCGATATCTCAACACTCCCCCTCGAGCTCAATCCCAACTCCTGCACACCAAGCAGGTCTCTGAACTTGCGCAGCTTCTCTGCGCCCAATGCCTTCGTGAATATGCCAGCTACCTGATCCTCTGTGCTGACATAAACTAGATCAATAAGACCTAGTAAAACCCTCTCTGGCACATAGTGATAATGCACCTCAATGTGCTTTGTTCTAGCATGATAGACTAGGTTATTTGCCAAGTGTATACTACTCATGTTGTCACAATAAATGACAACTGGCCCATCTGTAGACTGATGCATATCATAAAGTAGCTTATGCAACCAAGCTACCTCACATGCAGCCATTGCTGCGCCCCTGTACTTAGCCTCTGTGCTGGATAAGGAAACTGTAGGCTGTTTCTTGCTGCTCCAAGTGACTGCAACACTCCCAAAAGAGAACACATATCCACTGGTAGATCGTCTATCAGAAATGCTACCAGCCCAATCAGCATCAGTGTATCCATGCAACTGTATCTGAACCCCAGTCTCATAAAATAGTCCATACTGCAATGTGGACTTCACATACCTGAGTATGCGTCTAGCTGCATCCAAATGCGGTTTCCTTGGAGCCTGCATAAACTGACTTACCAATCCAACAACATAGCTCAAATGTGGCCTGGTAATAGTCATATAAATCAAGCTTCCTACTATGCGTCTGTACATAGTAGGGTCTTCCAGAAGCTCACCTGCATCTGCGCTCAACTTCACATTCTGCTCCAAAGGAAATGAAATAGGCTTACAGCCTGTCATCCCATATTTGGACAGCATGTCCAATCCATACTGCCTCTGCAAGAGCTGTATCCCACTTGGTGATCTAATCACCTCAATGCCCAAGAAATAACGCAGCTCTCCCAAATCCTTCATCTCAAACTTCTGCTTCAATAGCATTTTCACATGAAGGATATCTTCATCACTGTCACCTGTCATAATCAAATCATCAACATAAATGACAAGTAGCATAATACATTTCTCTGTTTTTCTCACATAAAGTGAGAAATCTGCCTTGGAAATCTGAAAGCCAATAGTGACAAGATACTGTCCTAACTTGTCAGACCATGCTCTAGGTGCTTGCTTCAAGCCATACAAGGCTTTCTTCAACCTGCAAACAAACTCAGGATGAACAGCATGCACATAACCTGGTGGCTGCTCCATATAGACCTCTTCTTGCAAATCACCATGCAAGAAAGCATTCTTTACATCCATCTGATGTAAAGACCATCCCTTTGATGCAGCCATAGCAATGACTGCTCTTACGGTTGCCATCCTTGCAACCAGACTGAATGTTTCTTCATAGTCAATGCCATATGTTTGTGCATACCCCTTGACTACTAGTCTTGCCTTGTATCTGTTCACAGAACCATCTGCATTGTGCTTCACCTTATAAACCCACTTACAGCCAATTGCATTTTTACCTTTAGGCAAAGGTACCAATTCCCATGTAGCATTTTCTTCCAAGGCATCCATTTCTTCATCCATGGCTTTCTCCCATTTTTCTTTTCCCATGGCTTGCTCAAAAGAAGTGGGTTCTGGTTCCTGTATCACTTTGACCATATATGCATAGTGAATGGCTATAAATCCATCATATTTCAGCCTATCCACAGGATACCTAGCTCTCGTAGACCTGCGTAAAGTAGGTTCACTCCCAGGTGCTCTCAAAACATCCCTAGTCTTCCTTACTCCAGGTGTAACAATAGAAGGAATACCCAACTCATCATCAATGCTCTGTTCTGAGCCACTGGATTCACCATCCATATAAGAGTGACCTGCATTCACATCAAACATGGACTGATCAACCTTCTCTTTTTCTTTTCGTGATACCTGCATACCACTATCTGCATTACTTTGAGAAGATTCTCCTGATCTCAATCTGCCTGTCCATGGCGAAGAATGTGAACCACTGCTAGAGGACGCTCCAGGTCCACTAATATTTTGTGACTGCTGTTGTGAATTCTGTGCAGCATTACCATTTTGTGCATCTACATCATCAATCACATTTACTGGTTTATACCAGCTACTCATCTCATCAAAAACAACATTTCTGCTCACTGTAAACTTACGAGTAGAAGGGTTATAGCATCTATACCCTTTTTGTTGTAGAGAGTAACCAATAAAGATGCACTTCTCAGCTTTTGGATCCAACTTGGATCTCAACTCATCTGGCACATGTACATAGGCAATGCAACCAAAAATTTTCAAATGAGAAATATCTGGTTTCCTACCAGTATACCTCTCCTCTGGAGTCATCCCATGTATTGCTGCAGTGGGAGTCCTGTTCATTATGTAGACTGTTGTAGCAACTGCTTCAGCCCAATAAAAATCTGGCAAGTCTTTTTCGTTGAGCATGGCACGAGATACCTCTCCAATATGCCTGTTTTTCCTTTCTGCAACTCCATTTTGTTGTGGGGTATGACTGCATGAATATTGCTGCTTTATGCCATGCTCCTGCAAGAACCTTGCAAACTCATTTGAGAGGTACTCTCCCCTCCATCTGACCTGAGGCATTTTATCTGCATGCCTGTTTCTTTTTCAACCATAGCTTTAAGAGTTTTGAAATGCCCAAAAACTTCACTTTTCTTTTTCATAAAATACACCCAAACTTTTCTGCTATAGTCATCAATAAAACTGACAAAATAATGACAGCCTCCAAGAGATGCAGCTTTAGTAGTCCACACATCAGAGTGGATTAATTCCAATGGCTTCTTACTCTCTTGAACATGTCTAGGAAATGGTTTCCTTGCCTGTTTTCCAAACTAACAGGCTTCACATACCTTATGCATTTCTGCAACCTTGAATTTGGGCAATCCTGCAACAATATTTTGGGCCTGCATTGATTTAAGTCGCTGTACATTAACATGACCAATGCGTTTATGCCAGATATCAATATCTGCAACTACACCAGTCCCATGTGCAAACATTGCTGCACTCAATTCAGACATGTCTGCATCCAATGTAAACATTCTGCCCTTCTTCTTTCCTTTTGCTATCAAGCGGCCTTTATTTTTCATATCCTCAACAAAGCATCCATGAGGATTAAATCTGACCTGCAAGCCCTGCTCAACCATTTGACCAACAGAAACCAGATTCTTGGTGATATTTGGGACATGAAATACATCGGACAGGTATTTCTTTTTCCCATCCTACATAGACAAAGGAATTTTTCCAATCTGCACAATAGGATGTGCAGTATCATCACCAGTCTCCACAAATCCTGGTTTTTCCATTTTTCTTGCATCCTCCATCCATTCTGCATGACCTGTCATGTGGTTTGATGCACCTGAGTCAATATACCATACATCATTGCTTTCTTCTGCACTTGTCATAGAATTGTTCATGTGCTGCACCATAAACAGATACTCATTTCTGTCATCACCTTGTCTACTAGAAGATGCATAATTCCCTTGTTGCAATTTCCCATTCATGATGTCATTCTGCTTTTTATAGCAGTCTTTAGCCATATGACCCATTTTACCACAGTAGTAGCATTCAACATTACTGTTTGCATTTTGGCCTCTTTGCCATCCACCACGACCTCTTTGGCTCCCCTGCCTCTAGAGTTACCACGTCCTCCTCCATAGGACTGGTTTTCTTGAGTTTGCTGCATATTCTGATTTCTACCATGGCCTCCAAATCGGCCTCCTCTACCTCTGCCTCTACCTCTTCCAGCATTTGAGTAGAAGACAGCTTCTTTTGAAGTTCCTCCTGAAGAAGATGCACCACCATTTCTTTGCTCCTCAGAAATTAAAAGAGCAATCAGCTCCTCAAAATCAGGAAATCTTTCACGAACTGAAATGGATGTCTGAAACTGTGCATAATCCTTTCCTAGACCATTCAAGGTCACAGAAACTAAATCATCATCTTCCACTGGCGACCCGATGGAAGCAAGTGCATTTGCAATCTTCTTCACCTTCATGTGGTAGTCATTGATGCTCATATTTTCTCTTTGCACATTATGCAACTCTTGCTTGAGCTACATTTTCCTGGCTTGCGTATTTGTGCTATACATTTTTGACAAAGTATCCCATGCCTCCTTTGGTGTACTTGCATCTTGAATATGCACAATCATAGAGTCTGAAATGCTGATAAACAGCCAGTACATAACTTTCCTGGCTCTCTCATGCCATGCTTTAAATGCCTACATTTGCTGTTGACAGGGAACATCAGGAAGAACTGGTTCTTCTTCATTTCCTGCAACAAATTCCCAATATCCTTTTCCCATAAGGAAATTTGTCATTCTAAACTTCCATGCTTGGAAGTTGTTCTTGTCAAGCTTTTCAGTGACAATCTGTGAGAGAGAATCAGACGCCATTACAGAACACTACAAAAAATTCTGTCACTGCAAAGAACACAGTTTCAGCCTCACAAAGGCAAATCTGCAAAACTGGCGAAAGTAGTATTTGACCACACAGTCACTTCCTAGTGATGATTTTGCATCAACAGGCAACAGGGATGATTATGTAACTCCCAATGTCTCTGCGCACAAGCATACGATGCAATTTCTACAGTAACTTTTCACCAACCTGTAGAACAGTGGCTGCACAGCATAAAACTGGGCCTTTTCCTGAGTGCGTGCAGAAAACTTCCGCCTCCAAAACAGGCCCCGAAATGGCCTCAAATCAAAAAAACAAGGTCGCCCTCTTGCTTCACCATGAAGGGCGTCTCAACCTGAGACAATGCATTCCTGCACTTTCCGATTGTGCTACTTGCAGAGATCTGCTCCCAAAACAGAAAATGAAAGCAACACTGCTCCTCTTACCAGAATACCGCGAGCTTGGCTTGCTTTCTTGAGCTCCTTACCACGAACAAGGCTCTAATACCATGTCAAGATTGTGGGAGAGAAGGAAGGAGTCTCACTTGTAGCTTTCTTGCTTGCACAATGGGGGAATACACACAGAGGTGGAGGCTGAAAACAGTTTTCCTCTTCTTAGTTGTGTAAGCCAAAAAGAACTCAAGTACAAAGAAATAGAAGAACCCTATATATGGGTCTCAAACCAAACTCAACTAACTAAGGTGGCATACTAACTGAGCCACGAACTAGAGTAGATAAGGATAGCTATCATGTAGCTATTATTCAGGGGCGGTGTACCAACCGCGTCTGCAACTGACAAGTCGGTGACATAAATACACAACGGTCACCCTGCCGTATCACGAGTGGAGCTCGATATCTCAACAAAGACAACACAGAAGGTGACGAAGTGGAGCTCTGAAGACAATGCGTAAGGAGGCAAAGTAGAGTGACAACACAGAAAGTGACGACAAAGCAGAAGACGTGAAGCCAAAAGTGACAAAGTTGCAGTGACGATGAAAGAGCAGAAGGCGAGGACGAAGGACGACATAGAGAAGGGGGCGACGACGTTGTAGAGAAGTCAAAGGAAAGCTTTCTAGGAAGACAAAAACGCAGAGGGAGGACGTGGTTTCTGCGACTCTGACTTCATTCCCCGAGTCATCATCAACTAGCAATGTTGCAGGTGTAGCCGCTGCTCCTAATATCGGTTATTGGTTGCTCCGCCTGAAAGCAAAGGCGACATCCAGACCCGAAGCTTTACCAGAAAAGGGTGTGTGCTTAGTAAAGAGAAACGTGCTTAGGAGAACTTTTATATCAAGAAAATGGAACGTGAGAGGCTGTAATGCCACGATGAGAACGTAAGAACCTGAACACGTCGAAGGGTGATAATCAATGTAGCCTCCAGGCTGAAAGTGGCAGCACCAGAGAAGACGAAGCGCCGAAAGACAATAAGTTTGTAATAGTTATCTAGATGATTCAATGAATCCCTTTGTGTGTGTCAGTGTGTATCAGAGAGAGAAGGTGATGACGGTGAGCTGTGAAGACGGTGTTGCCCTATTTTGATACCAATTTTTATAGCAAAGGAAGCCTTGGTGGTTGAAAAATAAGTATTACAAAAGATTGAGGATGTACTTATGAAATCTGAATCAAACCTGAAAGATGTCAAGGACAAGTTGAATCAAGAATACTATCATCATACTTCCACTTTAAGAATTCGAAGGAGCACAAAACGAGACTGTTATCTTAATCTATATGACATATTTTTAGGTGTTACATGGTGAGCCTTATCTTGAAGGTATTCGAATGAAACTCCTCCTTTGGGACCTTATTTGGAAGTTCCATCACTTCAATTGCCCCACTTTCATGTTTAACCATGACAAACTATCCTCTCTTTTAAGCAAGAATCTTTGAATATCTTTTGTGAATGATAAATGCAAAAGAAACTCGTAAGAAGAGAAGGTGATCTCTCTGCCTTCACTTTGCTCCCAATCAGATGTAGCTGATTGTATGTCTCATATTATCTGAAATTGAGCTTTCAAATTGAATCTGATCTCAATAGATTGATCTTCTATCTTGAAATTTGTCAAGGTCTTCTGTAGATGCGACTTTGCTTTCGAAAACCCTTCGACATCTTTGGTGAATCCGACGTGAAAGCGTCGCATAAATTTCAGGATTGGAGATACTTCAGCCTCTTCTACGATCATTGACTGCTGCTTCAAGTACTTCAACAAATGATTTAAAGCAGATTTTGTAGAATATGTCTATGTATATGTAGCTTCAAAATCAGCAGACACAATTGTATATGCTGTAGCAACAACAATTACATCAACAACAGTTGTCTCAACAAAGGCAACTATATTCGGAGCAGGAAAATGGAATCAACGCAACTAAGGCGATTGAAGTAGTTGAGAATGAGAAGAAGCTATTTGATGGTCGTAATGTTTTAGCATATTTGAAGACATATGAGATCAACATGGGATTTTTTGGAGTACTAGCTGGACTTATGAGTAAGTATTTCCTTCGTCTTGTCACACCCGCCTTGAGGGCAAAAGTTACTGATCTTTTTATTCAAAATTTTCATTGGCAAGATTTTAAGAAGGCCCTGAAAGATGAGTATTTCCTTGAGGACCTTGGGATGGCTACACGGCGGTCATCCCGAGATTGGGTCTACATGCCAAACAAAGGTCTAGCTGCTTCAGAGTTTATACAAGAATTTGAAGAGAGGTATAGTCAGCTGGATGCCATTGAACAAAAAGCATTGGATGTTGAAAAAGTTGAGCTTTTCTTGCAAGCTGCAGATCTTGCTCTTCACGAAGAATTAGGAGAGCTTCTTGAGGATCACACGAAGCCTATTGTAACGTGTCCCCTAGAGTCATCCTGGACACGTCTTAGTAGTCCATCGGAAAGGATGTCTAGAAAGCTCCGCCCGGCACTCCCATGGAATGTTACGGGACTTGCGATCTAGGTCTTCCCGCGTCTGCCACGTAGCGGAAGTATCCTGGCCGTTCCCACTTAGGATCGACCTGAATTTGGGTTTGGTCATTAGCTAGCAGCAACTAGCGTCAGACCCGAGTGAACTACTTTACGCAGAAACGCCAGGTCCGAAGCGGAATCACGCTACACTTGGTTCAAGGAGAATGGGAAACGAGAGGGATGCAAAACTCAACCTCTCTGCCATAGTCCCATTCCGTTCCCCTAAAACAGCGTAAATTGGGTAAAACATAATTCTCGGTCATTGCTTTCGATGAACCTTCCGCTGCTCTTCCAGATCTTTGAGAAAAGTTCCCGGCTAACCGGGACCACCCATCCGTAGGACGAACCCATGGTCCATCCTCCGCACTTTCCTCGGTTTGTTTTAGTTATGTAATTATCTAACACATTAATTTGACATATAACAATCAGCTTCTTTAATTAACCCTGTTAAGCACTGGTTCCTTCACGTAATCTTATCACGTGACATAGAAAAACAATATCAAACAACTTCTTTATTATCATTTCATCATTTTATCTTTGGAATACAAGGAGTTCCGCCCGTAGGCTTGTCCATAATCTGCCCGAAGGCTTATCCAGTAATCCGCTAGGGATCACTATTCCAAGCTTCTGCCCGTAGACTAGTATGCGGGCCTCGAGATCCAATCCCGAGTCACGTTAGCCTCTTGTGCAGGACCCGAAAGGCGAGGGATTTACAGCCAGAGCCCCCCCTGGCACCCAAGCGTCCTCCTGCTCCAAGTAGAGCTCAACGGAAAGACCTCTCGCGGCGGGTTCGGTCCACGTTCCCGGCGCGGTCAACAACCCCCTTGGTTAGGGTCAGGCAGGCAGTCGGGGGTAACTGAAGCTGCCTCTCCCTTCAGGCCCTCAACCTGAAGCATTTAGATATCTTTTCATCCTTTAGTTCCTTGAGCAAACAATGCAAACAGTGCTTTCTAAACTATTACAAGCACAATCAATTTCAGTGGTCGTTTATTTGGCCAACTGTTAAGGAGTGAATCTTTCTCTCCGAATGCATCCAGCATTCGATCTGGGATCAATTGCGACTTGGCAAGATCCCCAAGGGTTTGTTTGTTCACCCTTTTGTCCTTGGGTTAGGGCCATACCCTGTTAACCCAACTTAACCAATACCTTAGGTTTTATTAATAGTAAATCCTGGCGACCATGTCGCTTCAATTTATTGATTGGTCATTTGCTTCCAAGCAAATACCTAACTCTCCTTTTTCTTGGCAATTATTCCCCAAGAAAGGTGATGTAACAGGATGATTACTCATCCTCTTGTAAGTTAAATTTGCGCAAGAATCTGCCAACCTCATTCCAAGGATTGGCAAAACTTTCTTGTGATCAAACCACAAGGCTATGCGACGATGCAACTTGTTGCACAAGTGTCGCCTCCATTCCAAGAGATCATTTCACTTTTGAATGGTGTTTTCTGGTCAAGAATTATGATTAGACTCGAAGTAGGGTTTAGGGCGTCTTCTCACTCACCCCAATCCTAATTGCACTAGACCGACAACGTTCGGTCCTAGGGATTCCAACTCAAACCAAGTTCTAGCACTAGGTCGAATGATCCTTAGGGTAGCAACCTTAGATCGTTTTATGCATGAGCATCCAATTGACTCAACATTTCGTGAATGTGGGTATGATCATTGGGTTTGAGGGTTTTGACTTGGCAACAAGTGTAAAACTAGGTCGAATCCTTATCGCGCTAAACCCTAGTTAGCACTTGGGATAATTATCATATCGACTGAACCATGCCTATATGAATCCCTTGTGGGTTAGGTGATTTAGACAATTCAATATACTTGTCTTGCGACAAGGATGAGCCTTTCCTAGAGCTAATAAAATAGATCTAAAGGGAAAAATAGTTACAACTACCCCAATACATGTAAACATGTGATTCATTGCTTCTACGCATCACATGGTTCACAATAACCCTATCTTTCCTTGGTAAAGTAAAAATGCCTGATAATCTTGACACTAACTTTCCTAGGTCCTACTAGGACTTACATCAAATAATCATGCCAACAACCTGGTTGTCTACACTTTAGAATCTCATGCTTTGATAAACCATGCAACCTTTCCTAAATGCGGCTCCTGATGAATGACATTTTTTGCATGACGACTATGCAATACGCAACTTTCTCCTAGCTACAGTGTAGTCAATGAAGCTCATACAAAACTAAAGCTAGTGTTAACTTATTCCATTTTACATGCCACTGGCAAGTCCATAGATCATTTTCGTGCTCTTCTATTTCTTTTCGAATAACATCTTATGAGTGTTAACTTTTCCTCATGAATCATTACAAGGAAGATTTATCTAAAAATGTGACATGCCATTAATCTTTCCATGCCTAGTAAAAATGTGTACCTCAATAATTTCAACCTTGTAATGAGGTAACAGTTGTCCTAGGCTCGTCACTTTTGAATGCACAAAAGGAAACTTACTGATAAGGTCCTACAAATGCATAGACACCTTATGCTCTTTTTCGTTCATTCCATTGAAAAATACAAACGACCGATCTTCAATCGTGAGTTACTTCCTTTAAAATAGCCAATGTATTTCAATCGCAAAAGTGCATCCTAATTCCATGAATTAACCATGCATAATTGCTACTTCGACGTAAATCAAAAATAGGAAGAAAACCTGGACTTGCGGGTTCGGTGAAATGTCCACATGAATATTAGGAGATGATCCTCCTACGGTTGCGCCTTGGGACTTTTTAGAGGCCATCGCGAATTCGATCTCCGGTTAGCCTTTGTGGATTTCAACTTCTTGCCTTGGCTTGCAGTCTTATGACCTTGGCCCGTCTCCCTTGTATGCGCAATTCCCTTTGAGATATGGCTTCCTTGACCGAAGTTCCGACTTGCGGAATTTGACTTTGGAAGGCCTTAGGGTTCTTATGAGGACCCTTGGACAATGGAGGTTTGAGAGCTTTAATTCACCTTGAAATTCCGGGTTTAGGAAGGATTTTGTGGGCCTTGCGGAAAAGGGGAACTCTAAATCCCAAGCCTAGGGCCTTATGGGTGATTAGTGGCAAGGCCTTTATGCTTAATTTCTTCAAAATTCTGGGGTAAAGGTTCTTGAAAAAGGGCCTTAAAGCAACCCTCTTCAATGGGCTTATGGGGGAAATCGAGTGGGAAGGGGCTTAGAGAAACCCCTCTTCTTCTTTATGAAGAACCGAGCCTAGGGCCTTAGTAGCTTCCTTTGCTTCAAAGCCCGGGATGGGCTTATTGAGGATCAAAAGGGAGGGCTTTAAAACCCGCCTAGGGAATGGCTTGTGTGAGATCCAAAGGGAAGGGGACTTAAAAACCCCGGGGGTAAAATGGGCTTTATAGGGACTCCACGAGAAGGGGGCTTAGAGAAGCCCCCTTAGAAGCTTCCTAGAGAAGCTTCTAAGAAGCTTCTGGCAGCACGTGGCGGCGTGGCGACTTGGAGGCTTGCTGGCAGCGGCTAAACAAGCCCACGTGGCGACGTGTCACCGGTGTCTCCCTCTCCTCCACGGCACAGCACGGCGATTCGTCCTCCACTCCTCCTTCCTCCACAATGGCAGCGTCAACGCCTCCCACAGTCAGGTCGCCGTCTCCTTCACTCACACCTTATGCAGCCTGACGCAGCCTCTTTTTTCCCCCCTCCACAAAGGGGGTTCTTATAGTCCAAGGAGGGGAGAGGGGACCTCCCCACGTGGCCCGTTGCATGGCTCTCTCCCCCCCACCTCCTCATGCTGCCCTTACTAGCCCATCCCTTTCCCCCAGCCACACATCGGCTGGGGAAGATAAATTCAAAAATTTTGCAATAATTCCACCTTTATCCCCTTAACCTCCTCCCAAGAGGGAGTTTTCCTGCGGCTATGCAGGTTTGAATCCCCGGCCTTATTTTCCTAAGGTGGAGTGTCTCCATTTCTCGCGTGTGGTTATAGATTAGCTGCTGGCACTGGTGATAATCTTTGCACGAGTTTACGATGAGAGCGGGAGGTTGGTTTAGTAATATTCTCAAATGGGAATATTACATTCTCTCCCCCTTGGAGGAATCGAGATGTCCTCATCTCGAGATGAACTGGGGATATTGTTGGTTGAGAGTGCTTTCATCCATCCAAGTGGCATCCTCCTTGGGATAATCTTTCCACTGGACGAGGCATTCTCTCAAGGTTCTGGATCTCAGTTGTCTCTCCCCAACATCTAAGATCCTGTTAGGCCGTAGCTCAAGGACTCCTTGGCTAGGCATTACAACTTGTTGGTCATCAAGTACATGGCTAGGATTAGGTACATACTTGTTCAATAGGCTGATACGGAATACATTATGAACCTTTAGGTTCTTAGGGAGTTTCAATCTATAAGCATTGGGTCCTAGGTATTTGAGGATCTTGTATGGTCCACAATACCTTGGACTTAGCTTCTTGCAATCCTCTAAGGATAGGGAACTCTTCTTTGGGCATACGTGAATGAAGACCATGTCTCCTTCCTCAAATATTCTATCTTGTCATTTCAAATCCGTGTATGCCTTCTGTCTATCCTTCGCAGCTTTGATGTCCCGAGAAAGTGAAATCATGAGCTTCGCACAATCTCTTCTGTTTAAGTAACTGGCTTGCCGGTATACATGCTCTCATTCTATAGTAGACATGTCCATTATTGACAGAGAATTCATGACCTTTGGCCTATAGCTTTTGTTCTTGGTCCTTGATAGAGATTTCCCTTAGCACCTTTTGATAGGCTAGATCATGGCATGCTTCCTCTCTAGCTAGTTCGAAAATAGGGTTGCTTGGCATAGATACCTTTGTAGCTAGAGATCTAGCTATTGATGGATTCTGCAAGATTAGGGAATTTAGGAATGCCTTGCGACTGAGTGCATCAGCAACTACATACTCCTTTCCAGTTTGGTACTTGATCTTAAGGTCATACTCCTCCAGCACTTCAATCAACTGACATTGCCTCATGTTGAGCTTGTTCTAGGTAAAGTTCCACTTGAGACTTTTTTTATGATCAGTCACTAGTGTAAACTTGTTACCCCGCAGGTAGTGTCTCCGAAGCTTGACAACTAAAAGTTCAAGATCATGGGTAGCATAATTCTTTTCATGGCTCTTCAGTTTCTTGAAGATTTGGCTATAGGATGACTTTTCTATATAAGCATGCTAGTATCAGTTACTACCTCTACTCCTTACTGTGGTCTAGAAGTTTTAGGATCGGTACTAATACCAAACTTTGCTTCAACCTATCAAAGCTAGTTTGTTCGGTAGTTGACCATGCAATGGATGTTTGCTTCTTCAATAATTCTGTCAAAGGTGCTGCAATCAAAGCATAGTTTTTGATGAAGACCCCATACCGTCTTGTCAATCCAAGAAAGCTGAGTATTTCTTTGATAGTTGTTGGTATTTGGCCATCCTAGAACATTTCCAACTTAGGCTGGCTCCACTGAGATTCCTTCTACCGATATGATGAATCCTGGATAACCAATTTGATGTTTGGGGAATGCACATTTCGTCATCTTAGCATACAGCTTGTATGACCTCCTTGTCTCAAGGAAAATCCGAAGTTGGGGTTCATGATCTCCTTCCTGTTTGGAATAGCCTAGAGTGTCATCAAAGAAGACGAGCACAAAGTTTATCAAGATATGGTCTAAAGATATCCTTCATTAACCTATTGAATGTGGCAGGCACATTCGTAAGCCCTAATGACATAGCTAGAACTCAAAGTATCCATATCTTGTGTTGAAGGCTGTCTTTGGGACATCTTCTTCCTTGATCCTTATCTGATAGTAACCAGACCTTGGAGAAGATCTTCACACCCTAAAGTCGATCAAGAAGTTCATCAATTCTAGGAATATGATATTTGTTCTTGATTGTTGATTGATTCAACCCCTTGTAATCAATACATAGTTGAAGTGTTCCATCTTTTCTTTTCTGGAACAGTACTGGTGCTTCCCATGGTAACTGTTAGGACGGATGTAGCCCTAATCTAGTAGTTGCTTGAGTTGTTCCTTCAACTCAATTGCTTTCGGTATAGACATTCTATAGGGTCTCTTCGCAATTGGCGCAGCTCCTATTACTAGCTTGATCTCATGATCTACTTCACTTTGAAGCGAGAGTTCTGTTAACTCTTCAGAAGCTACGTCCACGTATTCCTTCAGCCAAGTGACCAAATCACTTTACTTCTTTATCAATATTCATAGTCAAGACAATCGGAAAAAAAAGTTTTATTCCATTCATATCAACATAGCCCTTTCGAGGTATAATTATTTCTTGGGGCGATGGAACAAGGTGATACATTAATTCGAGGAGAATAAGATATTATTGCATTCAGCTACAGGAACTGAGTAGTAGTACGGATTGGGGTCATCGATTTTCAGGAATCGATAGTTCATTGGAAGATTAGGGTATCTTTTCCTTTGATATCCATTCTTCTCATGACGTCCCAAAACCTTGATTCGGTCGGCAAGGATTCTTTGAATCACTTCCCCGTACACATACTTATTCTGGTTAACCCTTCGACCTCCGACCTGTAGGGTCGCATTTGCATGAGCCTCAACAAAGACGAACAGCTTTACGATCTTCAAATCCTCCATCCACTTGATTCTCTTCAAGTTAATTTGAAGGTACGCAGGTTGATAGGCAGTTATGTAATAGATCCCTGTAACACCCATCCATCTCCGTTCCACGTACACGGGCGATGGATTGTAAATGCGGTCTAGGATGTTCATCATCTCAACCCTTTGTCGATAATCCGTGGAATGCATCGCGGTCATAAACATGACTCCGAACACTAAGAACTTGTTCCATGCTTCATAATTCTGCAAGACAGCATTGAAAGTAAGTAAATGTTTGGGACAGTAGCATTTTCTTTACTTCGTCTTATTAAAATTTCCTAAAAACAAGTCCTTTGTTGGTTAGCTCTGATACCAACTGTAACGTGTCCCCTAGAGTCATCCTGGACACGTCTTAGCAGTCCATCGGAAAGGATGTCTGGAAAGCTCCGCCCGGCACTCCCATGGAATGTTACGGGACTTGCGATCTAGGTCTTCCCGCGTCTGCCACGTAGCGGAAGTATCCTGGCCGTTCCCACTTAGGATCGACCTGAATTTGGGTTTGGTCATTAGCTAGCAACAACTAGCGTCAGACCCGAGCGAACTACTTTACGCAGAAACGCCAGATCCGAAGCGGAATCACGCTGCACTTGGTTCAAGGAGAATGGGAAACGAGAGGGATGCAAAACTCAACCTCTCTGCCATAGTCCCATTCCGTTCCCCTAAAACAGCGTAAATTGGGTAAAACATAATTCTCGGTCATTGCTTTCGATGAACCTTCCGCTGCTCTTCCAGATCTTTGAGAAAAGTTCCCGGCTAACCGGGACCACCCATCCGTAGGACGGACCCATGGTCCATCCTCCGCACTTTCCTCGGTTTGTTTTAGTTATGTAATTATCTAACACATTAATTTGACATATAACAATCAGCTTCTTTAATTAACCCTGTTAAGCACTGGTTCCTTCACGTAATCTTATCACATGACATAGAAAAACAATATCAAACAACTTCTTTATTATCATTTCATCATTTTATCTTTGGAATACAAGGAGTTCCGCCCGTAGGCTTGTCCATAATCTGCCCGAAGGCTTATCCAGTAATCCGCTAGGGATCACTATTCCAAGCTTCTGCCCGTAGACTAGTATGCGGGCCTCGAGATCCAATCCCGAGTCACGTTAGCCTCTTGTGCAGGACCCGGAAGGCGAGGGATTTACAGCCAGAGCCCCCCCTGGCACCCAAGCGTCCTCCTGCTCCAAGTAGAGCTCAACGGAAAGACCTCTCGCGGCGGGTTCGGTCCACGTTCCCGGCGCGGTCAACAACCCCCTTGATTAGGGTCAGGCAGGCAGTCGGGGGTAACTGAAGCTGCCTCTCCCTTCAGGCCCTCAACCTGAAGCATTTAGATATCTTTTCATCCTTTAGTTCCTTGAGCAAACAATGCAAACAGTGCTTTCTAAACTATTACAAGCACAATCAATTTCAGTGGTCGTTTATTTGGCCAACTGTTAAGGAGTGAATCTTTCTCTCCGAATGCATCCAGCATTCGATCTGGGATCAATTGCGACTTGGCAAGATCCCCAAGGGTTTGTTTGTTCACCCTTTTGTCCTTGGGTTAGGGCCATACCCTGTTAACCCAACTTAACCAATACCTTAGGTTTTATTAATAGTAAATCCTGGCGACCATGTCGCTTCAATTTATTGATTGGTCATTTGCTTCCAAGCAAATACCTAACTCTCCTTTTTCTTGGCAATTATTCCCCAAGAAAGGTGATGTAACAGGATGATTACTCATCCTCTTGTAAGTTAAATTTGCGCAAGAATCTGCCAACCTCATTCCAAGGATTGGCAAAACTTTCTTGTGATCAAACCACAAGGCTATGCGACGTTGCAACTTGTTGCACAAGTGTCGCCTCCATTCCAAGAGATCATTTCACTTTTGAATGGTGTTTTCTAGTCAAGAATTATGATTAGACTCGAAGTAGGGTTTAGGGCGTCTTCTCACTCACCCCAATCCTAATTGCACTAGACCGACAACGTTCCGTCCTAGGGATTCCAACTCAAACCAAGTTCTAGCACTAGGTCGAATGATCCTTAGGGTAGCAACCTTAGATCGTTTTATGCATGAGCATCCAATTGACTCAACATTTCGTGAATGTGGGTATGATCATTGGGTTTGAGGGTTTTGACTTGGCAACAAGTGTAAAACTAGGTCGAATCCTTATCGCGCTAAACCCTAGTTAGCACTTGGGATAATTATCATATCGACTGAACCATGCCTATATGAATCCCTTGTGGGTTAGGTGATTTAGACAATTCAATATACTTGTCTTGCGACAAGGATGAGCCTTTCCTAGAGCTAATAAACTAGATCTAAAGGGAAAAATAGTTACAACTACCCCAATACATGTAAACATGCGATTCATTGCTTCTACGCATCACATGGTTCACAATAACCCTATCTTTCCTTGGTAAAGTAAAAATGCCTGATAATCTGGACACTAACTTTCCTAGGTCCTACTAGGACTTACATCAAATAATCATGCCAACAACTTGGTTGTCTACACTTTAGAATCTCATGCTTTGATAAACCATGCAACCTTTCCTAAATGCGGCTCCTGATGAATGACATTTTTTGCATGACGACTATGCAATACGCAACTTTCTCCTAGCTACAGTGTAGTCAATGAAGCTCATACAAAACTAAAGCTAGTGTTAACTTATTCCATTTTACATGCCACTGGCAAGTCCATAGATCATTTTCGTGCTCTTCTATTTCTTTTCGAATAACATCTTATGAGTGTTAACTTTTCCTCATGAATCATTACAAGGAAGATTTATCTAAAAATGTGACATGCCATTAATCTTTCCATGCCTAGTAAAAATGTGTACCTCAATAATTTCAACCTTGTAATGAGGTAACAGTTGTCCTAGGCTCGTCACTTTTGAATGCACAAAAGGAAACTTACTGATAAGGTCCTACAAATGCATAGACACCTTATGCTCTTTTTCGTTCATTCCATTGAAAAATACAAACGACCGATCTTCAATCGTGAGTTACTTCCTTTAAAATAGCCAATGTATTTCAATCGCAAAAGTGCATCCTAATTCCATGAATTAACCATGCATAATTGCTACTTCGACGTAAATCAAAAATAGGAAGAAAACCTGGACTTGCGGGTTCGGTGAAATGTCCACATGAATATTAGGAGATGATCCTCCTACGGTTGCGCCTTGGGACTTTTTAGAGGCCATCGCGAATTCGATCTCCGGTTAGCCTTTGTGGATTTCAACTTCTTGCCTTGGCTTGCAGTCTTATGACCTTGGCCCGTCTCCCTTGTATGCGCAATTCCCTTTGAGATATGGCTTCCTTGACCGAAGTTCCGACTTGCGGAATTTGACTTTGGAAGGCCTTAGGGTTCTTATGAGGACCCTTGGACAATGGAGGTTTGAGAGCTTTAATTCACCTTGAAATTCCGGGTTTAGGAAGGATTTTGTGGGCCTTGTGGAAAAGGGGAACTCTAAATCCCAAGCCTAGGGCCTTATGGGTGATTAGTGGCAAGGCCTTTATGCTTAATTTCTTCAAAATTCTGGGGTAAAGGTTCTTGAAAAAGGGCCTTAAAGCAACCCTCTTCAATGGGCTTATGGGGGAAATCGAGTGGGAAGGGGCTTAGAGAAACCCCTCTTCTTCTTTATGAAGAACCGGGCCTAGGGCCTTAGTAGCTTCCTTTGCTTCAAAGCCCGGGATGGGCTTATTGAGGATCAAAAGGGAGGGCTTTAAAACCCGCCTAGGGAATGGCTTGTGTGAGATCCAAAGGGAAGGGGACTTAAAAATCCCGGGGGTAAAATGGGCTTTATAGGGACTCCACGGGAAGGGGGCTTAGAGAAGCCCCCTTAGAAGCTTCTTAGAGAAGCTTCTAAGAAGCTTCTGGCAGCACGTGGCGGCGTGGCGACTTGGAGGCTTGCTGGCAGCAGCTAAACAAGCCCACGTGGCGACGTGTCACCGGTGTCTCGCTCTCCTCCACGGCGCAGCACGGCGATTCGTCCTCCACTCCTCCTTCCTCCACAATGGCAGCGTCAACGCCTCCCACAGTCAGGTCGCCGTCTCCTTCACTCACGCCTTATGCAGCCTGACGCAGCCTCTTTTTTCCCCCCCTCCACAAAGGGGGTTCTTATAGTCCAAGGGGGGGAGAGGGGACCCCCCCACGTGGCCCGTTGCATGGCTCTCTCCCCCCCACCTCCTCATGCTGCCCTTACTAGCCCATCCCTTTCCCCCAGCCACACATCGGCTGGGGAAAATAAATTCAAAAATTTTGCAATAATTCCACCTTTATCCCCTTAACCTCCTCCCAGGAGGGAGTTTTCCCGCGGCTATGCAGGTTTGAATCCCCGGCCTTATTTTCCTAAGGTGGAGTGTCTCCATTTCTCGCGTGTGGTTATAGATTAGCTGCTGGCACTGGTGATAATCTTTGCACGAGTTTACGATGAGAGCGAGAGGTCGGTTTAGTAATATTCTGAAATGGGAATATTACACCTATGGGTCTTAAAATGGATTGGCAAGATGCCCGGGATGCAGTCTCGACTTTGATCAAGAGGAGGATACGGAGAACCCGCCTACAGAATGGATCTATGACACCGATGCCGTCTTCTACTCCTATGCCTGCTTCTATGCCTGTTATTTCTTCTCTTCCTCAACCAGTTTCTTGGCCTATGCCAGTGCCTACTGTTTCTACTCCTCCCGTTCCTCCTGTTCCAAGACCGATGTCAACTTCTTCTGCTCCAAAACCATCCATTCCATCGGTGCCTTCCTCTCTTAACGACATAATCAAAGGCATAACGGATTTGACACTAGAGTCAGTTAAAGCAGAATTGGTGGAAAATTTGAAAGAGCAGTTTGCTTCGACTGCGCCTACTATTTCTTCTAGTGCTCCTATTGCACCTAGGAGTGCTCCTAGTGCACCTAGGAGAGATCGAAGATGTATTTGGTGTGATAGTACATACCATCAGCATTGCTGGGATTGTGAATCTTTTCAGGATGCAAGGAGGAAGAATTTGGTATTTTGGGGACAGGATGGTAAGATTTGGTTGACTAAAACAGAAGCTCCACTTGCTACCAACTTTGGGAAAGGCGGAATGAAGAAATTAATGGATGACATGGCTGCGTATACTTCTTATGTGGCAGCTAGAGGAGATGCTTCTGCATATGGAGTTCAGATTGAGAAAGGATCAGAGAATCAGTCAGCATTATGGACTTATGCTATGGAGATGGCAAACAAGGGAAAAATTCAGCAAACTGTTTTGACTAGTGTAGGCTCTAGCATCAGATCTGAGACAGGTTGGGATTCGCCTATTGACAGGTACACTATTTATGCCTACTTGGCTAAGTCTCAGGGAGCAGATGTACTTGTTGAGGAGAAGCATAAGAGGGATGAAGAAAATCCAAATGTAGCTAAAAAGACTAGAGGGGGTGAGTTTGTTACTCCACCTACTGCAGGACCGTTTTAGCTGACGTTAATTCTATTGAGTAACAAGAGAAGAAATCCCTTCTTAAAAAATGGAAAATGTTGATGGTTGTGATTTTCAAGATCGTGAGGTGTATCTTAATCAGCATGCCCCATTTTCTTGCTCTCAATGCAAGCTGGCAATTAAATGAAAGTGTCTCTTGTCTATAAAATACCTATAATACTTTGGCGAGTTCTAATCAGAGATCATTCATCAAGTGATCTCAAACTTTATGTGAACGATAAGAAAAGTGTATATCAATCACGTCTTACATTTGCAAACTAATTGAATATCATATATAAAAACATTAGACATGGCTATAAAATTTAGGGAGGTAATGTCTCATCCCAAGGAGGAATGCACATTTTGTGGCCAATTAGAAGATCTCGTGGATGTGTGGCGAGTTAGAAGATTTCGTGGATGTGTGATGGATAGAGTGCCTGAGCCAATCCACTACTTGGAAGACATGACTCAGTCTATACCATCAATACCAGGGGAGGGACGTAACCTATTAGACCTTCCTCCAATCTTGGATCTTGAGATCGAGGCAATGATCCATGCATTGATCCCCATGCATGTCGAGACATCTGATTTGCTAAGAGAGGAAGCATCCATAGCATTATATGATGGGTGTTGAGTATCTCCCCTACACGTGCTTTTTCAGGGTGTTTTATGAGTTTTTTCAGGTTGCTAAAGTATCATATATTACCACTTGAAAACACCATGTTTGAGTCTCGTGATGATGCATGTGATGACACTCCAAGAAGCATAAAAACAAGGCACAAAAGAATCCAAGCATACATCATATTTTCATTTTTTATCAAGAGAATAATACTAAA
This sequence comes from Lygodium microphyllum, assembly GCF_053477565.2. NCBI lineage: Eukaryota > Viridiplantae > Streptophyta > Polypodiopsida > Schizaeales > Lygodiaceae > Lygodium > Lygodium microphyllum. The sequence goes on from NC_141151.1 coordinate 128,218,119, forward strand.
TTGTTACAAAATCACTAAAATAATATCCCACATAAGGGGAGGGGGGCCACATCTATTAAAGTCAATGGTATGCTTTCAAGTGTTACGTGCATGCATTGGTAAAGGGTAGGAATACTCAAAATTAAAGGCCAAAGGTCTTATGATATCAAATGTATCAAAGTTTCAAAGAAATAATAAAATACAAAGGGGTATGCTTTTTGGGGAAGAGGTGGGGTGGAGTGCACGAGTGGTTATGTGCCTCTTTCCTTTCCTCTCTTGTCAAATCGCACATTCCCTTTTTGGTGGTGCAAAAAGTTGTTCTCTCTCCTCTGTCTTTTGTGCAGAAATTCTTATTTTCCCTTTTGTTCTTGTATAATGGTTGACGATATGGATGAAGATGATGAAGATAAAGAGTTTGTTCATTATTAAGTGGAAGATTTATGGTTTCTTTTCAGTTTTTGAGATTAATGGCTCAGCCATGTGCATAGATTTTGCATGCTTCTACCTTGGTTTCATGTTCATTTCCTGCCGTGGGAGGGTTGCTATCATTTTGGTGCACAGCCGGGGATATATCTCAATGCTGGTGGAGAATTTCAAGGATGAAGATTTACAATTAGTAAAGTTTCTCAGGGCAATAATTTGCATTAATTGTGGAGCAATGATGGCACTATAGTATTTGAAGAGAAGTAGAATGCAAATTTGAAAATCTTAGGAGATAAAAGTGTGTATCAGGGAAGGTTTGAAGAAATTTGATGCAAAAAAAAAAAGAGACAGATGAATAGAAGAAGAATAGGGAGGAGGCAAAGGAGAAGTATAGAAGGACAAATAGACACATGTATCTTTTGAGAATCTCTTCCTTTCTTGCTTCTCCATAGTTGTCCTATAGTTCAGAATTACTAGCATAATAAGGAGAAGAAGATGATGAAGAGATGCAGAGCATACGAATTATAATGGAGTAGTCAAGATTCCACATCTATATTGGAACTTAGTAGGACAATACAAAATTTCAGAGAAAGAAGATTAGGTCTCTCCTTGTGGAGCACAGCCTTGGAGCAATATGGAAGAGAGTATAGAAAGAGTGCTTTTATTGAAGCCATCGTGCTCCATCTTCTTCATCACTTTCTCTCATATCTCCTCCACTCCTCTTCAATCCCTATCCCTCAGCTCTTTTAAGCCCAACTTGTATGAAAGGAAAACACACCAAAATTGAAGAATATCCAAGAACCTATTTGGCATAGTGCAAGCCAACAACCAACATCCTCCTCATACGGGAAAATCCAACGTAACATAGATATCAAGGGGGAGATGGGAAAAAGAAGAATAACAAGAAGCCCACACTGCAGAGCTCGTCAAGCGGCGCAGATCGTGGCCTCCAAAGCAAGAAGGTGAAGGAGCAGTATGGGGGGGGGGAGGAGGAAAGGGAGTAAAAATGGCAACTCACAGGCCTTCCCTCACCATCAAGCATGTTGTCATTTTCATCTTCGGTCTCGCTTGCCTCTCGCCCTATCTTTTCATATTCTTTAGATAGACTAAGAAGGAAAGACAAGCACCAGCAACACAGAGAGAGAAGAAGAAGACAATGAAGAAAAGAATAGAAAGAAAGAGGGGCAGGCACAGAGGCACAAGAGCACTGGTCCTCACAGAAGGAGAAGAAGGAGAAAGAGGAGATGACGCATATGACACGGATCTTTTGAGCATGAGAGAAAGACTCATGTTTATTATTGTGAAGAGGAAGAAGAAGTGTCCCAGAATCGAAATGTAGGCAGATAGGTGCACACTTCATCTGAAATCATACTTTGATGGACAAAGAGAGAAATAGAGGGGATGAAGTTAATCCTATGAGATAGAGAGGACCTACAACAAATGATGGCCAACAACCTGACGGCCTTCTAGATTGCACATGAGACAAGGAGGACATGGAGAGCAGCATCCACATGCTGCTGGCGAACCTGTCAACGGAGGACACATGGTTGTCCATCGCCTATTCACCCTACTCTCTTCCGCCACACCACCTGCCACCCAGACCCTCGCCCACCAGTAATTGTGAAGATGATAAAAGAGGTGCCCTTGTTGCCAAAGCTCGGTCACGACGTCCTCCTCTTGATTTGCGAGAGCTCCACCTGCTACTAAACTGTGAGAGGTCATTGGACCTCTAGCTCTTGTTGGTGCCACTGGTAGGGGAAAAAGACAAAGAAGAAAAAGAAGAAGAAGAAGGCTCAGAGATTGGAGGAGAGCTACAAGATCTACATTTCTAAAGTGTTGAATCACGTGCATCCAGACATCGGCATCTCCTCCAAGGCTATAGGCATCACAACCTCCTTCATCAACGACATGTTCAAGAAGCTCACCCACATGAGGCTTCCCATCTCGCCCGTGACAAGAAGCCCACCATCACGTCACGGGAGATACAAAAGATTGTCCACTCCATCTTGCTCATAGCCCTTCTTTCTTTCCTTCTTCCAAGGCTGAGAAGAAGTCTTCCAAGGAAGGTAGCAGTGCCGAAAAGAAGAAGAAGAGGAAGGACCAGGCCTACGGGGGGGAAGAAGAAGAAGCAGAGCACAAGGTCAAAGAGAGGAGAAGAAGAAGATGGAAGGGAAGGAAGAATAGAAGAAGAAGATGTGTGGTTGTCTGCGGAGGCCTTCCCTTCTCCACCAAACACCCAACCCCTCGATGCCTTCCAGCCTTGCCGGTTATCCCACCACAATCGACTCGGCACCCGAGCTTCTATGCCATCCCATCCCTGTGCCCCAACACATCTCATCATATCTTTTGATTACTTGATCCCTAGCCCTAACACAATATCTTATTTTCTCCTAACCCTCAACCATTTTTATAAAAAGAGAAAACTATTAAATTAAACATAAGCATTTAATACAATAAACTACTCTTTTTAAAAATGAGGGATAAATTGAAAACATAACATTTAAGGAACTAGTGTATACTATTTGAGTAAGGGTTGTTTCCATGCGCTCCCTTTCTGCCTATAAAACTTTATGAGAGGCCCCTACTACTATAGACCCTCATTAGCCTTGCCTTCTTTTCATTCTCTCTCTCATTAACCTCAAGCTTGTACGCCTTTTATTTATCCACTTCAACCTCTTTTTACCTTCCCCATCTTTGTATTTACAAGGGCCACCTTCAACTACATTTTTTTGAAATCACATTCTAACATAAAAGTTAGAATCTTAAAATATATCATTTTTTAAAAAAAACCCATTTTCACAATAGCATGTTTTCATTCTTTCCTCTTTCTTCTTGTCGAGTGTTAACGAATTTCCCTTGGGGCTACATGATGGAGTTTTCTTTCTTTCCTCTATTGGAATGGAGGAGTTGTACTTGTGATCCCTTGTCAATGACAAAACCCTATCCTTTGAAGACTAGTAAAGCTTTTCAGTATGGGTGTATTTGAGGCAGGAGTTCCCTTACTTTGGTGGTCATGGATTTGGAGTCCCATACCCTACCATGGCTAGGCCTTATGATCGAAGTTGTTTTACTAACAATTTTGGAAGTTGTTTGTGTTAGACAGTGGTTCTTCTTTGGCAAGGTTTGCGAGGACGCTTCACATTTCAGTGTGGGAGGAATATGATGACACTCCAAGAAGCATAAAAACAAGGCACAAAAGAATCCAAGCATACATCATATTTTCATTTTTTGTCAAGAGAATAATACTAAATTGTTACAAAATCACTAAAATAATATCCCACATAAAGGGGAGGGGGGCCACATCTATTAAAGTCAATGGTATGCTTTCAAGTGTTACGTGCATGCATTGGTAAAGGGTAGGAATACTCAAAATTAAAGGCCAAAGGTCTTATGATATCAAATGTATCAAAGTTTCAAAGAAATAATAAAATACGAAGGTGTATGCTTTTTGGGGAAGAGGTGGGGTGGAGTGCACGAGTGGTTATGTGCCTCTTTCCTTTCCTCTCTTGTCCAATCGCACATTCTCTTTTTGGTGGTGCAAAAAGTTGTTCTCTCTCCTCTGTCTTTTGTGCAGAAATTCTTATTTTCCCTTTTGTTCTTGTATAATGGTTGAAGATATGGATGAAGATGATGAAGATAAAGAGTTTGTTCATTATTAAGTGGAAGATTTATGGTTTCTTTTCAGTTTTTGAGATTAATGGCTCAGCCATGTGCATAGATTTTGCACGCTTCTACCTTGGTTTCATGTTCATTTCCTGCCATGGGAGGGTTGCTGTCAGCATGGCATGTTTTATGAAAGCTTGGCATGGACTACAATAGCATCCATGCATGTGTCAATGATTGCATGCTATTTCGAGGAGAGTACATGACTATGGAGACATGTCAAAAGTGTGGTGCTCATAGGTATTGATAGGACTTGCAAGGGCAAACAATCCCTCAAAAATTTCTTGGACATTTTTCAGTTATCTCACGTATACATCACATGTTTTGTACATCAAGCATGGCGAGCTTGACAATGTGGCATACACATAATAGATCCATAGATGGAGTCCAAGGAATATCAGCAGATTCATGGGCATGGAGCCACATTGAATCTACCTTTCCACGCTTTTCATGAGAGCCAAGGAATCTTCGGCTGGGTCTTGCTATGGATGGCATGAACCGATTTTATCTCCGCTCAACTTCTTACAATTTGTGGCCTATAGTCCTTATTAACTACTACAACATCCTGCCATGGCTTTCTACGAAGAGAGGACACGTGATCCTTCGCTTTCTCATTCTTGAGCTCTACAAAGTCAAGAATATGAATGTCTATCTTCCTCTATTAGTAAATGAGATTAAGATTTTGTGGGAGGAGAGGGTCACCATGGAAGATATGAGTAAGCACGATAGTCAATGGTCCGCCAATATATGAGCCATTCTCGTATAGACCATGCATGACTTCTCAGGATTCAGGGAGTGCTCAAGTAAGTAGGCTTTAGTTCTTGTTGGTCATATCTAACATAGCTCGTTTAAGTTTGTGTTGACTAAATCATGCATGTCCATTGTAAGGGCCAAAGCTAGGCCACAATTAGACTCCCAAAGGTCATGAACCATGAAGAAGATGGTATTGCAAGGACACACTGCTTTCTTGTCGGAGGGAATGAACTGAGGGAAGGTTTTTTTGGACAACCTCTAGCATGAATGAATTCCCAAAGATGGTACGAGTTGAAAATGGTCCACATGGAGTCACATGTAAATGGAATGCGACAAATCTCGATTCTCTATAAGTTGTCGAATTGGACCCACTTATAGATCAACCACTTGTTGGATCCCATGCTTTTTTTTAAAATGTGGACAGCTTACTATCGGATCACATCAAAGGAAAGAGAGACACTGTAGGGGCACAAATGGATTTGAAGGAGGTAGGCAAGATGGAGGCACTTTGGCTTTGCCACAATCAAAGCATTCATGGTCACTTGTAACTGCCTCGTACTCCTTGAATTTTGTCCACTAAAGAAGAGTGCATTGTGAAGCAAATTATCAAGTCTATCTCCACCTCGGTGGGTATGATGTGTTCCCTTAGATCCTCTTTTTCTAAAGACGACAAACTATCAAAGCTAAAATCCCATGATTGGCATAATATATGTTAGGTTTGTACTGCCTCGATTGTAAGTAGCTTGAATATTTTTCTATTTAGTGACTAGTTGGTGTTTGTAATGCTTCTTCATTTATCGTAGTTTGTACTACCGATTGCGAACGTAGGATGCCGCACTCCAGAAATATACAGAGCGATTTACATGTTGTCAAATTTAGTGCAATGGATCTCACAGAAGGAGATGAAGATATTCACCATTGAATCCTCAAGGCAAAGAGTAGTGGAGACATTATGTCTCTTTGATAAGTACCTGCCCACTAGCATGCTCACAATACAAACCCATCTCCTAGTGCATATTGTAGATGAAGTGGAGATTGTGGGACCCATTTATACACAATGGATGTTCTTCTTGGAGCACTTCATGAAAACCGTGAAAGGCTTTGTGCAACAAGGAGCTTGGCTAGAAAGGTAGCATTGTTAAAGGTTGGCTGGTGCTAGAGACGTTAGTGCATATTTTACAATGACTATCAATGGTGGATTCAGACAACAGTATGCTATGATCATTGAATGATGATGATATATTGACCAGAGATACAGTGGTTGGAAATGGAATAGAAAAAAGGATGGATAATGTAATCGAGGAGAAAGTGAATCGTTTTTGTATGTTGCACCATACATCCATGGAGATATGGCTTGTTAGGTACGAGCAAGCCAAGAAAGACGAAGAAAAAGTGTGATTGAAATTTCAAAGCAGTACATGCCATCCACCGATTGGATATCCTATGAGGGCATGGAGAAGATACAACGGTTTATGTCTATGTGATGATTACATAAAGATTTGATCATAGCTTCTTGCAAATGGATGGAGGTCTCTACTGAGGAGTGGGAATTCTCTAGGGGATGTAGTATGAAGGTAACTACATGTTTTATAAGCTGTCGTATCTAGATTTTATACGTGACAACTAATCTAATTGTTTCAATGTATAGTATAAAATATATAGTGCAACATTGTCACGTGGGCAACATTTCTACATCAAGTGCATTGACGAAATGTGCTCCACAATGGATTGTGGTGTCATGGAAATTTTTGAGCAAGAGAGCCAACGACGAGCCATAGATCCAAACACTGTCATATGTGAGATGGAGTATTTTGGTAACTTGCAAAGTGTGAGCAAAGTTTTATCTCATTGGATTACTGTAGCTTCTCCACAATCATATTCGATGTGAAGTGATTCTAAGTGGTATCAGAAGGAGTCGAGACAACCATTGTTGTGCCACTACACGGACATAATGTGAAAAACTTTGAAGTGCATTATCATCCGACTTTCTTATTGATCAAGAGAGTTAATGTGATCTGAGTTATTAGTACTAGTGTGAGTGGCATGAATTGTTCAAAAATAGTGGATTTTTTAATAATGTTAACCTATTTTTTATGTTATTTATTGTAAAAATCCAAAAAAGTTAGAAAAGCTCTAGATTAGGATGGCATGCAAAAATCAAGTTGTTTTTTAGTTAGTTATTGGTTTTTTTGTTAAAAAAGAAAGATTGGCAAAATCGCACGTGTCATGATCGCAGTTGACAGGTTGAAAACTGCACTTTGAACTGGAAGAGGGAGAAGAAATGATCTGGGAGATTCTTCAAAGGTGTCCTTAGGTTTTACCCCCTTTCAAAGCCAATAGAGCCATCAGATTTGGGTTCCGAGTAGTAGAGGAATAAAGCCATCAGATTTGGGTTCCGAGTAACAGAGCCATCAGATTTGGGTTCCAAGTAGCAGAGGAAGAGCTATTATTTTTTATGCATGTTTTTGGTCTATGAAGGAGCTCCAGGAGATCTAATGCCTGGAGATTTCTTCTCAGTAGTGCCAAACAAAGGATTTCAAGTTCTCTCAATACATATTGATTCAATTCATTATGCTTTGTCTTTATTGTATTTACCTCTTGTCTATTTTTTTTCTTCTCTTCCATCTCCTATCTCTACTTCCTTCTATCTTTGATTCCTACTGGATTTGACCTTTTGACAAAAAACCCTCTAACATTGGTGAACCCAACGTTAAAGGTCGTCAGAAGAAGAAAAGATAAGATGGGAGAACATTCGAACACAATCTCCAATGATGTTTTGCAACAATTGGTGCAGAATATGAATATGCTTGTGTAGTTGCAACAACTCTTGAGATATTAGCAATCACACCTAATGTAGCCTCTTTGTATGAGGCAGTTTGGAATGAAGACATGCAGAATCCCATCCATATGCACAGAAAAGGAAAATTGTACCCATCCAACAACTATAAAGCATTGTACTTGACTACTACTTTTCATATGAATGAATACATGATGATGGTTTTCTTTATCATTTAGTGTTAGTCTTATATTCTAAAACAAAAGATTGTGTTTATGAGTCCAAGCTTCAATCTCGAAGCCCGATTCACTTTTGTAACAGTCAAGTCCATTGTCTTTGTCATCATGAGTTCATTTTTCTTCTTCCATCCACCATAGCTACATTGCCATGTCCTAGATCCCGCACATTTTCACATGGTATCACAGCTCAGTCGGGCATGACACTTCTTCTCTAGCTCCATTCTACTCTCATCTAGCTCGGATTGAGCTTAGTCCAGCTCAAAATAATTTTAGGAGCTCATCTCCTACTTCTCCATTTGACCTTGTGGCAGCCATAGCCACCCTGCACCTATCCTGCTTCAAGCTCTTAGATCTCTTCAATTAGACAAGATCTTGACAAGCTTTCTTCTAGAAAACTATATTCTTGCTTCTGGAGCTCCTCTCTATCACCTCAGAGCTCAACATTAGGCCATTTCAAGCTTAGCATTGTGTTCTACACAGTTGCTACCATGTGTGTTTGCCATAGCCACATAGACCCTACCAACTTTGAGGAGCTAGATCTTGCAATAGAGGGCATAACCCTTAATACTGCCTTCTAAAAAGTTCTTCCTCTACTCGAGCTTCTTTGGCGTGGCACAAAAATCGATGTGATCAATGCATAATAAGCCCAACATTTTGAAAATTTGACATCGTTGATAGATCTGCACCTGGTTCCAATCGTACAGTCCATTCAATCTGTACACGCAACAATGTTGATCATTATCATAGGGGTTTTGAAGCTATACATCTAAACTCTCTCCCTCTCAGAGGGTTTCTCAAATGACTACCTCTGTGAGAAGCAATAAGAAAAATACCACTCACCTGTTGTGAAAACCCTAATTTCCCGTAGCTCACTTTCATTGAAGCTCCTTTTTTACTTCGTCTACTCACTGATTCCACCACATTGAAGGCCCTATCACTTAATTTGAAGGTACCATCATCAAATCAATGAAGGGAAGATTTGGTTTGAAAGATATTGAAGGCTTGGAAGTTTTTTGAAGATAATCAAATCAAACTCAAGCATCAAACATCAAAGTTCCCACTAGTATCTTTTGATACTACACTGCCATTGCCTGTGTCTTTTGACACATACAAAGATCAACTCACTACTAGTTATTCTCAATCATTTGAAGTTGATTCCCTAACATAAGAATGCCAAGTATGAAGTTTTTTATGTGGATGCCACTCATGGGAAGTAACATGATTATTGTTACTCATTTATACTACACTAGAAAAATGCCTATTCTACTTATAGGAACACATGAAGTTGCCTACATCAAAGAGCAATTAATGAATCCATTTGAAGATTTTGAAGTCATTTCCACTGCCTCAAAGATTGTACCTTTGCTTGAGGGGGACCATAAAGACAAGAACCAGATGACTAATGCAAACAAAGTCCATGAAAATGATGACCATAAAGGAAAGATCAAAGAGAAAAAGAATAAGAAGAAGAAGTAGAAAAATCATGAAGACTTTGAAGTGGCAAGCAAAGTGAACAATAAATACATGATCAAAAAGAGCAAGCTAGACTACTTCGACAAGAATACCTACAATGAAATGAAGATCTATGTCAAAAGTAATGTTGAAAACTGCAAGGGCCTATTGGTCCTTAATCCTATTTTTTACTGAATTTTTAGCTGTGTAATGTCTAGCCCAAATGTCTTTATCATAAGCTTGTAAACTCCTAATGTAGCTTGCACACTATAGTCTCCACACACTTAGTGAGGCCTTGTAACAGCCTCTAGCTTTGTATGGTTGTTTTTGTTTCTTCCGTGTCTACACTTAGCAAGGTTCTACTCACGACAGCCTCTGTATACTTAGTGTCTTTTCTACTTGTGATTGAGGAGGGGTATTGAGATATTAGCAATCACACCTAATGTAGCCTCTTTGTATGAGGTAGTTTGGGATGAAGGCATGCAGGCTACAAGAATCCCATATGCACAAAATGGGAAAACTATACCCATCCAACACTTATAAAGCATTGTACTTGACTACCACTTTTCATATGAATGAATACATGATGATGCTTTTCTTTATCAGTTAGTATCAGTCTTGTACTTGTCAATCTAAAATACAAGATTGGTTTTATGAGTCCAAGCTTCAATCTTGGAATCTAAATCACTTGTATAACAATCAAGTTCAATGTCTCTGTCATCATGAGTTCATTCTTCTTCTTCCATCCACCATAGCTACATTACCATGTCCTGGATCTCGGGCATTACAACAACAACAAAAACAACAGGTGATGTAGGCTTCTGCTCAAACATAAAGTGTTGTGATGAATTCTCAGCAAAGTAGTTGAGCATGAGATGAAGTTATTTAATGGCAGGAATGTATCTGCATATGTATATACCTATGCTCAAAACATGGAATTCTTTGGGGTGGCTCAACTTGCATGGAGCTGTTATTTTGTACGTGTTACTGTACATGATCTGAAAACACAAATTACTGAACTATACATGCCAGATGTTGACTGGGTAGCTTTCAAGAAGACACTCAGGAAAGAATTTTACATTGAAGATACCAGTTTGATTACGCGCAAGACTTTTTGCGAGCGGGTTTAACAGCCCGATAAGGGTCTTGTGGCTACAGAATCGGTAGGAGAATTCAAAAGTCGATTTGAGCAGTTGGATCTTGCAGAATAGCAAGCTCTTGCAAGTCAAAAAATTGAATTATTTCTACAAGTAGCAGATCTTGAGCTTCAAGAGAAACTTTATGATTTGCTAGAGGATCAAGCTACAGAGATAGGTCTGAAAACAGAGTGGAGACATGTCAAGGAAGCTGCTACTGCACTTGTGGAAAAGCATAGAAGAAGAGAAAGATTGCATGTCTCTAGCTTTCCCACTATTACAGACAAAACAGTTGAAGTATCTAGTAAGCCACCCATTCTGTGGCTAACCCTATGGCTCTACTTGCTATTGTTCCCTCTGTTAGGAAAGATGTCTTAGATAAATTGGTCAAAGGCATGTGGGATCTTCAGTTGAAGGTTGCAAAATTGGATGAAAGAGGACAAGAGGAAAGGGGATGGGCAACAATCCCTAAGCTAGAAAAAGGATGTATGTGGTGTGATAGTTTACATCATGAGAGAAAGGATTGTGCTGCTTAGTAGGAGGACTTGGCATGACAGCTCATCTTTTGGAAAGATGGCAAGATCCATGCACAAGAACTAGGATTGCCTCTTTCTTTGAATTTTGGAAATGGTGGTATGCAAAAGTTGTTGGAAGACTTGGCTATCCAAAATGCTTATGCGGTTGTACATGCTTCTACTTTTCGTCTACAAATGGATAGAATGTATGGCCAAGTGATGGTTGGTCCGAACATTGAAATACATACATATACTTTACATGCAACTAAAAAGAGGAAAGTTACTGATAGTGAAATATATCATGCAGGGCAAGAAATTGGTGACATAACTAATTGCGAATCACTAGTAAATGCATATTCAATGGATGTATATTTAGAAAAGGGGAAAAACACAAATGCACTTGTGAAAGAGAAACAGAAGAGAGATGAAGATAATGCAGGGATATCTAAGGGAGTGACAAGAAGAAGTGTAGAGCCTCCTAAAGCTACAAATCAGCCACCTCCGAGCATGTTATGGAAGAGGTCAGTCAGGAGCAAAAACAAGATAGCAAGCAAGAGGGAAAACAACTGGGATATAAGTTGCAATAGTCTGATATTGAGACAACCACGAATGCCTTGGAAGATCCTTTATTGGAAGATTCAACCATTGCACCTATAGATTTTCTTAAGCATATGAAGAGGTTTGTGAAGATAATGTTTTACTTGATGCGGGGACTCAAACGAAGATTGGTGACTTGTTGGATGCACACGGTTTGTAGGATGATAAAGTTATCATTTCTAAAATTGTTCATGAGCTCGAGGATATGCATTTACAAGATGTTAAATGTAATGCTTTACAGCTTGAAAATGTTTCGGATGCTTTGTCAAAGGCCTTGATTGACAATTCTAAGATGCTTCAAGATATAGATTGTTTCACTATTTTTGGTAATGGTGAGAATGTGTTGAATGCAAGTGAGACTCATTTTATGTTGGTTGGATGAGGAGAAAAAAGGTTATTAGAAGAAACTTTCCATGCGATGCACTTTGAAAGAGCATACATGTTGCTATGTATTTTTTGATGGGTACATTGATAGCATGTGTATAAAGACTCAACAACTTCTAGTGTATGATATTCACCCAAGGCCCTTATAACCCTAGAGGGGGTACTAGGTATGGCTTAAGAGTTGTACAAATCTTGTAAAAATGCCAAGTATTTTTATCTATGATCCAAGGGGATGCCTTCTTATATGCATGATGAGCAACAAGCTCATACTATGGGTGTTTGACCCGGGTTGTGCATCAGCGACACATACAAGAGGATATGCAAGTTTAAAGGGGATGGATGTCATGCCATTACACGGACACAGTGTGAAAAACTCTGGAGTGCATTATCGTCTAACTTTCTTATTGATCAAGAGAGTCAATGTGATATGAGTCATTAGTACTAGTGTGAGTGGCATGAATGGTCCAAAAATACTAGATTTTTGGATAATTTTAGTCCATTTTTGATGTTATTTATTGTAAAAATCTGAAAAAGTTAGAAAAGATTCTAGATTAGGATGGCATGAAAAAAGGAAGTTACTTTTTGAGCCAGTTATTGGATTTTTCATTAAAAAAGAAAGATTCGTGAAATTGCGCGTGTCGCGATCGCAGTTGACAGGCTGAAAACTGCACTTTGAACTAGAAGAGGAAGAAGGAGTAATCTGGGAGATTCCTAACCACTTGGAGTTTTACCCCCCTTCAGGTGTCCTCAGGTTTTACCCCCCTTTCGAAGTCAACAAAACAATCAGATTTGGGTTTCGAACATTAGAGGAGGAGCTATTATTTTTTATGCATGTTTTTGGTCTACGAAGGAGGAGCTGTTATCTTTTTTGCACGTTTTTGGTCTTTGAAGGAGCTCCAAGAGATCTAATTCCTAAAGATTGCTTCTAAGTAGTGCCAGACAAGGGAATCTAGGTTCTATCAATATATTGTGATTTGATTCATTGTGCTTTGTCTTTTTCATGTTTACCTATTGTATATTCTTTTTTTTCTCTTCTATCTCCTATTTTTACTTCCTTCTATCTCTGATCCCCGGTGGATACAACCTTTTGACAAAAACCCCTTTGACACCATTCAGTGAGGTCCATCTTGATTTCTCAAAATAGATTCCAAGAAAATATGGATAGATCTACATAATGTATTTGTCTTGCTGGCCCATTGTGAATAGGTACATGTCACGCGGGTGACATTTCTGCATCAAGTGCATCGACAAAATGCACTCCACAATGGATTGTGGTGTCATGGAAAATTTTGAGCAAAAGAGCCAATGAAGAGCCACAGATGCAAACACTATTATAGGTGAGATGGAGTATTTTGTGAAAACTTGCAAAGTGTGAGCAAAGTGTTATCTCATTGGATTACTATAGCTTCTCCATGATCATATTCGATGTGCAGTTATTCAAAGTGGTATTGGAAGGAGTCAGGGAAATCGTTGCAAGGTCCATCTTAATTTCTCAAAATAGATTCCAAGAAAAGATAGACAAATCTACGCAATATATGTTTGTCTTGTTGATACATTGTGAACAGGTGCATGAACTATTTTATTTTTATTTTTTCATGGCATGGATATGTCACAAATATTCAATCTCTCTTATATGTGATTTTGAATAGGTAATTTTCTATCGAAACCCCCAACAACCTCAATGGTGTTATGTTGTGCCTTCATCTCCTCGGAGTGTGATAGTGTAAAATGAAAGCAATGTTTCCAGCATAGATGACGAGAGTATGCAAGTGGAGGGGTTGCAAGGGGTGGAGATTGCTTGGAGCATGTAAAGGAGGAAGATTTAAGTAATGATGATGAAAAGACAGGAGACTTGGAATTCTTTGAGAACAAGGTGGACTCATCCTTTTGTGGTGACCTATCTATTGTCCTTCTAGTGTATGCGGAGTTGTGCCAAGAGATTGACATGGGACGATAGGCTACGTCATTCTTGTAGCATCCATCTACTCCATTCATTAGTGAATCGCTTATAAGGGTACTCTAGAATATGCATTTTAAGTAACATTATTTTTTTAAGAGTTATATTACCGTGCTTTGCTTGAATCTTTATATTGATTATAATAAATCATTTTCCATCTTTGTAGGTGACATTTGATGATATTTGGAGAGCAAGATGAGTCGAGGGATGAGCGATGAGGAGTTGGAGATATTTACATGTATATCTCTAGATTAGATGAGCCAATTCAAAGATATGGCAGAGCAAGAGCTGTCTTAGATACCATCAGGCCATTCTATTAGATCTACTTTGGCATGATTTGATGCTTCCATTTCTAGTAGATGAGATCAATGCTTCAGATGAAGGGAGTGGTTCTCGGGGGTGTTGTAGAGATTGGATGCTATGACCCCATGGTCTACTCAAAATACATGTGCTACTCCTCGCTCTCATGCACGTTCGAGAGAGGGTGGCTCAAGTGGGTGTTGTGGAGGCACTGATATAGTGCCTCCGTCTTGTCATTCTAGTGGAGGTATGTCACATGTAAGATTTGTCACACCTATGGGGACATCTACTCCATTCACTCTATGTCACATGTAAGATAGGACACACCTTCGGCATAACCCAAAGGGGTATGGATACCTCGTATATAACATGATAGGAGTCGTGATCATGAATAATGAGGAGAGGAAGGTGATGTCTCACATGAGAGAGTTGTGCCAACAAGTTTTCGGCGTAATGTCTTGGATCATTCGAAGAACATACCTGAGGGGAGCAATGAATATATAGTAGCATCCTTTCATGATGAGATTCCATTGAGTTTCTAGTATCTATCATTGCAGAGAGGTTTTCCACTAGATGGATGATGGAGTGTATGTGTGTGTACATATCACACAGATGATCGAATTCATGCAAGGCACTCAAGAGCGGCATCTCAAAGCACGAGTGGCTAGACACAAATGATCAGTGAAGACTCACAAAGGAGGCTACAGATTCTCCAGGACATTGGTGACATCAGCGGGAGGCAGCAAGGGCACAATTGGAGGAAAGGGAAGTCCATCATCTTGGAAGTGGTAGGCCATAGGACTTATCTGGAGGACTTTGTAAGTTTTTCTTTTGTTTTTCTCGCTTTCTTATTTGCAATATCTCTTGTACTGACAATCATGTTTCTAATAATTATTTTGTTTTCTTTGTAGCACTCCATTACAAACCACGATCCCACCAGTTTGGAGACTCGATATGCAAAGAGACATAGTCTCATTGCATTGATTGATAGACTATATGCATGCGACGACCCAGTAAGTAAATCATCTTTCTTGTTTGTAGTTACTATTTTTAATTAAAACGCATTATGTATGATGGACTGATGTGTAGTTGTTTATTTTCTAGAGTCAGTTTGATGCTCCTTTGCATTGGTACGAGCTTTCAGATGGTGAGGATCTATAGCTCGTACTTGAATTTGTGGAGTGCACATCCTCTTTCTTTTTGTCCTCCGATTTATGCAGGCATTTTATATGTACTATATTGTTATCATCCTTTGTATCTTGCTATAATTCCATGAGTCTCTGTAATATTCCGATTCCCTAATAGAAATACACGCGTGAACTGCCTCCATAAAAACGAATTGGATAATGAAATTTTTTTAAATTCCCCCTTATTCCCCCCAGCCGACTGACGAGCAGGAGGGGGAGGGAAATAGAAGGAGCAATTAAGCTCCTTGGTGGAGCTTGGAATAAGGGGGGGGAACATGCGTGATGACACGCAGGGGAGGGAAGATCCCCCTCCCCTCCACTATTTAATGAAGGGCCGTAGGCTGAAGACCAGGCCACCAGGAGACGCCGTATGACTGCTGAGCTTGGAGAGGCTACGAAGGGGCCAGGTGATAGAGGAGAAGGAAATAATTTTCGTGGAGGGGGAGGGCCATAACGCTGCAGTCTGATAGGATTGTGGAAAGGGCTGAAGGAGAGAGTCGTGTGCTTATTGTGCCAGGCCGTGAAGTAAGAGGAGAATGCTGTTCGATTGCCGCCGAGAGGAGGAGATTCTGACGATGCCGTCAAAGAGAATTGCCGTGCACTCTGCCCTGCCAACAATCAGTCGCCAAATTTGAGGGGAGGAGGTCGTTGCCATCTGCCACCACCAGGTCGTTGCCATCTTCAGTCGCGGCCCTCATCGCCTGGCTAATTAACCACCAGGCTAGGCCGACAGCCCAATCGTCGATTTCCTTTTTCCCCCCCACGTGGCCTTCGTAAGCCTTCTAGAAGGCCCTTGGAAGATTCCAAGGGGCCTTCTTAAGCCCCCTTTTCCACACCTTTGCTTATTCCCCCCCCCCCCCCCCGGGTTTCAAAAATCCCCTTAGCCCCTTCCCATGGTTTTTGGAACCACACACCCCCCTAGGATTTTAAATTCCCTTTTTCCCTTAAGCCTCTCCCTTGACTTTGGGAACCTACCCCCCCGCGTGTTTTATTCCCCTAAGCCTTATCACCCCCTTAAAACCCTTTTAACCCTTTTTCAACCCCCCCTCATAACTCTTTTCTCTTTTTCCCCACAACTCCCTAAGATTTCCTCTTAATCCCCCGTATCCCCCTTATTATTTTTCCCCCCTGAACCTTTTTTTTAAAAAAATCCAAATCATCATCATGGCCTCAGATGATATCCCATAAGATAAAAGGTAGGCCGTGAGATAAAAGATAGGGAGGGAAAGTAAAGGGAGTGAAAAGAAGGAGTGAAGGAGGAAGAGTGGGAAAAAGATAAAAGAAAGGGAAGGAAGGAGAATAAGTGCTTTCTGTTCCTTCTACCCCAAGCCAAAATCCTCCAAGGGTTCCGTGGTTGCAAAACCAAACTCACCCATAAACTTTTTTTGATCCAAAGAGACGGTGGAATTCCAGAAGAAAGAGGAAAAGGCTATCTCACATTCGAACTACGATGCCGCCGAAGAAAGTCCAAGGTGTAGCTACGGGAGGGTCATCTCCCGGTATCCATGTGGATATCTCACCCCAAAACCAAGTTTTCTTCTTGG
The DNA here is from genome assembly GCF_053477565.2 of Lygodium microphyllum. NCBI lineage: Eukaryota > Viridiplantae > Streptophyta > Polypodiopsida > Schizaeales > Lygodiaceae > Lygodium > Lygodium microphyllum. The sequence continues at coordinate 128,235,024 of NC_141151.1, forward strand.
CTTTAATTCGGTTTTAAGTCGATCATGCAAAGAAATTTTTTTGTTAATGATAGGATATATTTGTTCGAGTTATTTGTAACGAAGGAGTTTAGCTTATGAATGACAATGTATAGAACTTAGCTTTCTTCAAATTGCATCAAGCATTATAAATTACGAGCAAGATTAGCCATTTACTATAATAGTATATTTTAGTTAAATCCTAAGGTGTAGAAATTATATCTTGCACCATTAGTCTTATTCCTTTCGCAACGAATCGTTGTAAATGGTTAAATTCATGAAAGGTTTCTTTTGATGCTCAAATTACTAGGAAGTTATCTTTGGTAATTGCACATCTTAGCAAGGCAAATGTTGTTATTTGGCATGAGTTCATCTGTAAGGAAAACGGAAGTTAAAAATTAAGCTGCATTGACTGGAAAGTAAATTGTCACAAGGATAGCAAAACCGTGATAAGACGATTAATGTTACCTTCCGAAAGATAACTAAACCAATCTAAACATAGAAACATTCATACCCTAAGCACTTGACTACTTTCCTTACTGTAGGGACAATAAATTTGTAAAGATAAGAAACTAAGGTTTGTCCCTAAGGTTCTTAAAAGAAGAAACCCTAGGCCTGACACACATCAGCTTAAAGAATCTAAACAGATTATTCCATCGCAGGACTTGCGCAAAAAGTATGAAATCATTTAGTCTTGTGATTGATTCACAAGGAGAAAGGGTAAAAACCCTCATGAAGGATGGAAGATTCCTACGCAAGTTATCTTGCAAAAAGACGTATTTTTGGATATCCTTCTAAATAAGGACAGTTGTAAACCTGAAACTAGCATATCTAAGGAATTTTAGGGTTAACCAAGTTGGGTATGCCCTACACCGGAATGTAAAAGATCTTGCCAATTTACAAGACACCTTGCGAACGAGTGCTGATACACTCAAAAAGGAAAGAACACTTCCTTAGCAGTTTGCCATACAACTGGGTTGATTAATGGAAATGTTTGTGCTTGCTAGAGATTTTAGGGCTCTGTTTAAATTATGAATTACAAATTAAATGAGTACCTATACTTTAGGTTAAAGGCCTGAAGGAAGAGGCAGTTTCAGTTACCCCCGACTACCTGCCTAACCCTAACCAAGGGGGTTGTTGACCGCACCGGGAATGTGGACCGAACCCGCCGCGAGAGGTCTCTCCGTTGAGCTCTACTTGGAGTAGGAGGACGCTTGGGTGCCAGGAGGGGCTCTGGCCATAAATCCCTTGCCTTCCGGGCCTGCACAAGAGGCTAACATGACTCGGGATTGGATCTCGAGGCCCGGATACTAGTTGACGGGCGGAAGCTTGGAATAGTGATCCCTGGGGATTACTGGATAGCCTTCGGGTGGATTATGGACAAGCCTACCGGTGGAACTCCTTATATTTCAATGATAAAATGATGAAATGTAAAAAAAGGAACTTGCTTGATATTGTTTTTCTATGTCACGTAATAAGATTACGTGAAGGAACCAGTGCTTAACCGGGTTAATTAAAGAAGCTGATTGTTATATGTCAAATTAATGTGTTAGATAATTACATAACTAAAACAAACCGAGGAAAGTGCGGAGGATAGGCCATGGGTCTGTCCTACGGTTGGGTGGTCCCGGTTAGCCAGGAACTTTTCTCAAAAATCTCGAAGAACAGCCGAATGATCATCATCATCAAAACGAATAACGAGAACGATGACCTAGAGTTACGTCTTACCCGATTTACGTTGTTTTAGGGGAACAGAATGGGACTATGCCTTATGGCAGAGAGGTTGAGCTTTACATCCCTCTCGTTTCCCATTCTCCTTGAACCAAGTGCAGCGTGAATCCGCTTCGGACCTGGCGTTTCTGCGTAAAGTAGTTCGCTCGGGTTTGATGCTAGTTGCTATTAGCTAATGACCCATCAGGAAAACCCTAATTCCGATCGATCCTAAGTGGGAATGGCCAAGATACTTCCACTACGTGGCAGACGTGGGAAGACCTAGATCGCAAAACCCGTAACATTCCATGGGAGTGCCGGGCGGAGCTTTCTAGACATCCTTTCCGATGGACTACTAAGACATGTTACGGATGATACTAGTGGACACGTTACAGTTTCCATCAGCAATCTTGTACTTATTCTATGTATCAGTCTTGTGGATTCAAGTACATTTTGCGCTCATTTTGAGGATCATTGCACACTTAACATGTAACCTATTTATAGAATATAGATATACCACATAGTGCTATATGTGGAAGGGAAGCTTGCTGCCTTGCCACAATTTTTTTTCTTTGTAACCCTCACTATTAACATCGCAAATTTACGACATGCGTCGTTATTGGCATTACAATATGCATCACAAACCGTCGCTATTTGCATTGGTATTTGCATCACTATTTGTATTGCAAAATCGATAAAAATTGTGACACTGATAGCAACACAAATGTCGATACAAACAACGATGCTTTTATGGAGATGCTAATATTGATACATTTAGCAAAAACGAGGGTAAATTTTTTATGAACATTTTTGTTGCTTTAAAGATTGGTATGAGGCATGTATCTTGCAGTGCTATCACACAATGTTGGGGTCCTCTTTGAATCATAGGCAAAGGAGTTAAGCCATATACTCCTCTTGAGTGATACATCACTATTTTTGTTACAATTAGTAGGCTATGTTGCCTTTGCAATTGTCTCCTACCATGAAGGAGCCAAGGCCTGTGCACGCAGCTTCGGATTGCGGGATTCTGATTGGTGCATGTATATCAAAGGATATCTTGCTAGTCCACCACCTCCTAGACCATGCCCTTGAGAGGCACATAAGAAATCTAATGCTTAAAAGGGATCATCCATGTTTGTCCACTATTCATGCATTTTAAGAGTTGTAGACAGAGCCTATTAGATTTATCATGTAGAGATTCCAAGCCTACACCACCATCCCTCCTATCAACGGTAAGGGTATCCCAACCAACATGTGGGTGGAGCTTTCCATCTTTGTGTGTCCATAAGAATTTGTGAAACAACTACTCAATTCTCAACCATGAAGACTTTCTGAAGCTAATCAAGGATCCCAAGTACACAGTGGCTGGAGCCAAGATGGTCATGATGACCGTGAGTTACCTGCAATGGTCAAGGGAACATGCTTCCAGATGTCTACCTAAGCCTCTAGCTTAGTGTAAAACAACCTAAAGCACTAAATCATGGTGAGTCCTAGACACTCAAGATACTACATGGTGAGTCCAACCCTAATTGGACACTCGAGATACTGTATGATTTTCCATGGCTGATGAACCATCCTAAAACCATAGTCTTGTATCCAAGGTTCAAAATCCTTCCAAGAGAGAAGCAGTAGCTCAGACCAATCTTGGACACAGAGAGAGTTGCAAATTCATTTTAAGACTTCAAGCAAACCATCGACAGACTGCTTATCTAGAGCCACAATATTGTCATTTGCAAAGAATTGTGCTCCCACTTGTGAACCATCAAGGAGTGGTAATCCCCTAATCACTCCATCTTGGACCCTCTTGTCAATTTTCCTAAGTAAAGGATATGTAATGAGACTAAAGAGGAGGGGTACTAGTGGGCACCCCTGCCTAATTGATCTCTTTATAGAAAATGAGCAAAGATTAGTCCATTTATACAAATTTGATTTAGGACACTTGTTATGAAAGACAAACTAATTCTATCATAGGCTTTGCCTAGGTCCATATTGACTAGGACAAAGTCTGTCCTTAGGCTTGGAGCATGATCTATAGAGAAAATGAGATTTAAGACTGCATCATGGATGTTCCTACCAAAGACAAAGCCAAACTGTTTAGGATGTACAATTTTGGCTAAAAGATACTTGATTCTTACAAGTGCTTTGGCCAGCACTTTGTATGAGAAGCTCAACATCATCAGTGGTCACCAATTAGCTGGTTTTAGCCTGTTGATCAACTTCGGGACTAACTTGATGAGGCCTCAGTTATGAAAGTCCAGAAAGACCCTAGCTTTCCTAACATGATTGACCATATCAACCAGGTCTTGAGCACAGGTGTTTCATGTATTTTGAAAAAGTTCAATGGGTAGTCCATCAATTCTTGGGGACTTTCCAACCTCCATTTGCATCACCACATACTTCAACTCCTGGCATCTCCAATCTGAGAGCTTCCTCTAGAGGGATAAGCTTGATTACTTCACTTAGGAAATCACCTAGCTTTCTATGATAATCTCTCGCTTCGGTGGATCTCAGCCAACAATGCTATGCAAAAAATGGTCTCCTTTTTATGTTTTACCTTAAGAGAGATGAAAAAGAAGGTATTTGGTGCATGCCCATAAAACTCCCAACTTCCACGCAATTGTACTTTGGTTGCTTGCACCAAGGTTTCCTCCTGTTCTTTAAGATAGATCTCAACACCACTTAGGAGCCTTTGTATGTAGACATCATTTGGGTATCAGGCTAGGGACATATTCAAGGCATATCTTGCATTTTCAGCATTAGCAAGTTTTTTCCTTCTAGCTACAGTAAATCTTCTTCCATGCCTTTTGGTGAAATCCATGACAGCCTTTAGGCATTTCAACCATCTGATGTTTGGAGCCATATTGGGATCCCAAGCACTCATCCAAACTTTCCTGACTTCATTGCAGTAGTATTGGTCTTTGAGAAATGAAGTATTCATCTTGAACAAAGGAGGGCCTCCCTCCTTGCTTGCTAAGGTAATCATCCTCAGGGTTATCAGAATCATCACATGATCAAAAGCAACAATATCGTGCAGTCCTTTGAATGTCAACCTATCCCCAATCCACCAAACCCCTTGTGTAGCATAGGCACGATCTAGGCGTGCCTGCCCTCTACGAATGACCAACGTTCCTTTTATTCTATGTAGGACCAATGTGCCTCTTGTTTCAGGTGTAGGACCTACGTACTATTGTTCTTTATGTAGCATAGGCACAATCTAGCCATGCCGCCCTCCAATTCACAACTAGAGTTCACATGCTCACTTGAAGATGGTAGCGCATGCATTGATTCACAAGTGGCATGCCACAACCTGATGTTTAGGCATTGAGTCACACATTGACATGCAGGTCTACAGGCAAGTGTAGGCCTTTGCAATCGAAAGCATTGGTTTTCAAAAGCAGGAAGCTTTTTCTGCATTTCTTACAATACAAAAGTTAAGATGGACATACTTATATCAGAGACGTACACATGCATAATGGAAGCATTGCTTATTGCGAAATAGGAGCATGTAGGATCAATGCCTAGACATGACGGGCAAGGCTGTTTGAAATCGCTTACTTTTAGGGGCCTTTTTATTCTCAGGTTCCCCGTTCACTAGGAATGGGATGAACCCATTGAAATCGCTTACTTTTAGGGGCCGTTTTATTCTCAAGTTACCCGTTCACTAGGAATGGGATTAACCCATTAGCTTTAGTGGGCCCCATAACTATATCGTCCACTAGAAGTTAGAGCTTGGCACTTGGCACTTGGAGGTTGTTAATTGGAGGTTGTGCAGCTCACTGAGAACTAGAGGTTAGTACAGTGCCTGCTTGCTCATAGACAGTAATGAGGTTGGTCTCTGCAGTCGACTCCCAACGCTCAAGCAATGTCAATGAGACTCCAAGTTTTTGCTCATATAGACATACCACAAATCCTGGTCACATTGTGTTGGTGAGTGAATATTGTTCAAAGAACTTGAGTTGAACCTGGGAAGCTTGAAAGTTTTGTATTTTTTAAGGTAATGAATTTAGACTTTAAACTTTAGAACTTAAGGAACTAACTTCAAGAAGAGTTAGAGGCTACCTTGAACGTTACATATTAAATTCTCTTCCATACCACAGGTGTATTAATAGGTATATTAAGTCATATTTATGAATCTTAACTCTTGAGTCTTGACAAAATTTAAAGGACCCTTTCCTATGCATGCCTTCAAAATCAAGGTTTAATGAGAATTTAATCTTTAAATGAAGGATATATTTTGATACAATTCTGAAAATAAAGACTAGCTATCAAATTTTATCCTTTGGATAAAATGACTGATAAAAATCCACTTCCTTTTTTCTCATTTTAACCTTGACAAAATACACTAAAGGTCAGTTTTTTCTCATGAGCACTGGTCACGCAGTGCTCGACGCTAGTGGTGTGTTGCCTCAAGGCTCAAAACTCACTATTTAGAGTTGAAGCTTGAGTTTGAACTTTGGAAAGTAGGGATGGATAGACCGCATAAGAAGAAAGGGAGAGCAAAATAGAATACAGATCATGTTCTTAGGTTACGATTATGAATTTGTGAAGTTCACAAATCATTGGTGTATTAAATTTCAATAAATTAAAAATTCAAAAAATTTATTATGTATATATATCATATTATGTATGCACGATGTTTTTTCATGGGAAGGGCTTAATTGCCCCCCTCAATCACTTGTTTCCATGTCAAATCTCACATTCTCTATGATTTTGTGTGCATGTTCATTTGAGTGTGATGAGCATCTACCTTCATAAGTTTCTCCACCTCTGCATGTTCTTGTCACAATAATTAAAGCAATAATTTCAAGAAAATCCCTAATGAATTTTTATTGTGTATTTTTATAGCAATTTCATATATTGCTATTGTGTGTTTTTATATATTCTATGCGCCCTTTACTTGCCCCATGACTTTCCCTCCCTAAGAGTTTTAAAGAGGAGGGATATTAATGTTGAACTTAAAACTAGCTATAGCACTTAGAAGTAGTTTAGAAGTCTAGGAAAATTGATTTCTACATGAGTAGATAAGAATAGATACAATTAGTGTGTTTATACACTTCTGAGGCCTATGTTTGTTAAGAGTTGATAGTTACATTTAGATATTTGATGCTCTCATGGAGAAGATGCACCATGCATATCATTGTGACTAAAACTCTAAATTGGTTGTACTTTTTGATAATTACAAATCAAAGTTGGAGATTACATATTCATCATGATTGCGTTGCCCCATATTTATCTCAACACGTGAGCATCTCAATCTATAGTTGTAAGGATAAATATAATTGTTAATAGCTTGTCCAATAGGTCTAGTTCATCTCAGATTCTATCAATCACATGTATGTATATCTTGGTTTAGATGGTAATATTCATCCTCTCAATCATTAATAATAATTGAATTCTTATTCTCTTTCTTTTATCTCATTGGAAGAAATACATCATTTAGTGCTTTCTTCTTAGTCTGTAATTTCAAAAGTCTCTAGCTACAAGTAGGTGTTCCATATTGCTAATGATGAACCTTCTTATGTATGCTATACCATGCTCTAGATGGTCATATTGGTCCTGTTTGTTACTATTAATAGAAAAATTATTATGCTTTTTCTTTGATATCGCTAGAATTAATACATCACTTAGTACTTTCTTGTTGGTCTATAATTTTAAATGTTTTTTGTTACAAGTAGGTGTCTCATACTACTAGTGGTAACCTCCTTATGTATGCTAATGTTTGGAGCTTCAATGTGATTGCAATATTTTAGAATTGTAGGTCTTTTTGGTCTTTACTTGGTTTATATTTGTGAGTATTGTTGTGCTTCTCATGCTTTGAGTGGTGACAAATTATCATTTCTCTAAGTGAATAAAGCTCATAGTTGTTTCAGGACCAAAATGTAGGTCTAGAGGTGTTAAGAGTATTATAGTAGGTTTGTTATAATAGCTATAGATAGATTTCTCTATTGATCCATGGTATTCATTTTCCAATGTGATTCCCTAGTTTCTCTAACTAGGAAGTGTTCCGTTTTCCCTATTATTTACTTTCCCTACTCATGTGTATTTTTAACTAGGGATCAATTGAAAGGGAATTTCCTTTGTTTTCCAATGTAGGGAATAAATAAAATTTTCTTGTGTGTGCACCACATGTTGCACTATCTACCAAAAACCCTATTAGCCACCTTTTGCATGTGCAAGAACAGTCTTATCAAGAAGGTTCACAAGTTTTCAATCCTTTGTGATACAGTGGCCATAGTCCTTTATTCCACTCCCAAGCTCCACTAGTTCTGCAACATCATTATGTCATGCTCATCATCATTCTCTCAATTATCTAAATCAACCTCTAGCTTGAAAATATTTACTTATGACATTGAATGTTGCTCTCTTGAATGCATAGTATGAGAGTCATATCTTAGAAGGAGTGATGGCCATTGCAAACACCTAGCTAGCACATGCATGTGTATACACATGTGAGTAGTTTTCATATAGCATACAACACTGAATTTCTCAAATGCTTTCCTAAGAGGTAATGTTTTGTAAACATTAGTATAAAAATAGTTTTCTTATCTTCTTAATCTAGAAATTGTGTGTACACATGTGAGTACTTTGCATACAGCATACAACACAAAATTTCTCAAATGCTTTCCTAGGACGCGATGTTTTGTAAACATGAGTACAAAATAAATTGCTTGTCTTTTTAACCTAGCAATTGTAGTCTCAGCAGTTTTAATTGGGACTATCCATCCATCATTTAGAGCATTCTCATATATGAAGGGAAGTGAAGGTGAGCCTACCATTTCAAGCATTCCTTTCCTTAATGTAGAGGCTCATTGGATAAAATAACAAGGGTACTAGAGTGTTGTCAAATCATTTTTTGTCTTAGTGGGTGTGTGCTTCGGTTGATACATCCATTCTAGGGTTTACTTCATGTGTATATCTAGTATTGTTCTATGATTAATATGCATATATAACATTACACTTGGAGTGAGTTAGGAAGTTATGGTTCTTATCTAGTGTACTTGGTTTGTATGGTCCATTACTAATGCATAAGTGATCACATGCACATCTTAGCAACCTTTACTATGATGCATCATATTATTTAGAATTAATCTTATGTTACCCATACTAAAGAGCTCACACGCACACCCTATTAATTTTCAAACCTCCTCACTTTTAAGTTTTAAAAGATATATAATACACATGTATCTGAATGCACATGGCATGAGTTAGGACGCCACAGTTCTCAGCTAGTGTACTTAGTTTATATGTGTCATTCCTAATACCATTCCCTCACTTTCATATTCTAAAAAAACTATAGGATTAATACACACATATATATTTGCACTTGGCACAAGTAAGGAGGACATAATTATCCTATGATGCATTTGGTTTTTATATGAGTTGGACATTTTTTTCACAGCTAAAATAGTATTTTCATGCATCAGAAGAACTGTTGTGCTCTCTCTCTCTCTCTCTCTCTCTCTCTCTCTCTCTCTCTCTCTCTCTCTCTCTCTCTCTCTCTCTCTCTCTCTCTCTCTCTCTCTCTCCCTCTTGATTACTAATATCATTTCTCTTCAATTAGCTTTCTGAAGTGTTTAAATTTTGAAAATATTGTAAGTAGGACCATCCAACATTGGTTAAACTAGTATATAACCCATAAAGATAATCTAAATTGTGCATGACCATGATGGATTGTGTAGGAGGTTGGTTCTTTGGTAAAATACCCATCAAATTTCTACCTTTTACAATACACACAAGAAAATTTCAAAGTTCTTCAAGCTTGAACCCTTGTATTTTTTTACCTTTGTTGTAATAGAAATTGTAATGATGATATGTATAGTGTAATTTACTTCTTGTTCCACAATCTAAGCACCTATATATAGTGTGTCTCAACTATTAAAATTTTGCTCCTTGTTTTAGGATCCCAAATCAGAGTCCCTTACAAATTTTTGGTTGAGATTGAAAAGTATTGTATGTTGTTTATGTGAATGTCTTTGAGAAAAGTATTGTATGTTGCTAGTGTATGATACTGAGTTTGGTATTTTTCTTTTATCTCCTCCCTTGAAAGGGTAGTGCCCCTCAATACTCTTCTTGCTCCCTTGCTATTCAAGGATGGTACCCCTCATTGCAATGTAAGTTGTATTAATTTGAAATCACCATAATTTGATTATGAGAAATGGCATTCATTAATGATGTCATAGTTTATGTGGGTATCTTTAATCTTTACTATACTAGTGGTTGTGATGGACATGAAAGACATAATGCCATTTTGTTCTTATTGTAAGATCCACCTTTCCTCCTAAATTAGTGTGTATGTAAACTTGAGTTGAAGAATGTGCATGCAGTGTATCTCATATATGAATGTTGTATTCCTTATCTAGGGATCTTGAATCATAGCTATTAACCACCATTTTTTGATTGAGATGGACATTGTATCTCAGTATTTTTCTCTACAAGCATGTATGCCTACTTTAGAGAAACTATTAGTGGTCAACACAAAATCCCTGCTAGGTTATGATCTTGTTTGGTGAATTCTTTTATCCCTGCCTTATCGAGGATGATTTTGCTAAATTCTATTTGAGTTATAGAATCTCTTTGCTGTCAATAGGATGCTCATTGTATGTTAGGATTTTGAGTTTCTTGCTTCCTTTTTGTTGAGAGTCGAAAAAGACTGAATTTTTGATGGATTTTTGTTGTTTTTGAGGTTTGAATGATTTATTTTTTATGGCTTTAGAGTAATGTATGGTTGTTAATGGAAGTTTTTGAGAGCGTTTTGGATGATATTGATTATGTTTTGGAATTTCATGATGATTCTCAGTGGAGATATGAAGCTCTATGAGGTTCTGATAGGTTCTAATTGGTTCTGTATACCCTCTGTATAGCTTCTATTTTGTTCTGATTGTCTTCTGTATGAAGCATGGACTAATGATTGATGAAGATTGAGATCTTTTGGAAGCCTATTGAATATTTTTTGATAGTATGGAACGGTTTGAGTATGAGTTATGAGGTTTTGATGACCTTCTCTAACCTTCTATAGAGCTTCTGTCTCTGCTCTATCTCTGTACTGTAACTACACTATAGCTACTCTGGTACTGTACTGTAACTATTCTGTAGACCTTCTATAAGTGTTTTGTAGAATGTATGTGTGACTTTGGGAAAGTTTTATAACATTTGGAAAGGATTAATCTAAGTTCAAAAGAGCTAAAACAAGTGGAAGAAGCATCTGCTGAAGACTGAAGAGAAGACTAAGTGACAGTGACAGTAGTGAGCTGTGAAAAGACACTGTAGTGGCTCTAGTGACTCTTCATATCAGACATAACTCTTGGGACGTGCATCCACGACCTAAGAAGGATTATTGAGAGTTATTATGAGAGTATTGTAGTGAGGATATGATGTACTATTGATAAAGAGAGAGAGAGAGACAGAGATAGTCAATTCTATCAAAACAGTGTAATTGTATATGAGAAATTGAGAGAGAGAACTATGAAGACATTGAAGATGAATACTATGTGATTTATTTCCATTCAAAGATGGTGTATTATTTTATGTTCATTGTTCTATTGAAAGATTTTATGAAGATATTGAAGATTATGGTTGATTCTATCAAATCCGTGGGAGATATCTACTATGATGTTGCGTGAAGATTTGCAGTTTTCTTTGTTTTAATAATCAAAAGAATGAAATAAAAGCTTGTTGATGTTACAAGATAGATTTTCTTGCAATAGAATCCCCTTTTCCTTGGTGTTCCTCCTGGGGCTCCATGTTTTTGGTGCTCAGCTGGGGAAATTTGCCATCAACAAGCATCAGAAGAGGCTAAAAATGAAGGAAATGGCATTGCCAAGAAGAGGAGAATCCAATGGAAGTTCGCAAAGTTCCTTCTTCTATTGAAGAGTTGCAAATTCTCATTATCAAAGCCACTTTTCACAAGAAGTTCATCCCACAATGGCGGAAACATATCACCATCATGATGCATGCTCTATGTGGTGGACTGTTTCCTCTTCCTATTGAAGCAACAGAAAATTACATCTTGGTGGCAAACTGTTTGGGAACAAATTGAAGAGGAGAAACAGAGAGAATGACCATCCATGGAAGATTTGGCATTCATTGAGAAGTTTCTAGACATCATCAAGTGGAAAATTGTGAAGAAGCTTCATGAATCGTGGTCTGTAGAGGTTCACGAAAACAAGAAGGAAAAGATTTGGAATTTGTTTGTGGACGCTCAACAACAAGATACGTGGGATGCTTGGTGCACTGACAATATTCTATTTGTCCAATTAGCAACCCACTGGAAGTTGGTAGACAGAGTGTTTTCACAACATACACTGTTGAAACCCTCAAAAGCTGGCATTATTATAATGATACAACAACGATCCTAAGAAGAATGAGATTTGATACTTTCAGAACGGAATATCTCCCCCTCTGTAGTGGTTTGAAAGCCAAGTTCAAAGATGTTAAAAAGAAGGAAGTAGAGGAGATGTTGGCCAGAGAATCCTCTAGAGACTGAAGCCCCCTCTTTGATACTATCGTGTTGAGTATAGACCAACTGGTTGGAGCCAACCCCATGATGAATGACACAATAAAGAGGCAAGCTGGAGAACGAGTCCAGAGGTACGTGATAAGAGAGAAGGCAAAAATCAAAGCTGAGAATGAGCTTGCAGTAGAAACCTCCTTTGACACCCTAAAAGCACTCTTTACAGAAGTCCAAATGGCGACTCAAGGTCCCCTTCCTAGTAAGATTCATCTTGGAAATATTGATGATAGGCCAACAAATGTAGTCCCATTCCCAGTTTTTAAGGGAGAGTACAATGAAGACCCTGATCTTCATGTAGCAGAGTTCATGGTAGCATGTGTGGCTAACAATGCCTGAACCCCTGAGCATTGGTTAGCAATATTCCCTACCGCTTTCAAAGGCCTGGCGTTGTCAAAGAGTTTATTGTTCATAATATAAATCATGGGATTCTTATGAACACAGAAAAGCTTCACTAGGAGTTATATGAGAAATTTGCATACAAAATTCAGACATTGTTATCCAATAACCAACTTAGTTACACAAGTTCTTTTGTATTTAGCATATAATTTTCAGTTATACCATGTATATTGATGAAAAATAAGTCTATGGGAACCTAGAACTTGGTAAACTGGAAGTAATTGACAGTCTCCAGGATAAATCACATTGATTTAGATGCAAAAATATGGTCAGAACTCAAGAAAAATGCCAAAAGTTGCCAAAAGTCCACTAGGTTCACATGGGACCTGAAGTAATAGACTTAAGTGACCAGCAAGTGACCTGGGTAGGTCAAAAAGTGACTAGGGCCTGAGCACGGAGCAACCCGCATTTTTCGGTGCAAAATGCGGGCTGCACAGTCTGAGCATAACTGGAGACAGCTGGAGCTATGGTGCATGATTTGGAGCATGCAAACTGAAGATCAACAGGCCCATAAACTGAAGATGTAAACATGGTGAGAGCTCCACTTCTCTGCCCATTTGGTCCGACGAAAATGCATGTTAAAACAGTCTATAAAAGAGGGAAATCTGAGAAGAAAAGGATTGAGCCTACTCTTATGCACGACTTCTCTCATTTTGTCTACCTCATTCTTGGTCCAATCAAGCCCGACTTGTACCCAAGTACTTGAGTGACTTTGGGGCAAGCAAAGGGTGAGGATTCTGAAGGTATATGGGCTGTTATGGGCTGAAATAACTAGTCATAAACAGGGCAGCCCACTGTTATGGTCCATTTTTATGAGCAAACAAGAGATTTATGTGGTTGTAATGGAAGGAAATGACCTCTTTTCATCAGGAATTTGTTCATTAATGATTAGAGGTGCTTCTTCATGAGTTTATGCACTCATTTTGAGCTTGATTATGGGCTAGAATTTTTTGTTTTAAAATAGGGCTGAAGTTAAAATTATGCTTCTTCAATTCACTTCGTGTATCATTGGCCCAAATCTTGAATGCATTTGAGTCTATCAACATAATACTTGTTCCAAAGGGTTGAAATCCATCTATGTACTTCAAATAAAAGCCATTAGAACTTGCATTTGATATTCATAATTGAACTGAGAATCTGAAAATGTCCTTTATGATATGATGTATGTATCGAGAGGCATTTGACGTTATCAAGATAGAGTTATTTCTTCCATTCATGTATTCTAAATACATAGAGAAAAAGCATGAATTCTTCTTCCGTACCTAAATCATTTCTAAATCCCGAATCTTATTAAACCCCAATCTATTTCACCTTCCTGAACCTTGAATCCTAAACTCCTCTTCTGCACTAAAGCCCCGGTGGTAGACCTTCAACCCTTAACACGACGACAATGGTGAACCTGACGTGAAGGTCCGCTGCGGAAGAAGAAGTCCAATGGAAGAATCATCAAGTTCGGGAGGAGATGCCTTGCAACAGTTGGTTCGTCTAATGCAAGAAAGCCAACAACAACAATTGCAATTTCAGCAGCAGTTGCAATTGCAACAACAACAAAGACAAGAAGAAGAGCCGATTGATGTTGCTGCCATTAAAGCCTTAGAAGCATTTGGACAAAAGCTCAAGCAATTTAATGGGCAAAATGTATCCTCTTTTATCCGCCTGTATACTGACAAGATGGTCTTCTTTGGAGTCCCTCAACATGCCTGGAGCCGTTATTTTGCCCGCCTGGCTGTGCATGGTCTCTAGGACCGAATTCATGGTCTTTTCCAAAAAGATGCAGGATGGACTATGTTCAAGAAGGCTCTTCGAGAAGAAATTTTCCTTGAAGATTATGGCCTTATGACGAAGAAATTCTTCACCGAATGGGTCGAAAGGCCCTATAAGGGTCTAACCGCCACTGCTCTTCATCGAGAATTTGAAAGAAAATTTGCCCAACTAGATCTTGACGACCAACAAGGTATGGAAAGTCAAAAGATTGAATTATTTCTAAAGAATGAAGAGAAGAAGACCTCCTGCGTCTATGGCTGAGCAACTAAGAAATTCTGCTCTTCCATCTCCAAAGAAGGATGTCAGGGATGAGCTAATTAAAAGCATGCGGGATCTCCATCTTAATCTAACGGAGATTAATTCTAAAGTGGAAAGGCTTGATGTAAAAGTAGAAGAAAGGGGTCGGTCCACTGCCCAAAGGCCTGCATGAGAAGGCTATTAAAGACGTTGTATTTGGTGTGATAGCCTTCAACATGACAAGAGGGAGTGTGGTGCATTCCGTGAAGCTGAAGCACAAAAATTAGTCTTTTGGAAGGATGGTAAAATTCATGCAACCGAAACCGGGCTTCCTCTTGAGCCAAACTTCGACAACGGTGGCATGAAGAAAAGATTGGAGGATTTGGCAACAAGAACGGCCTATGCAACTGTTGATGCTGCAACTTATGGGCTGCAAATTGAGCCAACTAATGCAAAATCTAAAGTGTGGACGCAGGCCTTGGAACACATGGAGCAAGGCAAGGCAACTAAAGATGATTTAACCACTGCCAGTCAATGTATTCGAGGAAGAACCGGTTGGTCTGAACCTGTGGATTCATTTCAGCTTTTGCTTGGTTAGCTAAAATTAATAATCAAAAAGCCATGATAGAAGAAAAGAGAAGAAGAGAAGAAGATGTTGCCGGTCCTTCTTCTTCAGGACCGACTAAACGCATAACAAGAAGTAAACCAGACCAACAGAAGGCTGCTTAAAATCCACTGCCGCAAGAGTTTGACATGGGAGATGCCTCTCAAGCAAAGAAAACAAAAGGAAAAAGAAAAAGCAAATATCCCAGTTACAAGTTGCAGTCTGACATAGAGACCGCAATGGATCTTAAAGGGATCCAGAAAACAGAAGGAAAAAGAAAAAGAAAACATCCCAGTTACAAGTTGCAGTCTGACATAGAGACCGCAACGGATCTTAAACGGATCCTAGAAGAAAGGATTCTTGGAAGTAGAATTGAATTTACATTAGGTGAAATTCTCGGTATTGCAAAACGAGGATTTCTTGATGTAATAATTGATGTAATTAAAGGAAAAAGACAATATGTTGGTGAGGAAAGTGAAGAATCTGTACATGCTTTTGTGCAAGTACTTTATGTGTATTTGCAGGATGAAGAGAAGCTGAAAACTCAAGGGATTCGATTGGAGGCAATCAAAGAATTGATTGCAGCCATAGAAGCCAAAGATGAAGACATTTATGAAGCAGAAACTGAAGAAGCCATTATGGTGGGGACTTCTCAATCTAAAGTGCAGCCCATGCATAAGAAAGAGACTGTTCTTCACAACATGCAAGAAGAAAGTGAAGCTCACTTTATTCCTAGTAGTCACTACTCCCGTACCCATTGGGCAAGGGCGACTACTGAAACTGTTGTTAAAATCAGTGAAAAAGAAACTCCATGCATTGCCCTTAAAGACCATGTTTCGGAAATTAATGTTATGTCAAGAAGTCTTTATGAGAATGGCGGATGGCCCATTGATGTGGACCTAGGATGGCACATGAAGGCAGCCAATAACTCTTCTACCGATCTTTATGCAGCATGTCCTTGTGTACAAGTTACTATTGGTAATGTAAAAGATGAATTTCATTTCTTTGTTCAAGATTCTTGCAGCTATCCTATCATTCTTGGACAACCATTTATTTCCAAGTTTGGTTAGAGACAAAGGCTCTTGATGATGGTTCATCATATGCCCAGATAAGAAGTAAGGATAATGACAAAGCTGTCCAATTCCTGACCAATTCCTCACCGTCTGTGTTAGTCACTACCGGAATAGGGATCGATTGAGAGATCATCCTGTTTCTCCTAATGCCCGAGAATTTAAGGGTTTTCGGATAGCGCTGCTATAAGTGGAGGCTATGGCAGTGCATCATGTCACAAAAAAATGCCTCCACTTATAAAGGAGCTAAGGCCAAAAGCTGATTTGCAGGTTTTAACAGCCAATAGTGTGGGCTATTATAAATAGTTTTCAGCCATGAATAGGGCTGAAAGAAAGTATTTAAGTCATATGGAGCAAGAGCTGAAGAAAATTGATGTTTTACCTAAAGATGATGAAATTTCAGGACTATTTTATGGGCTGAATTATAATGATACAATGGCTGAAATTCATACAGCTATTCAGGCTGAAAATCAGTCCATACAAGTATGTACATTGGATATGTATGACATAATTCAAGAATTTGCAGATTATGAAGCTTTTGGACAGCCAAACAAGGATGAAGTAAGAGTAGAAACAAAGTATAAAACAATTGATAAAAAGTCAAGCCGGTAGCTTCTCCTCTACCGTCTGAAAGCGAAGGACTAGCAGAAAGGGTATCCAAACAGCCAAGCCTTCGTGATCCTAAAGATATTGGTCACCAATTTACAGCAAAAAGTCTACAAAAGCTGAAAATTGGTGAAGACTCTTTCCTCTTGCCGGATGAAAAGCAAATCTTTATGCAGATGTTAACGAATCATGGTAAAACCTTTTCATTTCAGCCACATGAAATTGGTTGTGTGGATCCAAGCATTGTGGCACCAATGGTGATTTTTACGGTCCCACATGTTCCTTGGAATCTTAAACAAATCCCAGTTCCAAGAGCTCATTTGCCTAAGTTATTGGAACTTCTAAATGAAAAGATAAAAATGCGAATATTGGAGCCATCTTCAGCTCCATATTCCAACCGATGGTTTCATGTACCTAAGAAGAATGGATCTTTGCGATTCATTCAAGATTTACAACCCGTCAATAAAGTCACTATTAGAAATGTTGGATCAGGGCCAATTTTTGATGAGTTTGCTGAAGCTTTTGCAGGAAAGGAAATCTATTCCATGGGAGATTTATATTCAGGCTACGACCAATTTCAGCTTGCTTTGGAAAGCCGAGACATTATCACAATGAAGACGCCTCTTGGCCTAGTCCACATGTGTACTCTACCTCAAGGGGCTATGAATTTAGTAGCTCACATGATGAATGCTATGCATAAAGTATTGAGGGATTATATTCCTCAATTGACTCTTCCTTTTCTTGATGATGTTCCAATCAAAGGATGTGAAGTTCATGAGAAAAATGAAGAAATCAACGAACTGGGATGTCAAAAGTTTGTTTCTAATCATATTAATGATTGTGCTCAAATCTTGTCTAAATTAGAAGAAGTCCATCTTACTCTTTCAGGAGCTAAATCTGTTTTTGGAGTCGAAGAAGTCCTTGTGGTCGGACATATGTGTGGTCCATATGGCCGAAAGCCTTCTCCATCCAAAATAGATGCTATCAGCAAAATGCAGGAAGAATGTACAAATGTTTCAGAGGTGAGAAGATTTCTTGGTGCATGTGTTTTCTACCTTATTTGGATACCACATTTTGCCCATGTTGCTGAAAGTCTTCATCAGCTTCTAAGAAAGGGCCAAAGGTTTATATGGGAAAAAGAACACACTCAGGCTATTCGGAATCTCAAGAAAATGTTGATTTCAGCCCCCACTTTAAAGAGGGCTAATTACTCTAATGGACAGCCCATTATACTCACAGTGGACACAAGTCCTATTGAAATAGGATGGGCAGTTGGTCAAAACGACCTTGAAGGAAACAGATATGTAATCCACTTTGGAGTGAAAGTTCTTAATGAACGACAAAGAAGGTATGCTCAAATTAAAAGAGAACTTTGGGGAGTAGTAACTGCATTAAAATGTGACAGCGAGTACTTTATGAGTGCACATGTTATAGTTGAAACAGATTTCCTTCCACTCTTGGGCATGATCGCCAACTGTTCCACTCTCGACATAGCCATGCTAAGATGGATAGCCTATATTAAATCCTTAAATCCTGATTTGAAACATATTGCAGGTAGAGAAAATCCAGTTGCTGGCATGCTTTCGTGTGCTAGATATAGGGATAAAGAAGAATGATGGATGAAGAAGAATCAGAGTTTATAAATGATGCTGTAAATGCAGGTATAAATCCGAAAACAACAAGTATAGCTGAATTTAATGTTGATTCAACAGTCAAAAATGCAGGTACAACAAAAATTACAAGTTTAGCTCTGCTGAAACAAATTTTACATCAGCAAGGAAGGATGAAACAACCAAGTAAGCACAATGGACATCTAGTAAACAGCATGTTCAATGTTATGTTATGGTTTGTTCACACTTTAAAGAAGAATATTATGCAGATGATTGGCTAAAAAATTGGCCAATTTTTTAGCACTATGACAAAGAAGAAAGAGTGGACTAATGAAGAGTTCAAAAGAATTAAGAGAAAAGCTTATGGTTTTTTGCTTAAAGATAGTTACCTTTGGAGGCATGCGAAAAAGAAAGGAAGGGCGCCAATTCGTGTCTTAGGAGACAAAAAGACTCAAAGATAGGTCATGCAAGAATTTCATGAAAGCCTATTGGCTGGTCATAGAGGCATATGGGGCACTTTTGCCAAAATAAAAGAGAAATTTTGGTGGCAAAACATGTATAAAGACATTGAGCATTTTGTTGAGTCTTTTCAAGTTTCTCAAATATATTCTATGGTAAAGCATAGAGATGGGCTTCAGCCTACCTATCCTTTATCCATTCACTATAGATGGGTTATTGATTTAGTAACCATGCCTACAGAAATTTGGAACATGAGATATCTAGTACTTGCTAGAGAAGATCTCACAAATCAAGTGGAAGGAAAAGCCTTGACAACAAAGTCCACTCATGCTGTTTGTAGATTTTTACTTGAAGATGTATTTTGCAGGTATGGATGTGTTGCTAAAGTAACTGCTAATAGAGGAGAATTGGATGCTGATGAGGCTCGCCATTTCTTTGCTCAATTGGGAATTAAGCTATCTCTTACTTCAGCCTACAACCCTGAAGGCAATGGTAAGAGTGAAAGAGGTCATCAACCAATTCTTAAAGCTTTAGCAAAATCATGCAAAGGAAAGTTGAGGGAATGGCCTCAAATGCTAACGTTCGCATTATAGGCTGATAGAACTACCCATAGTGCAGTGATAGGATATATGCCAGCTGAACCTATATATGGACAACCACCTGTTATGCCTATTGAGGAATCCATTGTCACATGGAGTATCTTACCTTGGAATGAAGGCATGAATAGAGAAGAGCTGCTATCTTTGCACATGAGGCAACATGAAAGAAGGCCAGAAGATGTCAAAACAGCCATTGAAAGGCTGAAAACAGTAAGATTAAAGAATAAGAAAAGGTTTGACAAGCATCATCAACTCTATCCAAGAGCTATTCAAGAGAATGATTGGGTTCTTGTCTATGATAGCAGCCTAGACAATCAATATAGTGCTCATAGGAAGTTAGCCAAGCGATGGTTTGGACCATATGTTGTAAAAGTAGTACATAATAATGCTACTTACTCTTTGACTGAAATGGATGGGACCATGATAAAGATACCAATAGCCGAGAAACAAATCAAACTCTTCAAACGAAGAGAATCTTCAACTTATGAACTTGATGACTTAGATATGAGCCCTCTACTTGAAGACATGCAGGAAGAAAAAGACCTAGAGAATGAAGATGAAGAAAAATTAGAAGAAGATCCTCCTTGACCTGTAATCTTATGAAATGGCACATGCCAGAGGATGTGCAGGTTAGGAGGGGGTGAATGTCAAAGAGTTTACTGTTCATAATATAAATCATGGGATTCTTAGGAACACAAAAGCTTCACTGGGAGTTATATGAGAAATTCGCATACAAAATTCAGACATTGTTATCCAATAACCACTTAGTTACACAAGTTCTTTTGTATTTAGCATATAATTTTCAGTTATACCATGTATATTGATGAAAAATAAGTCTATGGGAACCTACAACTTGGTCAACTGGAAGTAATTGACAGTCTGTAGGATAAATCACATTGATTCAGGTGCAAAAATATGGTCAAAACTCAAGAAAAATGCCAAAAGTTGCCAAAAGTCCACTAGGTTCACATGGGACCTGAAGTAATAGACTTAAGTGACCAGCAAGTGACCTGGGTAGGTCAAAAAGTGACCAGGGCCTGAGCACGGAGAAACCCACATTTTCCGATGCAAAATGCGGGCTGCACAGTCTGAGCATAACTGGAGACAGCTGGAGCTATGGTGCATGATTTGGAGCATGCAAATTGAAGATCAAGAGGCCCATAAACTGAAGATGTAAACATGGTGAGAGCTCCACTTCTCTGCCGATTTGGTCTGATGAAAATGCATGTTAAAACAGTCTATAAAAGAGGGAAATCTGAGAAGAAAAGGATTGAGCCTCCTCTTATGCACGACTTCTCTAATTTTGTCTACCTCATTCTTGGTCCAATGAAGCCCGACTTGTACCCAAGTACTTGAGTGACTTTGGGGCAAGCAAAGGGTGCGGATTTTGAAGGTATATGGACTGTTATGGGCTGAAATAACCAGTCATAAATAGGGCAGCCCACTGTTGTGGTCCATTTTTATGAGCAAACAAGAGACTTATGTGGTTGTAATGGAAGGAAATTACCTCTTTTCATCAGGACTTTGTTCATTAATGACTAGAGGTGCTTCTTCATGAGTTTATGCACTCATTTTGAGCTTGATTATGGGCTGGAATTTTCTGTTTTAAAAGAGAGCTGAAGCTAAAATTATGCTTATTCAATTCATTTCATGTATCATTGGCCCAAATCTTGAATGCATTTGAGTCTATCAACATAATACTTGTTCCAAAGGGTTGAAATCCATTTATGTACTTGAAATAAAAGCCATTAGAACTTGCATTTGATATTCATAATTGAGCTGAGAATCTAAAAATGTCCTTTATGATATGATGTATGTATCCAGAGGCATTTGATGTTATCAAGATAGAGTTATTTCTTCCGTTCATGTATGCTAAATACATAGAGAAAAAGCCTGAATTCTTCTTCCATACCTAAATCATTTCTAAATCCTGAATCTTATTAAACCCAAACTATTTCCCCTTCCTGAACCTTGAATCCTAAACTCCTCTTCTGCACTAAAGCCCCGATGGTAGACCTTCAACCCTTAACACCACGACAATGGTGAACCTGACGTGAAGGTCCGCTGCGGAAGAAGAAGTCCAATGGGAGAATCATCAAGTTCGGGAGGAGATGCCTTGCAATAGTTGGTTCATATAATGCAAGAAAGCCAATAACAACAATTGCAATTTCAGCAGTAGTTGCAATTGCAACAACAACGAAGACAAGAAGAAGAGCGGATTGATGCTGCTGCCATTAAAGCCTTAGAAGCAGTTGGACAAGAGCTCAAGCAATTTAATGGGCAAAGTGTATCCTCTTTTATCCGCCTTTATAGTGACAAGATGGTCTTCTTTGGAGTCCCTCAACATGCTTGGAGCTGTTATTTTGCCCGCCTGGTTGTGCATGGTCTCCAGGACCGAATTCATGGTCTTTTCCAAAAAGATGCAGGATGGACTATGTTCAAGAAGGCTCTTCGAGAAGAATTTTTCCTTGAAGATTCTAGCTTTATGACAAAGAAATTCTTCACCGAATGGGTCGAAAAGCCCAATAAGGATCTAACCACCACTGCTCTTCATCGAGAATTTGAAAGCAAATTTGCCCAACTAGATTTTGACGACCAACAAGGTATGGAAAGTCAAAAGGTTGAATTATTTCTAAAGACTGGAGAGAAGAAGACCTCTTGTCTCTATGGCTGAGCAACAAAGAAATTCTGTTATTCCATCTCCAAAGAAGGATGCCATGGACGAGCTAATTAAAAGCATGCAGGATCCCCATCTTAATCTAACGGAGATTAATTGTAAAGTGGAAAGGCTTGATGTAAAAGTAGAAGAAAGGGGTCGGTCCACTGCCCAAAGGCCTGCACGAGAAGGCTATTAAAGACGTTGTATTTGGTGTGATAGCCTTCAGCATGACAAGAGGGAGTGCGGTGCATTCCGTGAAGCTGAAGCACAAAAATTAGTCTTTTGGAAGGATGGTAAAATTCATGCAACCGAAACCGGGCTTCCTCTTGAGCCAAACTTCGGCAACGGTGGCATGAAGAAAAGATTGGGGGATTTGGCAACAAGAATGGCCTATGCAGCTGTTGATGCTGCAACTTATGGGTTGCAAATTGAGCCAACTAATGAAATTGTTAAAGCATGTAAAACTAATGCAAAATCTAAAGTGTGGACACAAGCCTTGGAACACATGGAGCAAGGCAAGGCAACTAAAGATGATTTAACCACTGCCAGTCAATGTATTCGAGGAAGAACCGGTTGGCCTGAACCTGTGGATTCATTTTCAGCTTTTGCTTGGTTAGCTGAAATTAATAATCAAGAAGCCATGATAGAAGAAAAGAGAAGAAGATGTTGGCGGTGCTTCTTCTTCAGGACCGACTAAACGCATAACAAGAAGTAAACCAGACCAACAGAAGGCTGCTTAAAATCTATTGCCACAAGAGTTTGACATGGGAGATCCCCCTCAAGCAAAGAAAACAAAAGGAAAAAGAAAAAGCAAACATCCCAGTTACAAGTTGCAGTCTGACATAGAGACCGCAACGGATCTTAAAGGGATCCAGAAAATAGAAGGAAAAAGAAAAAGAAAACATCCCAGTTACAAGTTGCAGTCTGGCATAGAGACCGCAACGGATCTTAAACGGATCCTAGAAGAAAGGATTCTTGGAAGTAGAATTGAATTTACATTAGGTGAAATTCTCGGTATTGCAAAACGAGGATTTCATGATGTAATAATTGATGTAATTAAACGAAAAAGAAAATATGTTGGTGAGGAAAGTGAAGAATCCGTACATGCTTTTGTGCAAGTACTTTATGTGTATTTGCAGGATGAAGAGAAGCTCAAAACTCAAGGGATTCGATTGGAGGCAATCAAAGAATTGATTGCAGCCATAGAAGCCAAAGATGAAGACATTTATGAAGCAGAAACTAAAGAAGCCATTATGGTGGGGACTTCTCAATCTAAAGTGCAGCCCATGCATAAGAAAGAGACTGTTCTTCACAACATGCAAGAAGAAAGTGAAGCTCACTTTATTCCTAGTAGTCACTACTCCCGTACCCATTGGGCAAGGGCGACTACTGAAACTATTGTTAAAATTGGTGAAAAAGAATCTCCATGCATTACCCTTATAGACCATGTTTCAGAAATTAATGTTATGTCAAGAAGTCTTTATGAGAATGGCGGAGGGCCCATTGATGTGGACCCAGGATGGTGCATGAAGGCAGCCAATAACTCTTCTAGCGATCTTTATGCAGCATGTCCTTGTGTACAAGTTACTATTGGTAATGTAAAAGATGAATTTCATTTCTTTGTTCAAGATTCTTGCAGCTATCCTATCATTCTTGGACAACCATTTATTTCCAAGTTTGGTTTAGAGACAAAGGCTCTTGATGATGGTTCATCATATGCCCGGATAAGAAGTAAGGATAATAACAAAGCTGTCCAATTCGAGACCAATTCCTCACCGTCTGTGTTCATCACCACCGGAATAGGGATCGATTGAGAGATCATCCTATTCCTCCTAATGCCCGAGAATTTAAGGGTTTTCGGGTAGCGCTGCTATAAGTGGAGGCAATGGCAATGCATCATATCACAAAAAAATGCCTCCACTTATAAAGGAGCTAAGGCCAAAAGCTGATTTGCAGGTTTTAACAGCCAATAGTGTGGGCTATTATAAATAGTTTTCAGCCATGAATAGGGCTGAAAGAAAGTATTTAAGTCATATGGAGCAAGAGCCGAAGCAAATTGATGTTTTACCTAAAGATGAAGAAATTTCAGGACTATTTTATGGGCTGATTAATAATGATACATTGGCTAAAATTTATACAGCAGTTCATGCAAAAAATCAAGCTGAAAATCAGTCCATACAAGTATGTACATTGGATATGTATGACATAATTCAAGAATTTGCAGATTATGAAGCTTTTGGACAGCCAAACAAGGATGAAGTAAGAGTAGAAACAAAGTATAAAACAGTTGATAAAAAGGTCAAGCCGGTAGCTACTCCTCTACCGTCTGAAAGCGAAGGACTTGCATAAAGGGTATCCAAACAGCCTAGCCTTCGTGATCCTAAAGATATTGGTCACCAATTTACAGCAGAAAGTCTACAAAAGCTGAAAATTGGTGAAGACTCTTTCCTCTTGCCGGCTGAAAAGCAAATCTTCATGCAGATGTTAAAGAATCATGGTAAAGCCTTTTCATTTCAGCCACATGAAATTGGCTGTGTGGATCCAAGCATTGTGGCACCAATGGTGATTTTTACGGTCCCACATGTTCCTTGGAATCTTAAACCAATCCCGGTTCCAAGAGCTCATTTGCCTAAGTTATTGGAACTTCTAAATGAAAAGATAAAAATGCGAATATTGGAGCCATCTTCAACTCCATATTCCAACCGATGGTTTCCTGTACCTAAGAAGAATGGATCTTTGTGATTCATTCAAGATTTACAACCCGTCAATAAAGTCACTATTAGAAATGTTGGATCAGGGCCAATTGTTGATGAGTTTGCTGAAGCTTTTGCAGGAAAGGCAATCTATTCCATGGGAGATTTATATTCAGGCTACGACCAATTTCAGCTAGCTTTGGAAAGCCGAGATATTACCACAATGAAGACGCCTCTTGGCCTAGTCCACATGTGTACTCTACCTCAAGAGGCTATGAATTCAGTAGCTCACATGATGAATGCTATGCATAAAGTATTGAGGGATTATATTCCTCAATTGACTCTTCCTTTTCTTGATGATGTTCCAATCAAAGGATGTGAATTTCATGAGAAAAATGAAGAACTCAACGAACTGGGATATGTGTTTTTGGAGTCGAAGAAGTCCTTGTGGTCGGACATATGTGTGGTCCATATGGCCGAAAGCCTTCTCCATCCAAAATAGATGCTATCAGCAAAATGCAGGAAGAATGTACAAATGCTTCAGAGGTGAGAAGATTTCTTGGTGCATGTGTCTTCTACCGTATTTGGATACCACCTTTTGCCCATGTTGCTGAAAGTCTTTATCAGCTTCTAAGAAAGGGCCAAAGGTTTATATGGGAAAAAGAACACACTCAGGCTATTTGGAATCTCAAGAAAATGTTGATTTCAGCCCCCACTTTAAAGAGGGCTAATTACTCTAATGGACAACCCATTATACTCACAGTGGACACAAGTCCTATTGGAATAGGATGGGCAGTTGGTCAAAACAACCTTGAAGGCAACAGATATGTAATCCACTTTGGAGTGATAGTTCTTAATGAACGACAAAGAAGGTATGCTCAAATTAAAAGAGAACTTTGGGGAGTAGTAACTGCATTAAAATGTGACAGCGAGTACTTTATGAGTGCACATGTTATAGTTGAAACAGATTTCCTTCCACTCTTGGGCATGATCGCCAACTGTTCCACTCTCGACATAGCCATGCTAAGATGGATAGCCTATATTAAATCCTTAAATCCTGATTTGAAACATATTGCAGGTAGAGAAAATCTAGTTGCTGGCATGCTTTCGCGTGCTACATATAGGGATAAAGAAGAATGATGGATGAAGAAGAATGAGAGTTTATAAATGATGCTGTAAATGCAGGTATAAATCCAAAAACAACAAGTATAGCTGAATCTAATGTTGATTCAACAGTCAAAAATGCAGGTACAACAAAAATTACAAGTTTAGCTCTGCTGAAACAAATTTTACATCAGCAAGGAAGGATGAAACAACCAAAGAAGGACAATGGACAGCTAGTAAACAGCATGTTCAATGTTATGTTATGGTTTGTTCACACTTTAAAGAAGAATATTATGCAGATGATTGGCTAAAAAATTGGCCAATTTTTGAGCACTATGACAAAGAAGAAAGAGTGGACTGATGAAGAGTTCAAAAGAATTAAGAGAAAAGCTTATGGTTTTTTCTTAAAGATGGTTACCTTTGGAGGCATGCGAAAAGGAAAGGAAGGGCGCCAATTCGTGTCTTAGGAGACAAAAAGACTCAAAGATAGGTCATGCAAGAATTTCATGAAAGCCTATTGGCTGGTCATAGAGGCATATGGGGCACTTTTGCCAAAATAAAAGAGAAATTTTGGTGGCAAAACATGTATAAAGACATTGAGCATTTTGTTGAGTCTTTTCAAGTTTGTCAAATATATTCTATGGTAAAGCATAGAGATGGGCTTCAGCCTACCTATC
This sequence comes from Lygodium microphyllum, assembly GCF_053477565.2. Taxonomy (NCBI): domain Eukaryota; kingdom Viridiplantae; phylum Streptophyta; class Polypodiopsida; order Schizaeales; family Lygodiaceae; genus Lygodium; species Lygodium microphyllum. The sequence continues at coordinate 128,261,719 of NC_141151.1, forward strand.
CTTTATCCATTCACTATAGATGGGTTATTGATTTAGTAACCATGCCTACAGAAATTTGGAACATGAGATATCTAGTACTTGCTAGAGAAGATCTCACAAATCAAGTGGAAGGAAAAGCCTTGACAACAAAGTCCACTCATGTTGTTTGTAGATTTTTACTTGAAGATGTATTTTGCAGGTATGGATGTGTTGCTAAAGTAACTGCTGATAAAGGAGAATTGGATGCTGATGAGGCTCGCCATTTCTTTGCTCAATTGGGAATTAAGCTATCTCTTACTTCAGCCTACAACCCTAAAGGCAATGGTAAGAGTGAAAGAGGTCATCAACAAATTCTTAAAGCTTTAGCAAAATCATGCAAAGGAAAGTTGAGGGAATGGCCCAAAATGCTAGCGTTCGCATTATGGGCTGATAGAACTACCCATAGTGCAGTGACAGGATATATGCGAGCTGAACTTATATATGGACAGCCACCTGTTATGCCTATTGAGGAATCCATTGTCACATGGAGTATCTTACCTTGGGATGAAGGCATGAATAGAGAAGAGCTGCTGTCTTTGCGCATAAGGCAACACGAAAGAAGGCCAGAAGATGTCAAAATAGCCATTGAAAGGCTGAAAATAGTAAGATTAAAGAATAAGAAAATGTTTGACAAGCATCATCAACTCCGTCCAAGAGCTATTCAAGAGAATGATTGGGTTCTTGTCTATGATAGCAGCCTGGCCAATCAATATAGCGCTCATAGGAAGCTAGCCAAGCGATGGTTTGGACCATATGTTGTAAAAGTAGCACATAATAATGCTACTTACTCTTTGGTTGAAATGGATGGGACTATGATTAAGATACCAATAGCCAAGAAACGAATCAAACTCTTCAAACGAAGAGAATCATCAACTTATGAACTTGATGACTTAGATATGAGCCCTCTACTTGAAGACATGCAGGAAGAAAAAGACCTAGAGAATGAAGATGAAGAAAAATCAAAGGAAGATCCTCCTTGACCTGTAATCTTATGAAATGGCACATCCCGGAGGATGTGCAGGTTAGGAGGGGGTGAATGTCAAAGACTTTACTGTTCATAATATAAATCATGGGATTCTTAGGAACACAAAAGCTTCACTAGGAGTTATATGAGGAATTTGCATACAAAATTTAGACATTGTTATCCAATAACCACTTAGTTATACAAGTTCTTTTGTATTTAGCATATAATTTTCAGTTATACCATGTATATTGATAAAAAATAAGTCTATGGGAACCTACAACTTGGTCAACTGGAAGTAATTGACAGTCTATAGGATAAATCACATTGATTCAGGTGCAAAAATATGGTCAAAACTCAAGAAAAATGCCAAAAGTTGCCAAAAGTCCACTAGGTTTACATGGGACCTGAAGTAATAGACTTAAGTGACCAGCAAGTGACCTGGATAGGTCAAAAAGTGACCAGGGCTTGAGCATGGAGCAACCCGCATTTTTCGACGCAAAATGTGGGCTGCACAGTCTGAGCATAATTGGAGACAGCTGGAGCTATGGTGCATGATTTGGAGCATGCAAACTGAAGATCAAGAGGCCCATAAACTGGAGATGTAAACATGGTGAGAGCTCCACTTCTCTGCCGATTTGGTCTGATGAAAATGCATGTTAAAATAGTCTATAAAAGAGGGAAATCTGAGAAGAAAAGGATTGAGCCTCCTCTTATGCACGACTTCTCTAATTTTGTCTACCTCATTCTTAGTCCAATGAAGCCAGACTTGTACCCAAGTACTTGAGTGACTTTGGGGCAAGCAAAGGGTGAGGATTTTGAATGTATATGGGCTGTTATGGGCTGAAATAACCAGTCATAAACAGGGCAAACCACTGTTATGGTCCATTTTTATGAGCAAACAAGAGATTTATGTGGTTGTAATGGAAGGAAATGACCTCTTTTCATCACGACTTTGTTTATTAATGATTAGAGGTGCTTCTTCATGAGTTTATGCACTCATTTTGAGCTTGATTATGGGCTGGAATTTTCTGTTTGAAAATAGGGCTGAAGCTAAAATTATGCTTATTCAATTCATTTCATGTATCATTGGCCCAAATCTTGAATGCATTTGAGTCTATCAACATAATACTTGTTCCAAAGGGTTGAAATCCATCTATGTACTTCAAATAAAAGCCATTAGAACTTGCATTTGATATTCATAATTGAACTGAGAATCTAAAAATGTCCTTTATGATATGATGTATGTATCCAGAGGCATTTGATGTTATCGAGATAGAGTAAATTTCTTCCGTTCATGTATGCTAAATACATAGAGAAAAAGCTTGAATTCTTCTTCCGTACCTAAATCATTTCTAAATCCCGAATCTTATTAAACCCCAATCTATTGCCACTTCCTGAACCTTGAATTCTAAACTCCTCTTTTGCACTAAAGCCCTAGTGGTAGACCTTCAACCCTTAACATGACGACAATGGTGAACCTGACCTGAAGGTCTACTCTACGGAAGAAGAAGTCCAATGGGAGAATCATCAAGTTCGGGAGGAGATGCCTTGCAACAGTTGGTTCGTATAATGCAAGAAAGCCAACAATAACAATTGCAATTTCAGCAGCAGTTGCAATTGCAACAACAACAAAGACAAGAAGAAGAGCGGATTGATGTTGCTGCCATTAAAGCCTTAGAAGCAGTTGGACAAGAGCTCAAGCAATTTAATGGGCAAAATGTATCCTCCTTTATCCGCCTTTATAGTGACAAAATGGTCTTCTTTGGAGTTCCTCAACATGCCTGGAACCGTTATTTTGCCCGCCTGGCTGTGCATGGTGTCCTTGACCGAATTCATGGTCTTTTCCAAAAAGATGCAGGATGGACTATGTTCAAGAAGGCTCTTCAAGAAGAATTTTTCTATGAAGATTCTCGCCTTATGACAAAGAAATTCTTCACCGAATGGGTTGAAAGGCCCAATAAGGGTCTAACTGCCACGAGTGCTCTTCATCGAGAATTTGAAAGCAAATTTTCCCAACTAGATCTTGACGACCAACAAGGTATGGAAAGTCAAAAGACTGAATTATTTCTAAAGAATGAAGAGAAGAAGACCTCCTATCTCTATGGTCGAGCAACCAAGAAATTCTGTTGTTCCATCTCCAAAGAAGGATGTCATGGACGAGCTAATTAAAAGCATGCGGGATCTCCATCTTACTCTAGTGGAGATTAATTCTAAAGTGGAAAGGCTTGATTTAAAAGTAGAAGAAAGGGGTCAGTCAACTGCCCAAAGGCCTGCACGAGAAGGCTATTAAAGACGTTGTATTTGGTGTGATAGCCTTCAGCATGACAAGAGGGAGTGCAGTGCATTCCGTGAAGCTGAAGCACAAAAATTAGTCTTTTGGAAGGATGGTAAAATTCATGCAACCGAAACCGGGCTTCTTCTTGAGCCAAACTTCGGCAACGGTGGCATGAAGAAAAGATTGGAGGATTTGGCAACAAGAACGGCCTATGCAGCTGTTGATGCTGCAACTTATGGGTTGCAAATTGAGCCAACTAATGAAATTGTTAAAGCATGTAAAACTAATGCAAAATCTAAAGTGTGGACGTAGGCCTTGGAACACATGGAGCAAGGCAAGGCAACTAAAGATGATTTAACCACTGCCAGTCAATGTATTCGAGGAAGAACCGGTTGGTCTGAACCTATGGATTCATTTTCATCTTTTTCTTGGTTAGCTGAAATTAATAATCAAGAAGCCATGATAGAAGAAAAGAGAAGAAGAGAAGAAGATGTTGCCGGTGCTTCTTCTTCAGGACTGACTAAACGCATAACAAGAAGTAAACCAGACCAACAGAAGCCTGCTTAAAATCTGCTGCCACAAGAGTTTGACATGGGAGATGCCCCTCAAGCAAAGAAAACAAAAGGAAAAAGAAAAAGCAAACATCCCAGTTACAAGTTGCAGTCTGACATAGAGACCGCAATGGATCTTAAAGGGATCCAGAAAACAGAATGAAAAAGAAAAAGAAAACATCCCAGTTACAAGTTGCAGTCTGACATAGAGACCGCAACGGATCTTAAACGGATCCTAGAAGAAAGGATTCTTGGAAGTAGAATTGAATTTACATTAGGTGAAATTCTCGGTATTGCAAAATGAGGATTTCATGATGTAATAATTGATGTAATTAAACGAAAAAGATAATTTGTTGGTGAGGAAAGTGAAAAATCTATACATGCTTTTTTGCAAGTACTTCATGTGTATTTGCAGGATGAAGAGAAGCTGAAAACACAAGGGATTTGATTGGAGGCAATCAAAGAATTGATTGCAGCCATAGAAGCCAAAGATGAAGACATTTATGAAGCAGAAATTGAAGAAGCCATTATGTTGGGGACTTCTCAATCTAAAGTGCAGCCCATGCGTAAGAAAGAGACTGTTCTTCACAACATGCAAGAAGAAAGTGAAGCTCACTTTATTCCTAGTAGTCACTACTCCCGTACCCATTGGGCAAGGGCGACTACTGAAACTGTTGTTAAAATCGGTGAAAAAGAAACTCCATGCATTGCCCTTATAGACCATGTTTCGGAAATTAATGTTATGTCAAGAAGTCTCTATGAGAATGGCGGATGGCCCATTGATGTGGACCCAGGATGGCGCATGAAGGCAACCAATAACTCTTCTACCGATCTTTATGCAGCATGTCCTTGTGTACAAGTTACTATTGGTAATGTAAAAGATGAATTTCATTTCTTTATTCAAGATTCTTGTAGCTATCCTATCATTCTTGGACAACCATTTATTTCCAAGTTTGGTTTAGAGACAAAGGCTCTTGATGATGGTTCATCATATGCCCGGATAAGAAGTAAGGATAATGACAAAGCTGTCCAATTCTTGACCAATTCCTGACCGTCTGTGTTAATCACCACCGGAATAGGGATCGATTGAGAGATCATCCTATTCCTCCTAATGCCCGATAATTTAAGGGTTTTCGGGTAGCGCTGCTATAAGTGCAGGCTATGGCAGTGCATCATGTCACAAAATAATGCCTCCACTTATAAAGGAGGCAAGGCCAAAAGCTGATTTGCAGGTTTTAACAGCCAATAGTGTGGGCTATTGTAAACAGTTTTCAGCCATGAATAGGGCTGAAAGAAAGTATTTAAGTCATATGGAGCAAGAGCTGAAGCAAATTGATGTTTTACCTAAAGATGAAGAAATTTCAGGACTATTTTATGGGCTGATTTATAATGATACATTGGCTGAAATTTATACAGCAGTTCATGCAAAAAATCAAGCTGAAAATCAGTCCATACAGGTATGTACATTGGATATGTATGACATAATTCAAGAATTTGCAGATTATGAAGCTTTTGGACAGCCAAACAAGGATGAAGTAAGAGTAGAAACAAAGTATAAAACAGTTGATAAAAAGGTCAAGCCGGTAGCTACTCCTCTACCGTCTGAAAGCGAAGGACTTGCATAAAGGGTATCCAAACAGCCTAGCCTTCGTGATCCTAAAGATATTGGTCACCAATTTACAGCAGAAAGTCTACAAAAGCTGAAAATTGGTGAAGACTCTTTCCTCTTGCCGGCTGAAAAGCAAATCTTCATGCAGATGTTAAAGAATCATGGTAAAGCCTTTTCATTTCATCCACATGAAATTGGCTATGTGGATCCAAGCATTGTGGCACCAATGGTGATTTTTACGGTCCCACATGTTCCTTGGAATCTTAAACCAATCTCGGTTCCAAGAGCTCATTTGCCTAAGTTATTGGAACTTCTAAATGAAAAGATAAAAATGCGAATATTGGAGCCATCTTCAGCTCCATATTCCAACCGATGGTTTCCTGTACCTAAGAAGAATGGATCTTTGTGATTCATTCAAGATTTACAACCCGTCAATAAAGTCACTATTAGAAATGTTGGATCAGGGCCAATTGTTGATGAGTTTGCTGAAGCTTTTGCAGGAAAGGCAATCTATTCCATGGGAGATTTATATTCAGGCTACGACCAATTTCAGCTAGCTTTGGAAAGCCGAGACATTACCACAATGAAGACGCCTCTTGGCCTAGTCCACATGTGTACTCTACCTCAAGAGGCTATGAATTCAGTAGCTCACATGATGAATGCTATGCATAAAGTATTGAGGGATTATATTCCTCAATTGACTCTTCCTTTTCTTGATGATGTTCCAATCAAAGGATGTGAATTTCATGAGAAAAATGAAGAACTCAACGAACTTGGATGTCGAAAGTTTGTTTCTGATCATATTAATGATTGTGCTCAAATCTTGTCTAAATTAGAAGAAGTCCATCTTACTCTTTTAGGAGCTAAATCTGTTTTTGGAGTCGAAGAAGTCCTTGTGCTTGGACATATGTGTGGTCCATATGGCCGAAAGCCTTCTCCATCCAAAATAGATGCTATCAGCAAAATGCAAGAAGAATGTACAAATGCTTCAGAGGTGAGAAGATTTCTTGGTGCATGTGTCTTCTACCATATTTGGATACCACATTTTGCCCATGTTACTGAAAGTCTTTATCAGCTTCTAAGAAAGGGCCAAAGGTTTATATGGGAAAAAGAACACACTCGGGCTATTCGAAAACTCAAGAAAATGTTGATTTCAGCCCCCACTTTAAAGAGGGCTAATTACTCTAATGGACAGCCCATTATACTCACAGTGGACACAAGTCCTATTGGAATAGGATGGGCAGTTGGTCAAGACGAACTTGAAGGCAACAAATATGTAATCCGCTTTGGAGTGAAAGTTCTTAATGGACGACAAAGAAGGTATGCTCAGATTAAAAGAGAACTTTGGGGAGTAGTAACTGCATTAAAATGTGACAGGGAGTACTTTATGGGCATACATGTTATAGTTGAAACAGATTTCCTTCCACTCTTGGGCATGATCGCCAACTGTTCCACTCTCGACATAGCCATGCTAAGATGGATAGCCTATATTAAATCCTTAAATCCTGATTTGAAACATATTGCAGGTAGAGAAAATCGAGTTGCTGACATGCTTTCGCGTGCTAGATATAGGGATAAAGAAGAATGATGGATGAAGAAGAATCAGAGTTTATAAATGATGCTGTAAATGCAAGTATAAATCTGAAAACAGCAAGTATAGCTGAATCTAATGTTGATTCAACAGTCAAAAATGCAGGTACAACAAAAAATACAGGTTCAGCTGCTGAAACAAATTTTACATCAGCAAGGAAGGATGAAACAACCAAGTAAGGAAAATGGACAGTTAGTAAATAGCATGTTCAATGTTATGTTATGGTTTGTTCACACTTTAAAGAAGAATATTATGCAGATGATTGGCTAAAAAATTGGCCAATTTTTTAGCACTATGACAAAGAAGAAAGAGTGGACTAATGAAGAGTTCAAAAGAATTAAGAGAAAAGCTTATGGTTTTTTTCTTAAAGATGGTTACCTTTGGAGGCATGCGAAAAAGAAAGGAAGGGCGCCAATTCGTGTCTTAGGAGACAAAAAGACTCAAAGATAGGTCATGCAAGAATTTCATGAAAGCCTATTGGCTGGTCATAGAGGCATATGGGGCACTTTTGCCAAAATAAAAGAGAAATTTTGGTGGCAAAACATGTGTAAAGACATTGAGCATTTTGTTGAGTCTTGTCATGTTTGTCAAATATATTCTATGGTAAAGCATAGAGATGGGCTTGATCCTACCTATCCTTTATCCATTCACTATAGATGGGTTATTGATTTAGTAAGGTGCTACCAATGATCCATGGTGCTCAAAGTTGTAAGGCCCCCATTATGAGGAGAAGCCAAATGTGAGCCCAGACATTGGTTGAGTCCTGACTTGTATATCAGATGAGGTCTATGTGATCGGATGGCAAAAAGGTGACTGTTGTGGGTCTAATCTTTGGGTTAGACGGAGTGGTTTAGCTAGCAGAAACTCGAGGCGCATTGCATCGAGTTGCGGTGTAAGGGAGTTAAAAGGGGCCCCTATTGTGGGGTCTGGGGGCCGCAGAAGCGGCCCCTAGCTGGGGGGTTCCAAGGGGGCTAGCGGCCCACCTAGCGGGGGTCCGGGGCAGCGCCCTCGGCCTGATGGTAAAGGGAATATTCCTTGGAATATTCCTTGGCCGACTAGTGGAGGCTCATATGGTAGGGCCGACCTAACGACCTTCGCGGGCTATAAAAGCTAAACCCCTTCGCAGCCATCACTCACTCATCTTTCACCCAGTCAGAGTTGTTGTTCCAGCTAGCCTTAAGCTCTTCACCTATCTTCTGTCTAGATCGCCATCTAATCTTCACACAGTGGAAGCACACGGGTGGACAGAGCCATCTTTGTATCAGTTGTTTGGAGTTAAAGAATTTACTGATTCTCCTCTTATCTATTGTGTACTCTCTATCTCTTTCTCAGATTCTGTTCGCTGCGCCGTGTAATATTTTACATGGTATCAGAGCCCAGCGAGCTCTAGAGATCGGAGAGTGTGCAAGAGGCAAAGGCTTCAATAGCAAAGAGAAACTATATCGACTTCCGGAAGCGGTTCTGGCGCATCAGGAAGCGGTGCAGGAGGTGGTGTTGCTGTACCGGCTTTTCAAACACTGAGGATTCGTCTACCAACCTTCAGCGAAGGCAAGTTAGATGGTACAAACTACACCTTGTGGAAGTTCAAAATTACAACTATCCTTGATTCTCATGAGCTTCTGGAGACTGTGCTGGGAACTGACGCAGAACCACAGCCTACCCCCGACCCATCAAATCCTACTGTCATGATTCCTCCGAATGCAAATCTTCTACGAGCTTGGAAACGAAGGAATGCAGATGCATTGTGTGCCTTAGTTACAAGCTGTTCTGACAGTGTTCTGACTTTGATTCAACATACAACCAAAGTGTCAGAGGCTTGGAATATACTAAGGAGTTAGTATGAAACACGAAACCAAACGAGGATTCAAAACTTGGAGAATCAACTAGCAACGGAGAAGTTTGCTGATGTAATATTCCGCGTGAACTGCCCCCAACGAATATGATTTTGGATAAATAATTTTTTTTTCAATTTTCCCCCTATCCCTCCACCCGACTGACGAGCTGGAGGGGGAGGGAAATAGAAGGATCCATTAAGCTCCTTGGTGGAGCTCGGGAGGAGGGAGGGGGAAGATGCATGATGACACGCAGGGGAGGGAAGATCCCCCTCCCCTCCACTATTTAAATGAGGACGAGAACGCTGCAGGCTCGGGAGTCTGAGGAGGAAGAAAGAGAGGGGTGGATACTCTGTCGCTGGGCATCCATGAAGTGGAGTGAGAGGGTGGTTAAGAAGGAGAGAGGGAAACGCCAAGCCTTGCTGCCGTTGGAAGATGAGACATGCCGCGGTCGCTCTAAACTGCCGCTACAGTCCGCCATAGCCGCCTCTTGACCGTCGAATCGCCGCCTGGGGAGTCATCTTTCCCCCCCACGTGCCCTTTTCCTTTGAAGCTTCTGGAAGCTTCCAAGGGGGCTTCCTAAGCCCCCTTTCATACCCCTTTTCTTGCCCCCCCCCCCCCTCGATTTTAATCCCCATAAGGCCCTTGTTTCCCCTACCCCCCCCCCCCCCCAGTTTCAAAAATTCCCTTAGGCCTTCCCATGGTTTTTGGAACCACACACCATTCCCTTTTTTTCCCTTAAGCCCCTCCCTTGACTTTGGGAATCTACCCCCCCGTGTCTTATTCCCCTAAGCCTTATCACCCCCTTATAACCCTTTTTCAACCCCCTCATAACTCTTTTCTTTTTTTTTCCCACAACTCCCTAAGCTTTCCTCTTAATCCCCCGTATCCCCCTTATAATTTTTCCCCCCCTGAACCTAAAAATCCAATTCATCATCATGGCCTCGTATGATATCCCGTAAGGGAAAAGTAGCCGTGAGAGAAAAGATAGGGAGGGAAGGTAGAGGGAGTGAAAAGAAGGAGTGAAGGAGGAAGAGTGGGAAAAATATAAAAGAAAGGGAAGGGAGGAGAATAAGTGCTTTCTATTCCTTCTACCCCAAGTCAAAATCCTCCAAGGGTTCCTGTGGTTGCAAAACCACACTCACCCATAAACTTTTCTGATCCAAAGAGACAGTGGAATTCCAGAAGAAAGAGAAAAAGGCTATCTCACATTCGAACTACGATGCCGCCGAAGAAAGTCCAAGGTGTAGCTGCGGGAGGGTCATCTCCCAGTATCCATGTGGATATCTCACTCCAAAACCAGGTTTTTCTTATTGGCTTTAATTCGGTTTTAAGTCGATCATGCAAAGAAAAATTGTTAAGGATAGGATATATTTGTTCGAGTTATTTGTAACGAAGGAGTTTAACTTATGAATGACAATGTATAGGACTTAGTTTTCTTCAAATTGCATCAAGCATTATAAATTACGAGCAAGATTATCCATTTACTATAGTAGTATATTTTAGATAAATCCTAAGGTGTAGAAATTATATATTGCACCATTAATCTTATTCCTTTTGCAACGAATCATGGTAAATGGTTAAATTCATGAAAGGTTTCTTTCGATGCTCAAATTACTAGGGAGTTATCTTTGCTAGTTGCACATCTTAGCAAGGCAATTGTTGTTATTTGGCATGAGTTCATCTTTAAGGAAAACGGAAGTTAAATTAAACTGTATTGACTGGAAAGTAAATTGTCACAAGGATAGAAAAGCCATGACAAGACGATTAATATTACCTTCCAAAAGATAACTGAACCAATCTAAACATAGAAACATTCATACCCTAAACACTTGACTACTTTCCTTACTGTAGGGACAATAAACTCGTAAAGATAAGGAACTAGGGTTTGTCCCTAAGGTTCTTAAAAGAAGAAACCCTAGGCCTGACATACGTCAACTTAAAGAATCTAAACAGATTATTCCATCGCAGGACTTGCACAATAAGTACGAAATCATTTAGTCTTGTGATTGATTCACAAGGAGAAAGGGTAAAAATCCTCATCAAGGATGGCAGATCCCTACGCAAGTTATCTTGCAAAAAGACGTATTTTTGGATATCCTTCTAAATAACGAAAGTTGTAAACCGGAAACTAGCATATCTAAGGAACTTTAGGGTTAACCAATTTGGGTATGCCCTACACCGGAATGTAAAGGATCTTGCCAATTTACAAGACACCTTGGGAATGAGTGCTCATACACTCAAAAAGGAAAGAACACTTCCTTAGCAGTTTGCCAAACAACTGGGTTGTTTAATGGAAATGTTTGTGCTTGCTAGAGATTTTAGGGCTCTATTTGAATGATGAATTACAAATTAAATGAGTACCTATACTTCAAGTTAAAGGCCTGAAGGAAGAGGCAGTTTCAGTTACCCCCGACTACCTGCCTAACCCTAACCAAGGGGGTTGTTGACCGCGCCGGGAACGTGGACCGAACCCGCCGCGAGAGGTCTCTCCCTTGAGTTCTACTTGGAGCAGGAGGACGCTTGGGTGCCAGGGGGGGCTCTGGTCGTAAATCCCTCACCTTCCGGGTCCTGCACAAGAGGTTAATGTGACTCGGGATTGGATCTCGAGGCCCGCATACTAGTTGACGTGCGAAAGCTTGGAATAGTGATCCCTGGGGATTACTGGATAGCCTTCGGGCGGATTATGGACAAGCCTACGGGCGGAACTCCTTGTATTTCAATGATAAAATGATGAAATGTTAAAAAAACTTGCTTGATATTGTTTTTCTATGTCATGTGATAAGATTACGTGAAGGAACCAATACTTTATAGGGTTAATTAAAGAAGCTGATTGTTATATGTCAAATTAATGTGTTAGATAATTACATAACTAAAACAAACCAAGGAAAGTATGGAGGATGGGCCATGGGTCCGTCCTACAGTTGGGTAGTCCCGGCTAGCTGGGAACTTTTCTCAAAAATCTCGAAGAACAGCAGAATGAACATCATCATCAAAACGAATAACGAGAACGATGACCTAGAGTTACGTCTTACCCGATTTACGCTGTTTTAGGGGAACGGAAAGGGACTTTGCCTTATGCCAGAGAGGTTGAGCTTTGCATCCCTCTCGTTTCCCATTCTCCTTGAACCAAGTGTAGCGTGAATCCACTTCGGACCTGGCGTTTCTGTGTAAAGTAGTTCGCTCGGGTCTGATGCTAGTTGCTGTTAGCTAATGACCAAACAAGAAAACCCTAATTTCGGTCGATCCTAAGTGGGAAAAGGCCAGGATACTTCCGCTACGTGGTAGACGCGGGAAGACCTAGATCGCAAAACCCGTACATTCAATGGGAGTTCCAGGTGGAGTTTTCTAGACATCCTTTCCGATGGACTGCTAAGGCGTGTCCTGGATGATACTAGGGGACACGCTATAGTTGGTATTAGAGCCGACCAACAACGGAATTGTTTTTATGAGATCTCAATAAAATGAAGTAAAGAAATTGTTGTTGTCCAAACATTTCCTCATCTTCAATGCTGTCTTACAGAACTATGAAGCGTGGAACATGTTTTTGGTATTTCGGGTCATGTTTATGACTGCAATGCATTCTCCACTTTATAGACAAATAATTGGGATGATGAACATCCTGGAGCAGATTTATAATCCATCACCTTTATACATAGAACGAAGATGGACGGGGTCTTCAACAATCTACTATATAGCCGCCCACCGGTTTGCTTATCTACAGACCAACCTAAAAAGGATCAAGTGGTTGGAAGACTTGAAAGTCGTGAAGCTATTCATTTTTCTGAAAGCTCACGTAAATTCGACTTTGCATATTCAAGGTCGGAGGGTTGAAATGAACTCATATGTATATGAGGAAGTAACCCGTGTTATCCCAGCTGACAGGATTAAAGTGTTGGGCCGCCATGAGAAGTATGGATTCCAACGGAAAGGGTATCCTGAACTTCCAATGAATTATCGATTCCTAAAAATCCATGACCCAAAACCCTACTATTACACAGTTCCTATAGACAAATGCAATACAACGTTGTTCTCCCCAAACTGAATGTAATGATTGGATTATCATCACACGAAACGTTGTATAAGGCTATGCCCGTGTAAATACAAATAAAGACTTCTTTTTATCAATATCTCGCTGTGCATAAGAATTGTTAAAAAGTTAAGTAGCTTCATTATTTACGAGATAGTTGAACTAAAAATGAAAGATAAGCTAACATCGATTATCATATAATAACGTTAAGAAAACTTTTATCCAGGCACAACCCTAGGTATAGGTTCCAAATTCGCCTCCTACATCAAGTACTGCTGTGACCCACGAGAAGAAGTTCCTCCTCAAGCAGATAAAGCCACCCGAGTTTGACAGGAGAGGCAGATTCGTCCAGGCTGATGTTGAAATTTGGATTGAATCTATGGAGGATTACTTTGAAGCAGCTGGTACTGCACCTACCAATCAGGCCATGCTCACCAAGTTAAAACTCACCGATGAATCCAGACTTTGGTGGAAGCAATGGTGCAGGGATCAAGGGACTTCAGAGGGGTCCGTTACCTGGGAGAAGTTGAAAAAAAACCGTGCAGGGAAGATATTTTCCATCTGCATATCGTACGCAGAAAATGAATGAGTTCTACGAGTTAAAACAGCTAGGACTCACCCTTGATGCATACTACTCTAAATTCGTCTCACTCTTAAAGTATGCACCACAGATGGACATGACACAGTAGGTGTCCAAATTTTGCGTAGGCTTAAATCCGCCCGTAAATACCCTTCTCGAATCTATGCGTCCATCAGATCTTCAGGATGCACTCATTCGAGCGGCGCCTATAATTTAGGAGGTGCAAGCTAGACCAAGGGGTAACAAAACTTGGTCCTATAGTGACTCGAATAGAGGAGCATTTAGACCTCAAATGAAGAGAGTTCAAGGTCACAATCAAGGACAAAGAAAGAAAGCAAAGACAAATAACGTCAACAACTTTGTTCCTACTCAAAGTAATGGCTGAAACCTCCGATGTTTCCACTGCAACGAACCCGGTCACTTCAAGAGGCAATGTCCCAAGCTTAGCGGGGGACATCGTCAAACGCCTTTCCAAGGTGCAGGCCACGGTCAAGGAGCCGGCACTTGTGGAAGAGGATGAACTGCCTGCATTGCCAATAGGCAAAGATGCGAAGAAGAAGATGAGGAAGATCCGACTATGGAAGCAGAATTCGAAAGAGCGACAGTCCATGCCGCTTTACACAAGAAAGGGCCGAATCGCCAGTTCTCGGTGATTCAGACACCGTCGGACTATCAAGGTAAAGGTTTCAAAACCTTTTTTGATTGTGGCAGTACACATTCCTTTATCTCACCAGCATGTGCAAAAAGATTAGGAATAGCCACAGTAGAAGCACCTACCCTACTTGTGGAATTGGCAAACGGTCGTGAGGTAACTTGTACCAGGCAAACTGCTAAGGTGGAATTCTTTTTGGGAGGAAAGAAGACTTTAGTCAAATTCAAAGTCATGAATTTAAGTATCCATGAGTGTCTACTCGGGATGGATTGGCTTAAGCTTAATGATGCCACATTCATTGTGGAAAGGGTCAAGTTTCCTTTCAAAACTCTGAAAGGAAATTTGACACAACTCAAGGTGAGGCAGGAGTGCCAAGAATCCAATTAGCCAAAGTATCTCGGATCATAAAAGGAGTCAGAAAAGGATTACCCGTTTACCTGATCAAACTCAACAAGTTAGATCAAAAGCAAGAGTCTCATGAAGGACCTTCTTGGCTAAAGGAATACGCTGACGTATTCCCTGAGGAATTGATTGAACTTCTGCCTCAAAGAGAAGTAGATCATGAGATTAGGCTAGTGCCTGGAGCTGCACCAAATGCAAAGAGACCTTATAGAATGTCCATACCAGAAGCAATTGAGTTGAAGGAACAACTCAAGCAACTGTTAGATAAAGGTTAAATCCGGCCCAGCAACTCACCATGGGGAGCTCCAGTACTATTCCAGAAAAAGAAAGATGGGACACTTCGACTATGTATTGATTACCGAGGGTTGAATCAATCAACAGTCAAGAACAAGTATCCTATTCCTAGAATAGATGAGCTTCTTGATCGTCTCTAGGGTGCAAAGATCTTCTCCAAGATTGATCTCAGGTCAGCTTACTATCAGATAAGGATCAAGGAAGAAGATATTCCAAAGACGGCCTTCAATACAAGATATGGGCACTTTGAATTCCTAGTTATGTCATTCGGGCTTACAAACGCACCTGCCACCTTCAACAGATTAATGCAAGATATCTTTAGACCATATCTTGATGATTTCGTGCTTGTCTTCTTCGATGACACTTTAGTCTATTCTAAACAGGAAGAAGATCATGAATCTCAGCTTCAGATTGTCCTTGAGACAATGCGGTCTCATAAGCTGTATGCAAAAATGAAGAAGTGTGCATTCTTCAAGCGTCAGATTGAATATCTGGGATTTATAGTATCATTAGAAGGAATATCAGTAGACCCAGCCAAAGTCAGAGATGTGCTTGAATGGCCAATACTAGTATTCGTCAAAGAGATACGTAGCTTTCTTGGATTGACAGGATGGTATAGGGTCTTCATCAAAAACTATGCTTTGATTGCAGCACCTCTTACAGACTTACTAAAGAAGCAAACTTCTATTACATGGTCAACTTCCGAACAAAATAGCTTCGACAAATTGAAGCAAAGTTTGTTATCAACACCTATTCTAAAACTTCTTGACCTCAATAAGGAGTTCGAGGTAGTAAACTGATGCTAGCATTCTTGCCTTGGGATGTGTACTTATGTAGGAAGGTCATCCAGTAGCATACTCTTCAAGGAAATTGAAGAGTCATGAAAAGAATTATGCCACGCATGATCTGGAATTACTAGCTGTCATCGATGCTCTAAAGCTTTGGAGACACTACCTGTTGGGTAACAAGTTTACTCTAGTAACCGATCATAAGAGTCTCAAATGGATTTTTACCCAGAACGAGCTCAACATGAGGCAACGTCAGTGGATTGAAGTATTGGAGGAATATGATTTTGAAATCAACTACCGACCAGGGAAGGAGAATGTAGTTCCTGATGCACTCAGTCGCAAGGCATTCCTAAATTCCCTAATCTTGCAAAATCCATCAACGGCCAGATCTCTGGCTACAAAAATATCTATGCCAAACAACCCTATACTTGAACTAGCTAGAGAGGAAGCATGCCATGATTTGGCCTACCAAACAATGATAAAGGAAATATCTACCAAGGAGCAGAATCAGAAGTTGCAAGCTAAGTATCAGGAATTTTCCATTGATAATGGACTTGTCTACTACAGAACAAGGCTGTGTATACTAGCAAGCCAGTCACTTAAGCAGAAGATATTATGGGAAGCTCATGATTCTCCTTTCGCAGGACATCTTGGCTATGCTAAGACTCTTAATGCAGTTAGGAAGAGCTACCATTGGGAGAGGCTTAAAGGTGACGTTCTTAAGTATGTCACTGAGTGTTTGTCTTGCCAACGTATCAAAGCCGAACATGTCATGATGCCAGGGAAACTGCAACCGCTTGACATTCCCCAAATGAAATGGGAATTCATCAGTATGGATTTTGTTGTGGGTTTACCCCAAGTCCAAGGAGGATACAATTCCATTATGGTTGTGGTTGACATGCTTACCAAGGTTGCACACCTGATTCCAGTAAAGACAAATTATAAAGCCTCCGACATTGCGAGATTGTTTATCAAGGAGATATTCAAGCTACATGGGTTACCTAGAAGAATCATTAGTGATCAAGATTCTCTCTTCACATCACACTTCTGGAGAGCTATCTTTGAAGCTATAGGGACTCAACTCTGTTTTAGCACCGCCTACCATCCCCAAACGGATGGCCAAATAGAGCGAGTAAATCAAGTCATCAAGGATATGCTTAGGGCATACTGCTGTCAAGAGCCGAAGAGGTGGATTCAATTCTTGCCTTTGGTTGAATTTTCCTACAATTCTTCTTACCAGCAGAGCATTCAAATGACCCCTTTCCAGGCATTGTATGGTCATGATTGTCAAAGTCCCCTAAACTTTTCTGATCCAACCCTAAGAGTTGAAGGTTCAAGACAAATGTTGGAAGACATGGATGATCAAATAAGGTCAATAAGACAAGACATACAAGCGGCCAAGGATAGGCAAAAGTCGTACGCAGATTTGAAACGTCAAGATAGAGTCTTCGAAGAAGGAGACATGGTCTTCATTCGTGTATGCCCTAAAAAGAGTTCTCTATCCCTAGGAGAATGCAAGAAGCTAAGTCCAAGGTATTGTGGGCCGTACAAAATCCTCAAATGCCTAGGACCCAATGCTTATAGATTGCAACTCCCTGAGAACCTAAAGGTTCACAATGTATTCCATATTAGCCTATTGAAAAAATATGTACCCAACCCTAAACATGTACTTGATGACCAACAAATTGTAATGCCTAGTCAAGGAGTCCTTGAACTAAGGCCGGATAGGATCTTAGATGTTAGGGAAAGATAGTTAAGATCTAGAACCCTGAGAGAATGCCTCATCCAGTGGAAAGATTATCCCGAAGAGGATGCCACTTGGATAGATGAAAGATCTCTCAACCATCAATATCCCCAGTTTATCTCGAGATGAGGACATCTCGATTCCTCCGAGGGGGAGAGAATGTAATATTCCGCGTGAACTGCCTCCAACGAATATGATTTTGGATAAATATTTTTTTTTTAAATTTCCCCCCCTATCCCTCCACCCGATTGACGAGCTGAAGGGGGAGGGAAATAGAAGGAGCCATTAAGCTCCTTGGTGGAGCTCGAGAGGAGGGAGGGGGAACATGCGTGATGACACGCAGGGGAGGGAAGATCCCCCTCCCCTCCACTATTTAAATGAGGACGAGAACGCTGCAGGCCGGGGAGTCTGAGGAGGAAGAAAGAGAGGGGTGGATACTCTGTCGCGCTGGGCAGCCGTGAAGTGGAGTGAGAGGGTGGTTGTGAAGGAGAGAGGGAAAAGCCAAGCCTTGTTGTCGTTGGAAGATGAGACACGCCGCGGCCGTTCTAAACTGCTGCTACAGTCTGCCATAGCCGCCTCTTGACCCTCGAATCGCCGCCTGGGGAGTCATCTTTCCCCCCCCACATGCCCTTTTCCTTTGAAGCTTTTGGAAGCTTCCAAGGGTGATTCCTAAGCCCCCTTTCATACCCCTTCTCTTGTCCCCCCCCTGGTTTTAATCCCCATAAGGCCCTTGTTTCCTCCCCCCCCCCGGGTCTCAAAAATTCCCTTAGCCCTTCCCATGGTTTTTGGAACCACACACCCCCCTAGGATTTTAAGTTCCCTTTTTTTCCCTTAAGCCCCTTCCTTGACTTTGGGAACCTACCCCCCCCCAGTGTCTTATTCCCCTAAGCCTTATCACCCCCTTCTAACCCTTTTAACCCTTTTTCAACCTCCTCATAACTCTTTTCGTTTTTTTTTCCCACAACTCCCTAAGCTTTCCTCTTAATCCCCCGT
The DNA here is from genome assembly GCF_053477565.2 of Lygodium microphyllum. NCBI lineage: Eukaryota > Viridiplantae > Streptophyta > Polypodiopsida > Schizaeales > Lygodiaceae > Lygodium > Lygodium microphyllum. The sequence continues at coordinate 128,280,042 of NC_141151.1, forward strand.
ATCCCCCTTATTATTTTTCCCCCCCTGAACCTAAAAATCCAATTCATCATCATGGCCTCGTATGATATCCCGTAAGGGAAAAGTAGCCGTGAGAGAAAAGATAGGGAGGGAAGGTAGAGGGAGTGAAAAGAAGGAGTGAAGGAGGAAGAGTGGGAAAAATATAAAAGAAAGGGAAGGGAGGAGAATAAGTGCTTTCTATTCCTTCTACCCCAAGTCAAAATCCTCCAAGGGTTCCTGTGGTTGCAAAACCACACTCACCCATAAACTTTTTTGATCCAAAGAGACGGTGGAATTCCAGAAGAAAGAGAAAAAGGCTATCGCACATTCGAACTACGATGCCGCTGAAGAAAGTCCAAGGTGTAGCTGCAGGAGGGTCATCTCCCGGTATCCATGTGGATATCTCACTCCAAAACCAAGTTTTTCTTCTTGGCTTTAATTCGGTTTTAAGTGGATCATGCAAAGAAAAATTGTTAAGGATAGGATATATTTGTTCGAGTTATTTGTAACGAAGGAGTTTAACTTATGAATGACAATGTATAGAACTTAGTTTTCTTCAAATTGCATCAAGCATTATAAATTACGAGCAAGATTATCCATTTACTATAGTAGTATATTTTAGTTAAATCCTAAGGTGTAGAAATTATATCTTGCACCATTAGTCTTATTCCTTTCGCAACGAATCATGGTAAATGGTTAAATTCATGAAAGGTTTCTTTCGATGCTCAAATTACTAGGGAGTTATCTTTGCTAGTTGCACATCTTAGCAAGGCAATTGTTGTTATTTGGCATGAGTTCATCTTTAAGGAAAACGGAAGTTAAATTAAACTGTATTGACTGGAAAGTAAATTGTCACAAGGATAGAAAAGCCATGACAAGACGATTAATATTACCTTCCAAAAGATAACTGAACCAATCTAAACATAGAAACATTCATACCCTAAACACTTGACTACTTTCCTTACTGTAGGGACAATAAACTCGTAAAGATAAGGAACTAGGGTTTGTCCCTAAGGTTCTTAAAAGAAGAAACCCTAGGCCTGACATACGTCAACTTAAAGAATCTAAACAGATTATTCCATCGCAGGACTTGCACAATAAGTACGAAATCATTTAGTCTTGTGATTGATTCACAAGGAGAAAGGGTAAAAATCCTCATCAAGGATGGCAGATCCCTACGCAAGTTATCTTGCAAAAAGACGTATTTTTGGATATCCTTCTAAATAACGAAAGTTGTAAACCGGAAACTAGCATATCTAAGGAACTTTAGGGTTAACCAATTTGGGTATGCCCTACACCGGAATGTAAAGGATCTTGCCAATTTACAAGACACCTTGGGAATGAGTGCTCATACACTCAAAAAGGAAAGAACACTTCCTTAGCAGTTTGCCAAACAACTGGGTTGTTTAATGGAAATGTTTGTGCTTGCTAGAGATTTTAGGGCTCTATTTGAATGATGAATTACAAATTAAATGAGTACCTATACTTCAAGTTAAAGGCCTGAAGGAAGAGGCAGTTTCAGTTACCCCCGACTACCTGCCTAACCCTAACCAAGGGGGTTGTTGACCGCGCCGGGAACGTGGACCGAACCCGCCGCGAGAGGTCTCTCCCTTGAGTTCTACTTGGAGCAGGAGGACGCTTGGGTGCCAGGGGGGGCTCTGGTCGTAAATCCCTCACCTTCCGGGTCCTGCACAAGAGGTTAATGTGACTCGGGATTGGATCTCGAGGCCCGCATACTAGTTGACGTGCGAAAGCTTGGAATAGTGATCCCTGGGGATTACTGGATAGCCTTCGGGCGGATTATGGACAAGCCTACGGGCGGAACTCCTTGTATTTCAATGATAAAATGATGAAATGTTAAAAAAACTTGCTTGATATTGTTTTTCTATGTCATGTGATAAGATTACGTGAAGGAACCAATACTTTATAGGGTTAATTAAAGAAGCTGATTGTTATATGTCAAATTAATGTGTTAGATAATTACATAACTAAAACAAACCAAGGAAAGTGTGGAGGATGGGCCATGGGTCCGTCCTACAGTTGGGTAGTCCCGGCTAGCTGGGAACTTTTCTCAAAAATCTCGAAGAACAGCAGAATGAACATCATCATCAAAACGAATAACGAGAACGATGACCTAGAGTTACGTCTTACCCGATTTACGCTGTTTTAGGGGAACGGAAAGGGACTTTGCCTTATGCCAGAGAGGTTGAGCTTTGCATCCCTCTCGTTTCCCATTCTCCTTGAACCAAGTGTAGCGTGAATCCACTTCGGACCTGGCGTTTCTGTGTAAAGTAGTTCGCTCGGGTCTGATGCTAGTTGCTGTTAGCTAATGACCAAACAAGGAAACCCTAATTTCGGTCGATCCTAAGTGGGAAAAGGCCAGGATACTTCCGCTACGTGGTAGACGCGGGAAGACCTAGATCGCAAAACCCGTACATTCAATGGGAGTTCCAGGTGGAGTTTTCTAGACATCCTTTCCGATGGACTGCTAAGGCGTGTCCTGGATGATACTAGGGGACACGCTATAGTTGGTATTAGAGCCGACCAACAACGGAATTGTTTTTATGAGATCTCAATAAAATGAAGTAAAGAAATTGTTGTTGTCCAAACATTTCCTCATCTTCAATGCTGTCTTACAGAACTATGAAGCGTGGAACATGTTTTTGGTATTTCGGGTCATGTTTATGACTGCAATGCATTCTCCACTTTATAGACAAATAATTGGGATGATGAACATCCTGGAGCAGATTTATAATCCATCACCTTTATACATAGAACGAAGATGGACGGGGTCTTCAACAATCTACTATATAGCCGCCCACCGATTTGCTTATCTACAGACCAACCTAAAAAGGATCAAGTGGTTGGAAGACTTGAAAGTCGTGAAGCTATTCATTTTTCTGAAAGCTCACGTAAATTCGACTTTGCATATTCAAGGTCGGAGGGTTGAAATGAACTCATATGTATATGAGGAAGTAACCCGTGTTATCCCAGCTGACAGGATTAAAGTGTTGGGCCGCCATGAGAAGTATGGATTCCAACGGAAAGGGTATCCTGAACTTCCAATGAATTATCGATTCCTAAAAATCCATGACCCAAAACCCTACTATTACACAGTTCCTGTAGACAAATGCAATACAACGTTGTTCTCCCCAAACTGAATGTAATGATTGGATTATCATCACACGAAACGTTGTATAAGGCTATGCCCGTGTAAATACAAATAAAGACTTCTTTTTATCAATATCTCGTTGTGCATAAGAATTGTTAAAAAGTTAAGTAGCTTCATTATTTACGAGATAGTTGAACTAAAAATGAAAGATAAGCTAACATCGATTATCATATAATAACGTTAAGAAAACTTTTATCCAGGCACAACCCTAGGTATAGGTTCCAAATTCGCCTCCTACATCAAGTACTGCTGTGACCCACGAGAAGAAGTTCCTCCTCAAGCAGATAAAGCCACCCGAGTTTGACAGGAGAGGCAGATTCGTCCAGGCTGATGTTGAAATTTGGATTGAATCTATGGAGGATTACTTTGAAGCAGCTGGTACTGCACCTACCAATCAGGCCATGCTCACCAAGTTAAAACTCACCGATGAATCCAGACTTTGGTGGAAGCAATGGTGCAGGGATCAAGGGACTTCAGAGGGGTCCGTTACCTGGGAGAAGTTGAAAAAAAACCGTGCAGGGAATATATTTTCCATCTGCATATCGTACGCAGAAAATGAATGAGTTCTACGAGTTAAAACAGCTAGGACTCACCCTTGATGCATACTACTCTAAATTCGTCTCACTCTTAAAGTATGCACCACAGATGGACATGACACAGTAGGTGTCCAAATTTTGCGTAGGCTTAAATCCGCCCGTAAATACCCGTCTCGAATCTATGCGTCCATCAGATCTTCAGGATGCACTCATTCGAGCGGCGCCTATAATTTAGGAGGTGCAAGCTAGACCAAGGGGTAACAAAACTTGGTCCTATAGTGACTCGAATAGAGGAGCATTTAGACCTCAAATGAAGAGAGTTCAAGGTCACAATCAAGGACAAAGAAAGAAAGCAAAGACAAATAACGTCAACAACTTTGTTCCTACTCAAAGTAATGGCTGAAACCTCCGATGTTTCCACTGCAACGAACCCGGTCACTTCAAGAGGCAATGTCCCAAGCTTAGCGGGGGACATCGTCAAACGCCTTTCCAAGGTGCAGGCCACGGTCAAGGAGCCGGCACTTGTGGAAGAGGATGAACTGCCTGCATTGCCAATAGGCAAAGATGCGAAGAAGAAGATGAGGAAGATCCGACTATGGAAGCAGAATTCGAAAGAGCGACAGTCCATGCCGCTTTACACAAGAAAGGGCCGAATCGCCAGTTCTCGGTGATTCAGACACCGTCGGACTATCAAGGTAAAGGTTTCAAAACCTTTTTTGATTGTGGCAGTACACATTCCTTTATCTCACCAGCATGTGCAAAAAGATTAGGAATAGCCACAGTAGAAGCACCTACCCTACTTGTGGAATTGGCAAACGGTCGTGAGGTAACTTGTACCAGGCAAACTGCTAAGGTGGAATTCTTTTTGGGAGGAAAGAAGACTTTAGTCAAATTCAGAGTCATGAATTTAAGTATCCATGAGTGTCTACTCGGGATGGATTGGCTTAAGCCTAATGATGCCACATTCATTGTGGAAAGGGTCAAGTTTCCTTTCAAAACTCTGAAAGGAAATTTGACACAACTCAAGGTGAGGCAGGAGTGCCAAGAATCCAATTAGCCAAAGTATCTCGGATCATAAAAGGAGTCAGAAAAGGATTACCCGTTTACCTGATCAAACTCAACAAGTTAGATCAAAAGCAAGAGTCTCATGAAGGACCTTCTTGGCTAAAGGAATACGCTGACGTATTCCCTGAGGAATTGATTGAACTTCTGCCTCAAAGAGAAGTAGATCATGAGATTAGGCTAGTGCCTGGAGCTGCACCAAATGCAAAGAGACCTTATAGAATGTCCATACCAGAAGCAATTGAGTTGAAGGAACAACTCAAGCAACTGTTAGATAAAGGTTAAATCCGGCCCAGCAACTCACCATGGGGAGCTCCAGTACTATTCCAGAAAAAGAAAGATGGGACACTTCGACTATGTATTGATTACCGAGGGTTGAATCAATCAACAGTCAAGAACAAGTATCCTATTCCTAGAATAGATGAGCTTCTTGATCGTCTCTAGGGTGCAAAGATCTTCTCCAAGATTGATCTCAGGTCAGCTTACTATCAGATAAGGATCAAGGAAGAAGATATTCCAAAGACGGCCTTCAATACAAGATATGGGCACTTTGAATTCCTAGTTATGTCATTCGGGCTTACAAACGCACCTGCCACCTTCAACAGATTAATGCAAGATATCTTTAGACCATATCTTGATGATTTCGTGCTTGTCTTCTTCGATGACACTTTAGTCTATTCTAAACAGGAAGAAGATCATGAATCTCAGCTTCAGATTGTCCTTGAGACAATGCGGTCTCATAAGCTGTATGCAAAAATGAAGAAGTGTGCATTCTTCAAGCGTCAGATTGAATATCTGGGATTTATAGTATCATTAGAAGGAATATCAGTAGACCCAGCCAAAGTCAGAGATGTGCTTGAATGGCCAATACTAGTATTCGTCAAAGAGATACGTAGCTTTCTTGGATTGACAGGATGGTATAGGGTCTTCATCAAAAACTATGCTTTGATTGCAGCACCTCTTACAGACTTACTAAAGAAGCAAACTTCTATTACATGGTCAACTTCCGAACAAAATAGCTTCGACAAATTGAAGCAAAGTTTGTTATCAACACCTATTCTAAAACTTCTTGACCTCAATAAGGAGTTCGAGGTAGTAAACTGATGCTAGCATTCTTGCCTTGGGATGTGTACTTATGTAGGAAGGTCATCCAGTAGCATACTCTTCAAGGAAATTGAAGAGTCATGAAAAGAATTATGCCACGCATGATCTGGAATTACTAGCTGTCATCGATGCTCTAAAGCTTTGGAGACACTACCTGTTGGGTAACAAGTTTACTCTAGTAACCGATCATAAGAGTCTCAAATGGATTTTTACCCAGAACGAGCTCAACATGAGGCAACGTCAGTGGATTGAAGTATTGGAGGAATATGATTTTGAAATCAACTACCGACCAGGGAAGGAGAATGTAGTTCCTGATGCACTCAGTCGCAAGGCATTCCTAAATTCCCTAATCTTGCAAAATCCATCAACGGCCAGATCTCTGGCTACAAAAATATCTATGCCAAACAACCCTATACTTGAACTAGCTAGAGAGGAAGCATGCCATGATTTGGCCTACCAAACAATGATAAAGGAAATATCTACCAAGGAGCAGAATCAGAAGTTGCAAGCTAAGTATCAGGAATTTTCCATTGATAATGGACTTGTCTACTACAGAACAAGGCTGTGTATACTAGCAAGCCAGTCACTTAAGCAGAAGATATTATGGGAAGCTCATGATTCTCCTTTCGCAGGACATCTTGGCTATGCTAAGACTCTTAATGCAGTTAGGAAGAGCTACCATTGGGAGAGGCTTAAAGGTGACGTTGTTAAGTATGTCACTGAGTGTTTGTCTTGCCAACGTATCAAAGCCGAACATGTCATGATGCCAGGGAAACTGCAACCGCTTGACATTCCCCAAATGAAATGGGAATTCATCAGTATGGATTTTGTTGTGGGTTTACCCCAAGTCCAAGGAGGATACAATTCCATTATGGTTGTGGTTGACATGCTTACCAAGGTTGCACACCTGATTCCAGTAAAGACAAATTATAAAGCCTCCGACATTGCGAGATTGTTTATCAAGGAGATATTCAAGCTACATGGGTTACCTAGAAGAATCATTAGTGATCAAGATTCTCTCTTCACATCACACTTCTGGAGAGCTATCTTTGAAGCTATAGGGACTCAACTCTGTTTTAGCACCGCCTACCATCCCCAAACGGATGGCCAAATAGAGCGAGTAAATCAAGTCATCAAGGATATGCTTAGGGCATACTGCTGTCAAGAGCCGAAGAGGTGGATTCAATTCTTGCCTTTGGTTGAATTTTCCTACAATTCTTCTTACCAGCAGAGCATTCAAATGACCCCTTTCCAGGCATTGTATGGTCATGATTGTCAAAGTCCCCTAAACTTTTCTGATCCAACCCTAAGAGTTGAAGGTTCAAGACAAATGTTGGAAGACATGGATGATCAAATAAGGTCAATAAGACAAGACATACAAGCGGCCAAGGATAGGCAAAAGTCGTACGCAGATTTGAAACGTCAAGATAGAGTCTTCGAAGAAGGAGACATGGTCTTCATTCGTGTATGCCCTAAAAAGAGTTCTCTATCCCTAGGAGAATGCAAGAAGCTAAGTCCAAGGTATTGTGGGCCGTACAAAATCCTCAAATGCCTAGGACCCAATGCTTATAGATTGCAACTCCCTGAGAACCTAAAGGTTCACAATGTATTCCATATTAGCCTATTGAAAAAATATGTACCCAACCCTAAACATGTACTTGATGACCAACAAATTGTAATGCCTAGTCAAGGAGTCCTTGAACTAAGGCCGGATAGGATCTTAGATGTTAGGGAAAGATAGTTAAGATCTAGAACCCTGAGAGAATGCCTCATCCAGTGGAAAGATTATCCCGAAGAGGATGCCACTTGGATAGATGAAAGATCTCTCAACCATCAATATCCCCAGTTTATCTCGAGATGAGGACATCTCGATTCCTCCGAGGGGGAGAGAATGTAATATTCCGCGTGAACTGCCTCCAACGAATATGATTTTGGATAAATATTTTTTTTTTAAATTTCCCCCCCTATCCCTCCACCCGATTGACGAGCTGAAGGGGGAGGGAAATAGAAGGAGCCATTAAGCTCCTTGGTGGAGCTCGAGAGGAGGGAGGGGGAACATGCGTGATGACACGCAGGGGAGGGAAGATCCCCCTCCCCTCCACTATTTAAATGAGGACGAGAACGCTGCAGGCCGGGGAGTCTGAGGAGGAAGAAAGAGAGGGGTGGATACTCTGTCGCGCTGGGCAGCCGTGAAGTGGAGTGAGAGGGTGGTTGTGAAGGAGAGAGGGAAAAGCCAAGCCTTGTTGTCGTTGGAAGATGAGACACGCCGCGGCCGTTCTAAACTGCTGCTACAGTCTGCCATAGCCGCCTCTTGACCCTCGAATCGCCGCCTGGGGAGTCATCTTTCCCCCCCCACATGCCCTTTTCCTTTGAAGCTTTTGGAAGCTTCCAAGGGTGATTCCTAAGCCCCCTTTCATACCCCTTCTCTTGTCCCCCCCCTGGTTTTAATCCCCATAAGGCCCTTGTTTCCTCCCCCCCCCCGGGTCTCAAAAATTCCCTTAGCCCTTCCCATGGTTTTTGGAACCACACACCCCCCTAGGATTTTAAGTTCCCTTTTTTTCCCTTAAGCCCCTTCCTTGACTTTGGGAACCTACCCCCCCCAGTGTCTTATTCCCCTAAGCCTTATCACCCCCTTCTAACCCTTTTAACCCTTTTTCAACCTCCTCATAACTCTTTTCGTTTTTTTTTCCCACAACTCCCTAAGCTTTTCTCTTAATCCCCCGTATCCCCCTTATTATTTTTCCCCCCCTGAACCTAAAAATCCAATTCATCATCATGGCCTCGTATGATATCCCGTAAGGGAAAAGTAGCCGTGAGAGAAAAGATAGGGAGGGAAGGTAGAGGGAGTGAAAAGAAGGAGTGAAGGAGGAAGAGTGGGAAAAATATAAAAGAAAGGGAAGGGAGGAGAATAAGTGCTTTCTATTCCTTCTACCCCAAGTCAAAATCCTCCAAGGGTTCCTGTGGTTGCAAAACCACACTCACCCATAAACTTTTTTGATCCAAAGAGACGGTGGAATTCCAGAAGAAAGAGAAAAAGGCTATCGCACATTCGAACTACGATGCCGCTGAAGAAAGTCCAAGGTGTAGCTGCAGGAGGGTCATCTCCTGGTATCCATGTGGATATCTCACTCCAAAACCAAGTTTTTCTTCTTGGCTTTAATTCGGTTTTAAGTGGATCATGCAAAGAAAAATTGTTAAGGATAGGATATATTTGTTCGAGTTATTTGTAACGAAGGAGTTTAACTTATGAATGACAATGTATAGAACTTAGTTTTCTTCAAATTGCATCAAGCATTATAAATTACGAGCAAGATTATCCATTTACTATAGTAGTATATTTTAGTTAAATCCTAAGGTGTAGAAATTATATCTTGCACCATTAGTCTTATTCCTTTCGCAACGAATCATGGTAAATGGTTAAATTCATGAAAGGTTTCTTTCGATGCTCAAATTACTAGGGAGTTATCTTTGCTAGTTGCACATCTTAGCAAGGCAATTGTTGTTATTTGGCATGAGTTCATCTTTAAGGAAAACGGAAGTTAAATTAAACTGTATTGACTGGAAAGTAAATTGTCACAAGGATAGAAAAGCCATGACAAGACGATTAATATTACCTTCCAAAAGATAACTGAACCAATCTAAACATAGAAACATTCATACCCTAAACACTTGACTACTTTCCTTACTGTAGGGACAATAAACTCGTAAAGATAAGGAACTAGGGTTTGTCCCTAAGGTTCTTAAAAGAAGAAACCCTAGGCCTGACATACGTCAACTTAAAGAATCTAAACAGATTATTCCATCGCAGGACTTGCACAATAAGTACGAAATCATTTAGTCTTGTGATTGATTCACAAGGAGAAAGGGTAAAAATCCTCATCAAGGATGGCAGATCCCTACGCAAGTTATCTTGCAAAAAGACGTATTTTTGGATATCCTTCTAAATAACGAAAGTTGTAAACCGGAAACTAGCATATCTAAGGAACTTTAGGGTTAACCAATTTGGGTATGCCCTACACCGGAATGTAAAGGATCTTGCCAATTTACAAGACACCTTGGGAATGAGTGCTCATACACTCAAAAAGGAAAGAACACTTCCTTAGCAGTTTGCCAAACAACTGGGTTGTTTAATGGAAATGTTTGTGCTTGCTAGAGATTTTAGGGCTCTATTTGAATGATGAATTACAAATTAAATGAGTACCTATACTTCAAGTTAAAGGCCTGAAGGAAGAGGCAGTTTCAGTTACCCCCGACTACCTGCCTAACCCTAACCAAGGGGGTTGTTGACCGCGCCGGGAACGTGAACCGAACCCGCCGCGAGAGGTCTCTCCGTTGAGTTCTACTTGGAGCAGGAGGACGCTTGGGTGCCAGGGGGGGCTCTGGCTGTAAATCCCTCACCTTCCGGGTCCTGCACAAGAGGTTAACGTGACTCAGGATTGGATCTCAAGGCCCGCATACTAGTTGACGGGCAGAAGCTTGGAATAGTGATCCCTGGGGATTAGTGGATAGCCTTCGGGCGGATTATGGACAAGTCTACGGGCAGAACTCCTTGTATTTCAATGATAAAATGATGAAATGTTAAAAGAACTTGCTTGATATTATTTTTCTATGTCACGTGATAAGATTACGTGAAGGAAACAGTGCTTAACAGGGTTCATTAAAAAAGCTGATTGTTATATGTCAAATTAATGTGTTAGATAATTACATAACTAAAACAAACCGAGGAAAGTGCGGAGGATGGGCCATGGGTCCGTCCTACGGTTGGGTGGTCCCGATTAGCTGGGAACTTTTTTCAAAAATCTCGAAGAATAGCAGAATGAACATCATCAAAACGAATAACGAGAACGATGGCCCAGAGTTACATCTTACCCGATTTATGCTATTTTAGGGGAACGGAATGGAACTATGTGTTATGGCAGAGAGGTTGAGCTTTGCATCCCTCTCGTTTCCCATTCTCCTTGAACCAAGTGCAGCATGAATCCGCTTCGGACCTGGCGTTTCTGTGTAAAGTAGTTCGCTGGGTCTGACGCTAGTTGCTATTAGCTAATGACCAAACAGGAAAACCCTAATTCCGATCGATCCTAAGTGGGAAATGGCCAGGATACTTCCTCTACGTGGCAGACGCAAAACCCGTAAATCGCAAAACCCGTACATTCCATGGGAGTGCCGGGCAGAGTTTTCTAGACGTCCTTTCTGATGGACTGCTAAGGCGTGTCCTGGATGATACTAGGGGACACGCTACAGTTGAAGGAGAGACAGTTGAAGAATTCATCACTCGGATTAAGAATCTGCGCGACCAGATGGCTGGCGCAGGGATACAAAAGACTAGCGAAGAGCTAGCGAAGAGGTGTCTTCGGATTTTTCCACAAAAGTTTGATGGACTAGTAACTGCCCTTAATACTCAGGTGAGACCTCAAGCTTTGACTTTTGAGGAGTTTTGTGCATTATTAATGGAGGAGTTGAGGCTGAAAGCCCGAGAAGGAAGCAACAATGGAGATGCTGCATTCTCTGCCAATGCAAAAGGCAAAGGTGGTTCCTCCACCAAAAATGATGGTGACAAAAAGAAGAAGGGCGGAAAGAAGAAGTTTCAAGGAGAGTGCTTCTACTGCAAGAAGAAAGGACATGCAATTTCAGATTGTCATGTCAAGAAGGCAAATGAAAAGAATTGTACCCTTAAAAGTAAAGGAAAAGAGACAGCCAATACAACTGAAGCAGAGCTAGAATTATTCATGGCGACCGTTGAGGAAGCGTGCTCCTCAGCGCAAGAAGAATCTACCACTGACTCATGGATGTTGGATAGTGGGGCCTCCCGTCACATGACCAACAAGAAAGGTCTATACACTTCTATGTAGCCTCTACAAGAATCCATCACTGTGACGGTTGGAAATGATGCTAAATGGCCTGCTGCGAGCACAGGTACTATTTCTTTTGTTGCTACAAATTGTGAACCATTCAGAGAACAAAGTGTGTAAGCTGAAGAAGGCATTATATGGGCTGAAACAAGTCCCCAGAGCATGGTACTAGTGGATAGATAAGCTCTTTTTAAACCTAAACTTCAAAAGATGTGCCTCAGATGCTAACTTGTATGTTTACAGGGATGGTAAAAAGTCTATAGTGATTGTCCTATATGTGGACGACCTTCTTATTACAGGTGATTATGAAGATATGATCAACCAAACTCGAAAGGCTTTGAGTTCTGAGTTTGAAATGACAAACTTGGGCTTGTTGCACTATTGTTTGGGGATTGAAGTTTGGCAAGAGCCAGGAAAGATCTTCATCTCTCAGAAGAAGTATGCATGGGAGATCTTGAAGGCATTTGGCATGACCGAGTGCAAGGAGATAGATACACCTATGGAGGTGAATGTAAAGTTATCCGTTGAGGATACATCAGCACTAGCAGACATTGGGAGGTATAGGAGGTTGTTCGGTAGTCTGATGTACTTGTGTAACACCAGACCAGATATCAGTTTTGTTGTTGCTGTTTTGAGCAGGTTCTCAAACAAACCTCATGAGAGTCATTGGAAGGCTGGGATGTGGGTGCTCAGACACTTGAAGAAAACTCTTGACTATGGTATCACATATAGTTTCGGAACTTCTCTTGTGGGGAACTGTGACTCAGATTGGGCAGGAGACATTGATTCTAGGAAGTCAGTTTCTGGTTATTGTTTCTCTTTGGGTTCAGGAATTTTCTCTTGGATTAGTAAGAAGCAACCAACACTGGCCTTGTCTTCTACTGAAGCAGAGTACAAGGTAGCTTGTTTTACTGCATGTGAAGCCGTATGGTTGAGAAGGATTCTATGGCATATGGGAGTGTAGGATGAAGAACCCACTGTGCTAAGATGTGACAATCAGAGTTGCATCGCCATTGCCAAAAATCCAGTGTTTCATGCATGCACCAAACATATAGAGATCCAGTATCACTATGTGCGTGATTTGATGGAGGATGGGATAGTGGAACTCGTCTATTGTCCAACAGAGGAGAATGGAGCAGATATCTTCACCAAAGCACTTACGCAGGATCTGCTTCAAGTTCATCTTTAGAGACTCGGCATTGGGCCGAGGAGATAGTTCACCTATGGGTGGACATTGAGGGGGGGTGTTAGATATGATCAATGCCCCACCCTCATTAGGTGCTACCAATGATCCATGGTGCTCAAAGTTTTAAGGCCCCCATTATGAGGAGAAGAAAAATGTGAGCCTGGACTTTGGTTGAGTCCTGACTTGTATATCAGATGAGGTCTATGTGATCGAATGGCAAAAAGGTGATTGTTGTGGATCTAATCTTTGGGTTAGACGAAGTGGTTAAGCTAGTAGCAACTCGAGGCGCATTGCATCGAGTTGCGGTGTAAGGGAGTTAAAAGGGGTCCCTATTGTGGGGTCCGGGGGCCATGGAAGCGGCCCCTGGCTTGGGGGTTCTCAGGGGGGGCAGTGGCCCCCCTAGCGGGGGTCCGGGGGCAGTGCCCCCGGCCCGATGGTAAAGGGAATATTCCCTGGAATATTCCCTGGCCGAGTAGTGGAGGCTCATATGGTAGGTTCGTCAAGACCTAACGACCTTCGTGGGCTATAAAAGCTAAACCCCTTCACAGCCATCACTCACTCATCTTTCACCCAGTCAGAGTTGTTGTTCCAGCTAGCCTTAAGCTCTTCACCTATCTTCTGTCTAGATCGCCATCTAAGCTTCACACAGAGGAAGCGCACGGGTGGACAGAGTCATCTTTGTATCAGTTGTTTGGAGTTAAAGAATTTACTGATTCTCCTCTTATCTGTTGTGTACTCTCTATCTCTTTCTCAGATTCTGTTCGCTGCAGCGTGTAATATTTTACACACATAGCTTTGTTAATATACGATCTCTTGATGGGCTGAAGTTGTATACACAAGAAATGCCTTCATCACTAAGAATCCAAGTGGAAAATGGAGCTTATAAGAGCAGTAATCAGATTTGTTCCAATGTTCCCATCACTTTTTCATCATCTTGTATCACTTCAGTGAATCTTATTGCCTTGGAGATAGGTCCCATTGATGTCATACTTGGCTACAATTGGTTGAAAAGTATTGGCAAGTTTACCATGGATTTGAATAGGCTACAAATGGAATTTCAATGGCATGGACAGCAAGTTTTCAATGGCATGGACAGCAAGTTACTCTTCAAGGGATTGAGAATAGGAAGCTAGAGGTGATCAGCACCAAGAGGATTAAGAGAGAGATTAATGCAGAGGCATGTATGTTTACTCTTCTCTTGTCAAAGATTGATGAGGATCAGCCCTCTTCTAATTAGCCCTCTACTCCTTTAGAGGATATGGATCCTTGTCTTTGTAAATTGTTGGAAGAGTATGATGATTTATTTCAGCCACCTACCTCTCCTCCTCCAAAGCATAAAGTGGATCACCCCATCGACTTGCTTCCAAATACCAAGCCTATCAATAAACCTCCATATTTTCTTTCAAAGGTGGAAAGAGAAGAAGTTGAGTGCTAAGTAAAGGGGCTATTTGAAATGGGTCTTATACAACCAAGTCAATCTCCCTTTGCTTCTATTCTTCTAGTCATGAAGAAGAATGGTTCATTCCACATGTGCATAGATTATTGGGATTTGAACAAGGCCTCTATCAAAAATAGGTATCCAATACCAAGGATTGATGATCTTTTGGAAGAATTGAAGGATACCAAGGTCTTTTCAAAGATTGATTTGCGATCGACATACCATCAAATACGCATGAAGGAGGGGGATGAATACAAGCCTGCATTTAGGACCCAGAGGGGATTGTATCATTTTATGGTTATGCCCTTTGGTCTTTCAAATGCTCCAGCCACATTTCAATCTTTAATGAACAAGATACTTCAGCCACTTTCGTTCAAGACAGTTTTGGTGTTCTTTGACGATATATTGATATATAGTAGAGACAAAGAGGAGCATTTACAACATGTTAGAAAAGTTTTTAACATATTGAGGAGTCACAAGTTGTTTGCTAAAGCAACCAAATATACATTCATAACCAAAAAAGTAGAATACTTGGGATATTATCGGAGAAAGTGGCATCAAGGTTGACCCAAGATTGGCCTACTCTAGCAAATACCACTTCATTGAGGGGTTTTCTTGGTTTATCTTCTTTTTACCGAAGATTTATCAAGAATTATGCTCATGTGGCTGCACCATTAATAGATAGGTTAAAGAAAGAAGCCTTCTTTTGGGATGAAATAGCCGAAAGAAGCTTCAATGAGCTGAAGCAACTACTCATTTCAGCACCCATATTGGTTTGTCTTCACTTTTCTAAGGTCTTTGTGATCTGTGCGCGGATGCTAGTGGGAGAGGATTGGGGGTTGTTTTAGCCCAAGAACATGGTGTCATTGCATATGAGAGTAGAAAATTTGACAAAAAAGAAAGAAAAATGCATGTATATGAGCAAGAGATGCTAGCTATACTACAATATGAAGTCAAAAAATGGCATCATTACCTCTATGGAAGTCACTTTAAAGTGAAAAGTGACCATAGGGTGTTGAAGTACTTCCTATAGCCTAACTTGTCTCATAAGAAAAGAAGGTGGTTGGCAACTCTTCAATCATGTGATTTTGAGATAGAATACACGACTGGAAAAGACAACGTAGTGGCAGACCCACTCTCTAGGATGTGGGCATGTAATGTATCTACCATCTCCACTATATATAAAGATTGGATAAATGATATGCAAGAAGAATACATGATGAAGGAGCATGCTGCCACAATAATGAAAAAGTTATAGCAAGGGGTAAATGAAGAATATCCAAACTTCAAATAGCATAATGGACTTTTATGGTACAAAGGAAAGGTCTATTTGATTCCTCAAAGCAGTTTTAAGCTGAAAGTCCTTTAAGAGATACATTCTTCACCCTTGGCCGGCCATCTCGCTCTCTTTAAGACCTTTGACACAGGGAACAAGAGTTTCTATTGGAAAGGCCTATGGCGGGATGTGAAGGAGTATGTTTCTCATTTCTTGGAATGTCAACAAAATAAAGATTCTTCTTTATTACCATCCGGTCTCCTTCAACCTTTGCCTATTCCACAAGGAAAATGGACTGACATTTTAATGGACTTCATTACGTGCCTTCCTACCACAAGGCATGGTTGGAATAGCATTTTTGTTATGGTGGATAGACTTACCAAATCAGCCCATTTTATTCCAACCAAGACACAATTTACAACAAAGTAAGCAGCCGGTCAATTCATGGGAGGAGTGTTCAAGTTACATGGTATGCCTTTGAGGATAGTGTTGGATAGAGACATAGATTCATGGGAATTTTTTGGAAGGGTTTATTTACTTCCATGGGCACTACTCTTACCCCTAGTACGGCTTACTACCCTTAAACTGATGGTAAGACCGAAAGGGTTAATTGATGGGTGGAAGTCTACTTAAGGCATTTTTGTCATGACACGCAATCATATTCTCCTCAAAACAAGTGGGCTCAACATCCTCAACTAGTTTTACCATATAAGTATAATGGTGAGCTGCATAACCTTCAAAACCAAATCTTTTAACAGGGTATCTGACCCTACTAGATGTTCGTACTACCGGATCACTCAATGGAGCCTTTACATTACTATGAGCTCTCTGTACACCTGCTCTCTTGACAGAAGGAATGCCAAGCTCATCATCCAAGTTCTCTGAGCCACTGGAGTCTCCATCAAGAATTGCATCAATGCCATCTGACACTTTATTCTTTCCTTTGTCTTTACCTGTAGTGCTACTAGATGCACCTGAAGATGTAGAGCTACTCCTTAGTCTCCCAAACCAAGGACTACCAAATGATGTCTCTGGTCCACTAAGAGTCCGTGATTCTTGCTTTTCAGCCTGCACATGAGTGCCATGATCATCATCATCATCCAATGCATCACCACTGGATGCATACCAAACTACTCATTTCATCAAAGATGACATCCCTGCTCACTCTAAACTTACATGTAATAGGGTTATAACAACGATACCCTTTCTGCTCTAAAGTGTATCCAATAAAGACACATTTTTTTGCCTTTGGATTAAGCTTCTTCCGTAGCTCATCTGGGACATGAACATATGCCACACAGCCAAATACCTTCAAGTGTGATACATTAGGCTTCTTGCTAGTAAAGCATTCTTCAGGAGTCATCCCATGAACTGCAACTGTGGGAGTTCTATTCATAATATAAACAGTTGCATGAATAGCCTAAGATAAAAAATGCTTAGGCATATTCTTTTCAGCCATCAAGGCGCTTGCAACTTCTGCAATATGCCTGTTTTTCCTTTCTGCAACCCCATTTTGCTGTGGAGTATACCTGCATGTGAACTGTCTCTTTATCCCATGAGACCTCAAAAAATCATTGAACTCATTCGAGAGGTACTCTCCCCCTCCATCTAACCTCAAGCACTTTACTTTCAAACGTGTTTCTCTTTCAACTGCAGCCTTGAAAGTTCTAAAGTGCTCAAACGCTTGACTCTTTTCCTTCATAAAATATACCCACAGCTTTCTAGAACAATCATCAATGAATGTAACAAAGTATGAACTGCCTCCAAGAGATACATTTTGTGTAGGCCCACAAATGTTTGTATGCACAACATCAAGGATATTTCTGCTTATATCTCTGTCATGTGAAAAGGGTTGTCTTGCGTGCTTACCAAAATGACATGCTTCACATACCTTATGAAATTCTACAACTCTAAATGTAAGAAAACCTATAACCAACCCTTTGGACTGCATTAATTTCAGCCTTTGTACATTTGCATGTCCAATGCGTTTATGTGAAATTTCAATATTCACAACACCTTTTTCTTTAGCATACATAGCAGCATTCATAGTAGAAATTCCAGCATCCAGAGTAAACATATGTCCAACTCTACTTCCCTTTGCAACTAACCCGCAATTGTCATTGAAGTCTTCTACAAAGCAGCCCTTTGCATTAAATTTGACTTGCAGCCCTTGCTCTACCATTTGACCGATTGACACCAAGTTCTTTGTAATAGATGGCACATGTAATACATCTAAAAGAATCTTTGTCTTACCATCATGCAAGGACAAGGAAACTTTTCCAATGTGTGAAATCGGGTGGCATGAATCATCACCTATCTGCACATAACCTGCATTTTGCAAATCCTCCATCTCTCCAAACCATTCTGCATGGCTGGTCATATGATTGGATGCACTTGAATCAACATACCAAACATCATCATGTGTTCCCTTTCCTGTAACAGCATTCAGCATATGTTGCATAACAAACAGATATTCATTTTTGTCTTCATTCTGTCATGAAGACGATGCATAGTTTCCTTGCTGCAACTTACCATTGCGAATATCATCTTTCTTAGCATAACATTGGACTACAATATGACATGTTTTGCCACAGTAGTAACACACAATACCTGAGTTGTTAGGACCTCTATTCTGCCATCCACCTCTTTCTCTAAAGCTTCCCCTACCTCTAAAGTTACTACGACCTCCTGAAACCTTCATATCACCAAATTGCTGATTCAATCTGTTTTGGTGGTTGTCACTACCACCGCCTCTTGAAGAGAACCTGCCACATCCCCTTCCTGAAGTGGAATAGAAATCTTGGACCTGTTCACCACTTCTTTCAGATGTCTCAATCTGCATGTTGATCTCTTCAATGATCATAAGGGAAACCAACTCATCGAAATCTGGAAATGGCTTTCTGACATATACGGAAGTTACAAAAGACTTCCAAGCCTTTTCATTGTTAAGTCCACCCAAGGTAGACGACACCAAATCATCATCATCGGGCATTGCATCAATCGCTGCCAAGGCATCTGCAATGCTTCTTACCTTCAGCACATACTCATTGATAGGCATCTGCCCTTTCTTCAATGTATTCAACTCTTGCTTGAGTTGAATCTTTCGTGCCTTTGTATTTACAAAAAACATACTTTCAAGTATGGTCCAAGCTGCATATGAATTCTCTGCATTTCTAATATGTCCCAGCATATTATTGTCAATTACTGTAGATAGCCAATACATGACATTTTTGTCTTTTTCATTCCATTCCTTCCATGCCTTTGTCTCTTCTTCAGTTGGAGGATCGCTCACCTCCGGCTCCTTTTCTTCACTTGACACAAACTCGTAGAGGCCTTTTCCAATAAGGAATTTCGTGACACGGAACTTCCATGAAGGGTAGTTATTCTTGTCGAGCTTCTCAATGATGGGGTTTCCACTGTTCTCTACCATTATCACAAAACTAATACCAAACAACAAGCAAATCTTCTGCAACCCTCGTCCTATAGTGCACAACAATACACTAGACAACCTTTTTCACTGTCTGCTCAACAATACATGCAATCTGCAATCAATTTGCAGATAAACCTTGTGTTTATTCGCTGGTAAATACCTTTGAACTTATAGATCTGAAATCTGTAACCTGTGCACTTATATACAGCAGACACAGCTAAAATTACAGGGTATCTCGAACTATTGTCCGCAACCTTGCAGCTCTAAAACGGGGCCTAAAATGACCTCAGATGGCCAAAATAGCAACAGGAAAGCCACAATATTGGTTGCACGTGTTGAATTTGACATGCCAAGAACCACATGAAGATATATGAGCGTATGCCTAGAAGATTAAAGAGGTTTTCTGTAAATTGGATGCCTCTATCCCTATCCCACCTACTGCCCAATTACAATACTTCTTGCATGGTCTTGATTTTAATATCTAGGTGCAGCTCAGTAGTGTTACCTTGGCAGATATAGACATTGCCATTAGATGAGCATAAGAAATAGAATCCCGACTATAAGTGGCCTATGCTTCTCGAACCAATCCTAATATGGGTCTAACATCGCGAAATAATTCCCAATTGATCAATGGTAGTGGAAGCCAAGGGATAGGGATGGCCAACCCTAATGGGAGAGGGAATGTGGTGCCAAATGTGCCTTTATTGCCAGCTCTGCCTAGTGTGACTATGCCCATGGCTAGTCATATATCTTCGAATGTGGGAGGCCAAACAACAAACCCTAACATCATTCCTATGGGTCAGCACAACCAATGCGACCAACGCCTAATCAAATTGTGCAGTCAAGGGACTGATGGGTAGATGATTACTGCTATGAATTAAGTTTGTCAAATGTCCTTAGCAAAGTCAGGGACATGATGAAGCACTAGACGGATATGATCTCTGAACAATATCAGCAAATAGTCGTTGATGTTAATTTCTTAAAGAAAGAATAGAATTTGATAGGGAGTCGATGCCTTGAAGAGGGTGCACCCTCTAAATTCAGCTGCAAATGGTGTGGTGGGGAACATTATCCACGTAATTGCCCAAATGTCAAGTGCGACATTTGTGGGAAGTCCGGCCATCATCATGTGCAAGAAAACAATTTTTTAGCAGGATGATGGGCTGAAACAAATACTCCAAAAGGGTAAGGCTATTGTCGAAGAACTGCCAAGTACTAATGGGATGATCCTCATCAAGGCTGTGCAGGTTAATGGCACTGAAGCTTCTAGTCTATGTGCCGTACCAAGAGGCCCAAAAAATAGAGAAGGAAACAAAGATAATGTAACGTGTCCACTAGTATCATCCAAGACACGTCTTAGCAGTCCATTAGAAAGGATGTCTAGAAAGCTCCGCCCGGCACTCCCATGGAATATTGCGGGTTTTGCGATCTAGGTCTTCCCGCGTTTGCCACGTAGCGGAACTATCCTGACCGTTCCCACTTAGGATCGACCGGAATTAGGGTTTTCTTGATGGGTCATTAGCTAACAGCAACTAGCGCCAGACCCGAGCGAACTACTTTACGTAGAAACGCCAGGTTTGAAGTGGATTCATGCTGCACTTGGTTCAAGGAGAATGGGAAACGAGAGGGATGCGAAGCTCAACCTCTCTGCCATAAGGCATAGTCCCATTCCGTTCCCCTGAAACAGCGTAAATCAGGTAAGACGTAACTTTAGGTCATTGTTCTCGTTATTCGTTTTGATGATGATGATCATTCCGTTGTTCTTCGAGATTTTTTAGAAAAGTTCCCGGCTAACCGGGACCACCCAACCGTAGGACGGACCCATGGCCCATCCTCCGCACTTTCCTCGGTTTGTTTTAGTTATGTAATTATCTAACACATTAATTTGACATATAACAATCAACTTCTTTAATTAACCCTGTTAAGCACTGGTTCCTTCACGTAATCTTATCACGTGACATAGAAAAACAATATCAAGCAAGTTCTTTTAACATTTCATCATTTTATCTTTGAAATACAAGGAGTTCCGCCCGCAGGCTTGTCCACAATCTGCCCGAAGGCTATCCAGTAATCCTCAGGGATCACTATTCCAAGCTTCCGCCCGTCAACTAGTATGCGGGCCTCGAGATCCAATCCCGAGTCACGTTAGCCTCTTGTGCAGGACCCGGAAGGCGAGGGATTTACGGCCAGAGCCCCCCCTGGCACCCAAGCGTCCTCCTACTCCAAGTAGAGCTCAATGGAGAGACCTCTCACGGTGGGTTCGGTCCACGTTCTCGGCACGGTCAACAACCCCCTTAGTTAGGGTCAGGCAGGCAGTTGGGGGTAACTGAAGCTGCCTCTCCCTTCAGGCCTTTTAACCTGAAGGATAGGTACTCATTTAATTTGTAATTCATAATTCAAACAGAGCCCTAAAATCTCTAGCAAGCACAAACATTTCCATTAATCAACCCAGTTGTATGGCAAACTGCTAAGGAAGTGTTCTTTCCTTTTGAGTGTAACAGCACTCGTTCCCAAGGTGTCTTGTAAATTGGCAAGATCTTTTACATTCCGGTGTAGGGCATACCCAACTTGGTTAACCCTAAAGTGCCTTGGATATGCTAGTTTCCGGGTTACAACTTTCCTTATTTAGAAGGATATCCAAAAATATGTCTTTTTGCAAGATAACTTGCGTAGGGATCTGCCATCCTTGATGAGGGTTTTTACCCTTTCTCCTTGTGAATCAATCACAAGACTAAATGATTTCATACTTGTTGCACAAGTCCTGCGATGGAATAATCTGTTTAGATTCTTTAAGCTGATGTATGTCAGGCCTAGGGTTTCTTCTTTTAAGAACCTTAGGGGCAAACCCTAGTTTCTTATCTTTACGAATTTATTGTCCCTACAGTAAGGAAAGTGGTCAAGTGTTTAGGGTATGAATGTTTCTATGTTTAGATTGGTTCAGTTATCTTTTGGAAGGTAATATTAATCGTCTTGTCACGGTTTTGCTATCCTTGTGACAATTTACTTTCCCAATCAATACAGTTTAATTTAACTTCCGTTTTCCTTAAAGATGAACTCATGCCAAATAACAACAATTGCCTTGCTAAGATGTGCAATTAGCAAAGATACCTCCCTAGTAATTTGATCATCGAAAGAAACCTTTCATGAATTTAACCATTTATCATGATTTGTTGCGAAAGGAATAAGACTAATGGTGCAAGATATAATTTCTACACCTTAGGATTTATCTAAAATATACTACTATAGTAAATGGATAATCTTGCTCCTAATTTATAATGCTTGATGAAATTTGAAGAAAACTAAGTTCTATACATTGTCATTCATAAGCTAAACTCCTTCGTTACAAATAACTCGAACAAATATATCCTATCCTTAACAATTTTTCTTTGCATGATCGACTTAAATCCGAATTAAAGCCAAGAAGAAAAACCTGGTTTTGGGGTGAGCTATCCACATGGATACCGGGAGATGACCCTCCCGCAGCCACACCTTGGACTTTCTTCGGCGGCATCGTAGTTCGAATGTGAGATAGCCTTTTCCTCTTTCTTCTGGAATTCCACCATCACTTTGGATCAAAAAAAAGTTTATGGGTGAGTGTGGTTTTGCAACCACGGAACCCTTGGAGGATTTTGACTTGGGGTAAAAGGAATAGAAAGCCTTATTCTCCTTCCTTCCCTTTCTTTTATCTTTTTCCAACTCTTCCTCCTTCACTTCTTTTCACTCCCTCTACTTTCCCTCCCTATCTTTTATCTCACGGCTATTTCTCCCTTACGGGATACCATCCGAGGCCATGATGATGATTTGGATTTTTAGGTTCGGGGGGGAAAAATAATAATGGAGATACGGGGGGGATTATGAAGAAAGCTTAGGGAGTTGTGGGAAAATAAGAGTTATGAGGGGGGTTGAAAAAGGGTTAAAAGGGTTATAAGGGGGTGAAAAAGGGCTTAGGGGAATAAAACACGGGGGTTAGGTTCCCAAAGCCAAGGGAGGGGCTTAAGGGAAAAAGGGAATTTTAAAAACCTAGGGGGGGTTTAAAACAACGGGGGGGGGGGGGGAAAGGGTTTTAAAAAGGGCATAAGAGGGGGGGGGGGGGGGGGGTGAAAGGGGGCTAAGAAGGTCCTTTAGAAGCTTCCCCCCAAGAAGCTTCTAAAGCTTCCACGTGGGAGGGGGGGGTAATAAGGCCGTGTGTTGATGGTGGATGAAGATGGCAGCGGCCGAATTCGGCGCCCTTGACTGGCAGAAGTGGCAGCGGCGTTCAGCAGCCGTCGTCTGTGTGGAGGCGGCAGCACTTTTGGCTTAACCCTCCATCAAGCTCTCTCTCTCCCTTAGTGTTTCTCGTACCTCACGGCAACAGCAGGCGCAGCCCTTCCCTCCCTCGTACCTCAACTCTGGCCCGTCATTAAATAGTGGAGGGGAGGGGGATCTTCCCTCCCCTGCGTGTCAACACGCATGTCCCCCCTCCCTCAATAAGGCTCCACCAAGGAGCTTAATGGCTACTTCTATTCCCCCCCCTCTCCAGCTCTTCAGTCGGGTGGAGAGATAGGGGGAAATTTTAAAAAAAATTATTTATCCAAAATCATATGCAGTTCACGCGGAATATTACAGATAATATAAAACCTATCGATTGAAACCCTAGGTAGGATAATAAAGAAACACAAGTTCTAAATCCGGACAAGGAAGGGGGACCTCTAAAGCCCATAGAGAGTAAGCTTAATGCCTAGAGAGATAAAATGATATTGAGAAAGAAGGTGAGATTTAAGAAAGAGGAAATAAAGCTGGTGCAACGTCCTAAAGAGCGAATGGTTTAGCATGAGAAGAGAGCTTTAGTGAATTATCACGATTTTGATTTAGCTAGCTCCCTTTGCGATGTTAAATCAGATGTGAATCTCTTGCAGCTAATCAAGCTATTGCCAAGAGTACACACAGAATTTAAAAAGATCTTGCATACGGGTTATATCGTAGAACCCTTGGGAATAGCACGGGTAGGGGATGGCTGGTTTGAATATGCCAAAAAGCACTGCCCAAGGGTTGCAGCCTATGTTGATGGGATTCTTATGGATAATGCTATCGTCGAAACATGATCCTTGGTTAATATTATGAGTTGTGAATTGATGGAGAGGTTGGGCCTTGCGATTCAGAAAGATGTCTCCACAATCCTTAGAATGGCTGACGATAGTCTAAGATAGTCGCAGGGTTGCATTACTAAAGTCCACATGAGAGTTGCCAACGTAGAATGCCTGTTGGACTTTAGGGTAATCCGATTTGCAAGGCGTCCGAGGTACCAAGTATCTCTTGGTCGACCTTGGATTTTCCAAGCAGACTGTCAAGTAGATATACCCATTGGTAGATTGATATTTGGTAGAGGTGCTAGAGGTGTGGTTGTTTTTTTTTCTTTTCTACATTCAAGAAATCAATTTGGAATACAACCCATCATCACATTTAATATCATCCCTTATGAATGTGATTTAATCACTCGAAACCAACAAAAACATCTTTTTTCCTCTTAAAATATGCATTTCAAATTTTTAAAATTTGATAACTCACACACACGTGCATGGATTCTTCACCTTATGATTTTCAACCATCAACTATATCACAACCAAGTTTCGAACAAATTTTCATCATAAACATTATTTGCACCATAAAATATCAAATAGAATCCAAATTTCTATTAAAAAAGACGCTTACCACCATTTTTCATGTTTCGGATCTTAGGAATACACTTTACGGACATCAATCAAACTTGCCATTGGTCTCCAAATAGCATTGATCATCACTACTCAGTGTCAACATGGTCCCACATCAATCTGATTCAAGCGGGACAATCAATCTCCATCTCGATCTTCTCACAAGAATTCCCATATGAATAGCCCACAAGAGGAGAGAGAAAGACTAATTTTGGATCTCCCTAATCAGTCCATCATTCACAGAGGTGGAGGTGGCGATGGAAAGTGAAGAAATATAGGAGTAGGCTAATGTAATCGATTGGTATACTTATTCTTTGGGTTCCTAGCCCCCCTCCCCTCCCCTCTCAATTTCCACGGCCATGAAGGAGGGCGCCATTTTTTTTCCCATTCCATGAAAAAAATGCCCCCCCCTCCTCGCAAGAGAATGTGGGGACTTGGGGGGCCCCAAGAGTCACACCCCTTTCCTCTTTTAGCCTCTTCACAGTTCCTTTTGACTCTCCTTCCTTGGGCACTCTCAACTCCAGTATTTCCAACGTCCAAAGCAAAGTTTGAAAATTTTTGCATGACCATCTCAAAGTCTTGCTCTATTTGGAGCTTATTCCACTTCATTTTGATACCTAGAAAAGTTATTAAATTTTTTGACTATTGCAAGGTTCATCTTCAGAAGAGCTTTTAAATACCACCTTTCTTGGCTGTTTAAAATCGTCTGGTCCACATCTGTTGCTTCCAATGAGCTTTTATTTCTACCTCAAATTAACAAAATTTGGCACATTTTTGGCTTTTTTCTAGTCTTAAAATCCTGCTCTTATTGGCGACCATGAGATAGGGCAACTCAATTTGTCGAATCCACGAATTGATCTACACATTCATAAACCATAAAGAGCATCAAGCTACTACAAAGAAGAATATACAACAAAACACAAATATAGCTCTCATGCTACCCCCTGACAAAATCAAGGCATGATGTCCACAAGGGATAGAGTAAGCAACACAGACTGAGTAAAAGAAACTATTAAAGGATTCATCCTAAGTGGTGGTCTAGCCTGCCTACTTGACCTAGGACAACTAGCCCAAGAACTACTAGGCGAGGACTCCTACAACCTGGTTTTCTATTTTCAAATATGTTTCATTTGTCACTTTTTTATACTTCAAGACTTCATACTCGAGCGTGTAAAAAGGAGGGACCTGAGCATATTGTGACCCAAGGAGAACAAGGCATCGGTCTTAAGTTTTGTCTTGGTACCCAAGAACCTATCAAGCTCTCACAAGGCATCACTACATCCTTTTCTTCTTTCACTCACTATTATTTTTGCTCCAACCATCCTTATTGATTTTTTCAACTAAATGCCACCCCTAGGAAGACAAGGCATCCTCCTTAGATCTGAGTTGTCCCTAGGAACCTACCAAGCCTTCGCAAGGCAATGATCACCTACTCTTTGATTTTTTTTCTTTATTTTCTTATTTTAGGGATTAGAACCCCTTTTACACACCTTCATATACTAGGTTTTTTAAAGATATTTATCATTTTTCTCTTTGTTTTTGGCAGGCTTCCCTAACTGCCTCACAACTAAAAAGGATTCCTAGAAATAGTTGGCTAGTAGGCTAGCAAGACAGGGTCACTAGATCTGCTCATAAAAGTAGCTCTTGGAGTGCTCGATAATGTCTTTCCAATAGGTAGACAATTATCAAACCTCCCTTAAATATACCAAACCAAATCCTAGGACTTCATGCCTTGACTTATGGGTCCCCAAAAGAAGAAATTTTTGCTACAAAAAGTAGCCTATTCTTCAAGGAAATTAAATATCCATGAAAGAAACTATGCCACATATGATCTAGAATTACTTGTTGTAATTCATGCCTTCAAATTATGGAGATATTATCTGCTCGGTAACAATTTTTCCTTAGTCCCTAATCACAAAAGCCTGAAGCGGATTTTCACTCAACAAGACCTCAACATGAGCCAATGCCGATAGATTGAGATTTTGCAAGAATTTGATTTTTGACATCAAGAAGTGCTTTAAAATAGCCAAAAATTTCAAATTTCAGGGGAAAATTAGACTTCGTTGAAGGCGGCAGCAGCAATCAGTATGATTTTAAGTGGCAATTCCCCGAAAGTGCTTTAAAACCCACTAAGCAGTTGTTGGAAAAATTTCACAATTTTTATGGCCATCAAACAAGACTTCTCGAGATGCTCCATAGTGGGGCACTTCGAGACGAATACCCAAAATTTTGCAAAAGGGCCAAGTGTAAGAGGGGCTTAAGCCCAAGGGATGTGACCTTTGCGGGCTCCCTTTGGGAGGGCCCCTTAAAACTTGATTTTGTCAGGGGGAGGGGGGGGCATTTTTTTCCCGCGGCTAATCAAGGAGGCGCCATGGATGGAGGGCACGACAATTTGGTGGAGGCGGGTTGGAGAGCTTCAAAGCCCCCCCCCCCCCCCCAAATTGAATGCATACATGATTTCCCTCTTGCCTACGCTCCCTATCGCCTGTCTTCACTCATGAGATGGCTGCTTCGATATGGAGGATGAAAATAAGTCTTTCTCTCTCCTCCCTCTCTCTCTTCCAAGAGGCAAATTCATGTGGGAAGAATCAAGAAGAGAGATGGTTGAAGGATGCTTGTTCAACATGGTACCGGATCACTCCCAGATTAATGGAGGGATAGAGTTGGCTATTCAGAGGTGGGCTGAGTCTTGAATGAGGGCTCATCTGCAATCCCACATTAGATTTTAAAACCCGCAAAGAAGGAAAAAATCCGGTAACTCTATTTTACAAAGAAAAATTGCTTGTTTTTTATATTTGATTACGGCAATGTTGTTCTTATGAAATGCAAATTGGTAGGCATGCTGTTTATTGTTTGTTCTATGCTTGCATGATGAAAAAAGCAGAAAACATAAAGTCAAATTGCTGGAAATAATTTTTAAAAACCCCATAAAACACGATTTTTATGAGAAAAATGGGATTTTTGGTGTTTTCGAGTGGGATAAACAAATATACATGGGATAAAATGCCAATAAAATCTATATTTCTGTTGTTCTAAGAATCAAGAGTCATAGCTTTGAAAATATATCAATATTTTTATTGGAAAAATAGAGAAAAATGAAAAAAAAGCTAAAAAATAGGAATATGCCTTAGGAAAATACGAAAAAATATATAAGTGATCGTGAATGTATGGTCGGGGCAAAGCATGAGGTTTGACCTCAGTTTTCCCTATCTTTTTGTCACAATGTGTGATTTATTGCTTTTTATATATTAAACCATGACAAAACAACCTCTATACACCTAAGCAACAAAGCAAAACTTAAACGGTGAGGGGGAGGAGGATTTTGTGCAACAGTTTGAGGGATGAAATAATAAAAATTCTGATTTTTTTTTCTATGCATAGCATTTAGGAAACTGCCTATTTGGAATTAAGGTATCTAGTAGCACAAGGTTTGCCTTTGTGCTAGATTCTTGCAATGAAGCATATATGTATTAGTTGGAATTCATGAAAAGATTGTTTGCATACTAGTACAGAGGCTGATTTCGAAACATAGCTGTTTGTGCACGATGAGACATCCACATATGGTATCAACTCCTGGAAATGCATAGCGATCGTTGGAATTAAAGTTGACCCACGCTTGAGAGGGTGAGATTCCCCTTCCCGCAGGTTATTCGTCCTTGCCTACGCTTCCTATCTCCTACGCTCTTTCCTCTTGCCTATGCTCCCTATCACCTACTCTCCCTATCGCCTATGTTCCGTATCACCTGTATTTGGCAATGACATGGTTGCATGGATATGGAGGATGAAAATAATTCTTTCTCTCTCGTCCCTCTCTCTCTTCCAAGAGGCAATTCATGTGGGAAGAATCAAGAAGAGAATCGGTTGAAGGATACTTGTTCGACATGGTACTAGATCACTCCTAGATCCATGGCGGGCTAGAGTTGGCTGTTCAAATTTTAAAACCCGCAAAGAAGGAAAAAAAACGGTAACTCTATTTTACAAAGAAAATTTGCTTGTTTTTTCAAGCAAATATAAAAACAGGATGAAAAATTGGTAGACATCCTGTTTATTGTTTGTTCTATGCTTGCATGATGAAAAAATCAGAAAACATAAAGTCAAAATGCTGAAAATACTTTTTACGAACCCGTAAAACATGGTTTTTATGAGAAACATGGGGTTTTTGGTGTTTTCGGGTGGGATAGACCAATACACATGGGATAAAATGCCAATAAAATCTAAATTTTTGTTGTTCTAAGAATCAGGAGCCACATATTTGAAAATATATCAATATTTGTATTAGAAAACTAGGAAAATCTGAAAAAATATAAGAGAAAAAAAAGAAATATGCCTTTAAAAAATATGGAAAAATATAATAAGTGGTCGTGAATGTATGGTAGGGGCAAAGCATGAGGTTTGACCTTAGCTTGCCCTATTTTTTTGTCACAATGTGTGATTTATTTCTTTTTATATATTAAACCATGACAAAACAACCTCTATACACCTATGCAACAAAGCAAAATATAAACGGTGAGGGAGAGGAGGATTTTATGCATTAACTTGAGGATTGAAATCATACAAATTTTGATTTTTTTTTCTATGCATAGCATTTAGGAAATGACCTATTTGAAAATAAGGGATCTAGTAGCACAAGATTTGCCTTGGTGCTAGATTCTTGCAATGAAGCATATACGTATTAGTTGGAATTCATGAAAAGATTGTTTGCATACTAGCACATAGACTGATTTCGAAACATAATTGTTTGTGCACGATAAGACATCCACTATTGCATTGATCATACATATGGTCTCAACTCTTGGAAATGCATAGTAATTGTTTGAATTATAGTTGACCCGCGCTTGAGAGGGTGAGATTCCCCTTGCATTAGGTTAGTCATTCGTTTCTTGGGGAAAATTATTGGTGAGCAAACATGGTATCAACTCATTCTCGCTGACAAAAAGAGGAGTCTTGTGAGAATGTGTTTATATGTAAAAGCAACGCATCTAGGGGCAGATCCCCAAGATGTAGGAGAGCTGCAGTGGGACCATGGCAATCAACCGATAGGGTACCTCCTATGTCTATGATACGTGGCACTTATTGCCAATATGTGTGGGATACCCCCTTTGAGGGGTTTTGAGGAAGGTGTCGTTGGATTATTATCCAGCTACAAACACAATATTAGATGTATCTAGTGTGCATTTAGTTATTACATACGCTCCTAGCCCGGGAGGCCGTGTGGTGGTAGAGGTATATGTTGTGTGCATGAGGTCTGGCTAGTGCCATAGCCTATGCCGGCCCATTTTTTGTTGCATTAGTGGTGCATCTGCCACTAGCCGCCTCAAAGTGGTGGTTTTCGAATCTAGGGTCTCTTGGGACCTACTTGTTAGTTGATGTCTTTTGAAGAGATTCCTCAAGCCAAACTCCAAAAACACGAGAGAGTCGAGAGGGCTAGACAAAGGGGCAAAATCAAAAGGTGTTATTCTTCTAAAAGGAGTAGTCTTGAGCCTATTCGAGGGCAGAGTCTTAGTAACCTTAGCCTGAATCAAAGTATGTCACGAGATGGAAGTTCTAGTACTTTTCCCCTCCCAATTAATCTGTCCACTTCAAGTGGTGTGATAGCTTTGCGTGTCTCGGTTCCATTAGGAAATCCGATCATTGCCATCGCGAAACCTATCACAATCTCTGCGGGATCGGAAGATTTTCCAACCTTAGGTTTCCCCTACCCATTTTTAATTCGTTAGTGGAAGAGGATGTGGAGCTTCGTATAAGGGAGTTCTAAAAGCCGATGTTCAACTGCTATATCTAAGAGGAAGGGCATGTAATGATGTTCTTCAACATGACCCTAAAGGGAAGGGTAGCTATATGGTATCACGGCATTGAGGTCGGAACCATAACCCTCGTGGACTTATTTTATGAAACCTTCCGAAGGGAGTTCACCCGTGAGATGGGTGGTCAATATTGGCTGCCCATGTTGAATTTGACATGCCAAGAAAACTGCATGAAGATATATGAGCGTATGCCTAGAAGATTAAAGAGGTTTTCTGTGAATTAGATGCCTCTATCCCTATCCCACCTGCTACCCAGTTACAATACTTCTTGCGTGGTCTTGATTTTAACATCTAGGTGCAGCTCAGTAGTGTTACCTTGACGGATATAGACACTACCTCTAGATGAGCGCAAGAAATAGAATCCCAACTGCAAGCAGTCTATGCTTCTCGAACCAATCCTAATATGGGTCTAGCATCGGAAAATAATTCACAATTGATCAGTGATAGTGGAAGCCAAGGGATACTTCATACTTGGAGCATCCACCTACTCAATTCATTGAGGAATTGCTTATAAGAGTACATAAGATATGCATTTAAGTAAGATTATTTTTTAAAGCTTTATATTACCATGCTTTGCTTGATTTATATTGATTATGCTAAAATTAATTTTGGTCTGTGCAGGTGACCTTTGTGGATATTTAGATTAGCACAATGTGTTGAGGGATGAGCGACGAGGATCTAGAGGAGATCTTCATACATATGTCTCCACATCAGATGGTTTGATTCAAAGATATGGCAGACCAAGAGCTATCTCGGACACCATCAAGCTGTTCTGTTAGATCTACTTCACTGCGCTTTGATGCTTCAATTTTCAGTAGACGAGGTCGATGCTCTAGACTTGGGCCAGATGGAGAGAGTGGTTTTGGGGGTTATTGTGGAGACATGGATACAGTGAGCCTGTGGTGGCCTCGGGATACATGTGCTACTCCTCGCTATCATGCAAGTTTGAGAGAGCGTAGCTCAAGTGGTTGTTGTGGAGGTATCGATGCAATGTCTCCATCTCATCATTCTGCTGGAGTTGCGTCACCTATGGGATTTGTGACACCTATGGAGACGTCTACTCCAGTCACTCCAACTTTTGCTCAGTCGCCTGCAGGTGGCACCCCTATGGGTACTACTCTAAGAGATACTATCCCCATAGGTACACCAGATGTACAAGGGTCTCCTAGGTATTCCCATGAGCGTGGTTGCAGGTGGGAGAGGACACATCTTAGGCATACCCCAGAGGGGTATGGATACCTTGTAGATGATGGGACAGGAGCCATCATCATGAATAATGAGGGTATCAGGGTGATGGCTCATATGGGAGAGTTGTGCCAACAAGTTTTTTGACACAACGTCTTGAATCATTGGAAGAACCTACCAGAGGGGAGCAAGGACTAGATAGTAGTATCCTTTCATGAGGATTTTTCAGTACCCGCTGCAGCAGATAGGTTTTCCACAGACTGGATGATGGAGTGCATGTGTGCATACATGTCACATAGACAATTGGACGCACGTAGTAAGGCACTTAAGAGTGGGGCCTCAAAGCCTGAGTGGCTAGACACACATGACTAGAGCCGACTCAGGGAGGAGGCTACAGATTCTCTAAGATGTTGGAGATAGCAGCACGAGGCAACAAGGGCATGATTGGAGGCAAGAGTGGCAACCATAGGACTTATCTGGAGGAATTTTTAAGTTTTTCTTTTGTTCTACTTGCTTCTTTTTTGCAATCATGTTTCCAACAGTTGTATTTTATTTTCTTTGCAGCACTCTATTACAAACCACAATTTCACCAGCCTAGAGACTCGATATGTAGAGAGACACGGTCTCACTACATTGATTGACTAATTGTATAGATGTGGCGACCATGTAAGTCACTCATATTTATTGTTCGTAGTCACTAATTTTAATTAAAATGCATTATTGTATGGTGGATTGATGTGTAGTTATTTCTTTTTTTGCAGAGTCCGTTTGATGATCCTTTGGGGTGAGATGAGCTTTCAGATGGCAAGGATCTATAGCTCACCCTTGGATCCATGCAGCGCACATACTCTTCTTTTTGGTTCATGTGATTTATATAGGCATTTTCTATATACTATTTTATTATCATCCTTTGTATCTTGCCATGATTGTACTATCGCTTTCATTATGCGATCTTGTATTTATTTTATGTATCAGTCTTATGGATTCTAGTACACTTTGCCTTCATTTAGATGAGCATTATACACATTACCTTAACTCTTTTGTATGGTCCAAATAAAGCACATAGTGCTATTTGTGGTAGGGCAGCTTGCTACCTTGCCACAAAAAAAGAGTTCCTTGTTACCGTTGCTACTAGCGTCGCAAATTTACTGCACGTATCGCTATTAGCGTCTCAATGTGTGTCGCAAAGCATCGCTATTTATGTCGCTATTAGTGTTGCATATGCGATATTAATAGCGATGCAAATAGCGATGCTAATAACGAGTGTTCTATGGCATTGCTAATACCAACGTTTTTTGTGATGAGGAGGATAAATTTCTTTATGAACATTTTCGCCACTTTGAACGTTGGTGTAAGGCCTGTATCTTGTAGTGTAAAGCACATAATGATCTTCAAACTACATTGCATTATGATGTTCTATTACTAGATAAGTATACAACTTATTTGTAGCCTAGCACAACCTACTCATTCATATACCTCTTGGTTATTCTCCAACCTAAAGAGCACTTAGGGGCACCATCTTTGATTGGCAAGGGAGAAAAAGAGTTGAAAAACTCAAGATGCTAACATAGCATAAGTACCCTATTTACCACTAAGAGTTTCCTTATCTCAAAGAGCATTGAGGATCACCATGCTTGAGCAAGAAGGGATAAAACAAAACACCAAAATCAAGATCATAAACTAGCATAGGCATTCTAATGATCACTACAAGTTTCTCTAAAGTCTTTATACCAATATAAAAAAACTTGAATAGAAAAATATTGATATAAATTTTCTCTATGAATAAGAAAATTTTAGTTAGTAAGGTTGATTCAAGATTCTCAAGCAAGAAGAAACCATTCATACATAACGAGATGGACAATGCAACAATCACAATTGCAACAAATGTCAAAAATATAAGAAAGAAAAAACTAGCTAAGCCAAGTATGAGCTCATTAAAAATTTACATGTTCTTCATATCAAATTCAAGTAATTCTAAAGAATTAGAATGAAGGATACCGGCCTTGAATGGCAATGCAAAAAAGTGGAACCCCATGAGGAACACCAAGAAAAAGGGGATTCTACTGCAAGAAAATCTATATTGTAACATCAACAAGCTTTTATTTCATTCTTTTGATCATCAAAACAAAGAAAACAACAAATCTTCATGCAACATCATAGTAGATATCTCCCACGGATTTGATAGAATCAACCATAATCTTTAATATCTTCATAAAATCCTTCAATAGAACAATGAAAATAAAAGAACAAACAATCTTTGAATGGAAATCAATCACATAGTATTCATCTTCAATGTCTTCATAGTTCTCTCTCTCAATCTCTCATATACAGTTACACTGTTTTGATAGAATTGACTATCTTTGGCTCTCTCTCTCTCTCTCTATCAATAGTACATCATATCCTCACTACAATACTCTCATAATAACTCTCAATAATCCTTCTTAGGTCGTGGATGCACCTCCCAAGAGGTATCTCTGATATGAAGAGTCACTAGAGCCACTACAGTGTCTTTTCACAGCTCATTATTGTCACTGTCACTTAGTCTTCTCTTCAGTCTTAAGCAGCTGCTTCTTCCACTTGTTTTAGCTCTTTTGAACTTAGATTCATACTTTCCAAATGTTAGAAAACTTTCCCACAGTCACACATACATTCTACAGAACACTTACAGAAGGTCTACATAACAATTGCAGTACAGTACCAAAGCAGCTACAATACAGTTACAGTACAGAGACAGAGCAGAGACAGAACATAGACAGAAGCTCTATAGAAGGTTACAGAAGGTTATTAGAACCTCATAACTCATACTCAAACCATTTCATACTATTAAAAACTATTCAATAGGCCTGCAAAAGATCTCAATCTTCATCAATCATCAATCCATGCTTTATACAGAAGACAATTAGAACAAAACAGAAGCTATACAAAGGGTATACAAAACCAATCAAAACCTATCAGAACCTCAGAGAGCTTCATATCTCCACTGAGAATCATCATGAACTTCCAAAACATAATCAATATCATCCAAAACACTCTCAAACACTTCCATTAATAACCATACATCACTCTAAATCCATCAAAAATCAATCATTCAGACCTCAAAAGCAACAAAAATCAGTAAAAAATTCAGTCTTTTTCCACTCTCAACATATCTCCACACTTAGAAAGGAAGCGTTCTCGCAACCTAAGGAAAAGAAGAATATAAGTTCATTAAAGAGCTCAATTTTATCTTCCGTAGTATCTTCAACAGTCTCTCCAAACCATGACCCCAACTTATTACCTATATCTTGAGAAAAAATACTAAAGAAAAACTTCCATTATTCATTAACTCATCTGATTAATCATTTAAAAGCCATAACAAAGTTGTAAAGAATATAAGAGG
The DNA here is from genome assembly GCF_053477565.2 of Lygodium microphyllum. Taxonomy (NCBI): domain Eukaryota; kingdom Viridiplantae; phylum Streptophyta; class Polypodiopsida; order Schizaeales; family Lygodiaceae; genus Lygodium; species Lygodium microphyllum. Next base: position 128,315,150 of record NC_141151.1, read on the forward strand.
TTCTCTTCATCTTTTCACCATAGGTGTCCATCCATCATTACCATCAATAGTTTGAAAAGAGCTCTTGAATAAATTATTCTCAATCAGCACAATCTCATCACATACAATTATTACAACACATACACAAACACTAACACAACCATCTGAATGACACCTCCAAAAAGATATATATATCATTAAGAATCATCCAAAATACATTGCAAAGGCATCAATGAAGATGATCCCTTTTTAAGGCTTGGTGGTTTCGAAAATGATCCATGGAGAAGGATTCATCTACAATTGTCTTTGGAGGATTTTGAAAGAACTGTAGGCAACACATCTTTTCTAGCAAAACAAGGTATCTGCTAGGTAGATATAGGGCATGAAAATACAGGACATCCAACTAGTGGGAGTCAATGTTCACATTGACATTCATACAAAGCTTTGAAATGGCGTTTTGATCATTATGGGAATGCCTATGTATGTATGCTAGATACCAAGCAAAATGAGCTGTCAATGCCACTGAAAGATCTAGAGATTGTGAATATTGGTGAGTAAAATGAAGGTAATTCTGGTATGCTTGACTGGCAGTTATCCAATTCCTTGGAATTATTGACCTTTTAATGTGGGATCCTGTAAGAGAATCAGTTGAGCTCCATCCTCTTCTTCTGGGAATCTACTGATCAAACCCTTCATATTCACTAACCAACTAAGGGGGTTGAGAAATAGAAGTGGTAGGAGATGGGAGTGGAACAAGTAAAAGAGGATGAAGAGATGGGTAGGCAAAATCATAAAAGGAGGAATAAGTTAAAGGAGTGGCTAAAAATTTAAGGGAATCAGTTTAGGAAAGGTGTTAATTGATAAATAGGAAAAGTAGAAGGTATATGGATAGATGGAGAAGGGCATGGTGGAGAAGGGGAAAAAACTCTATCTTCGATAAAAGAGCAATTTGTAAATATGGGAATTTGAGGAAAAGATTGAGGTTGGAAAAGAAGAGGTAAGATTTCTATTGAATTGGTTTGATAAAGGGAAATATAGGTATCATAGCGATGAGCCATTTGTTAGTAGTACAATAGGCTATGAACATAGAGACCTAAGGCAGATCTTCTCTGGTAGGCATAAAAAAAGGTTGAATCAAATGGATGATTTTTGGAAAGATGAGCTAAGAGATCCACCCTCAATTGGTTAGTGCTCTGTACATAGGTAGAAGCTATGTTCTGACGTTGATTCAGGACCACAGAATCAATCATTAAGTGCAAGGAATTGTCAGGGTAAGTAGCCACTTTTGAAGAGTAACATTCAAACATGTCATCTATTCGCAACTCCAAATATTTGACATACAAGACAGCTTGCAAAACCATGTTTTCCACATACCAGGCTATATCTATTTCATGTGGAATCAACAGATCTCTCCGTAGATACATGTATGACAGCAACATGGTATCGGTCGTCCCAGAATCTTTAAACACCATACGGACCACTTCTGTCAGTAACTCAGGAGACCAAGCCCCACTTCAACCATCCTTTGGGAGAGGAAGATCCATCATTGAAAGATTTATATAAAAGGCCAATTTTGCAATTGATAGTGGACAAAGAAAGAATGTGGTTCGGAGGAACATACTCCTAGAAATGCTCAAATGTTGACCATAACAAATCCATCCTGGACTGCAATCTTTCCACTTTATCTTGGAAAAATGGACACAAAGTAGCCTATCTCTGAAGAACTGCCAAGTCTTACTTAGAGATAGAAGGAATCAGAGGAACATTGGGGCTTGGAGGAACAGGCCGTGACTGTGTCAGTTGGTCTTGCAACTGCTTGATTTGGGAAGCTTGTGATTCCAGTGTGTCATGAGCAGTTTGTAAGGCTGAGAGTTTTGCATCTAAAAGAGTCTGAAACTCTTGAGCTTCTTTGGACATCCTCTCTTTCTTCTCTGAGATTTTAGGGACCTCTGATTGAGCCTCTGTTAACTGGATCTTCAAAGAGGATATCTCTTCTCTTTGAGTCTCAATCATTTGGGTTTATTGCTCCATCTGCTCAAACAAATCTGCGATGAGTGTGTCTTTAGCAGAGGCTAACTCTGATGTTTCCTTATGCAACTGGTCTTTGAACTACATCAGTTCTTCATAAAAGGAAGCATACAACTGTTGAACACAAGCTGTCACTGAAAGTTCAATCGAACTCTGAATGTCTTTATAGAGGAATGAAATGGCATCTCTCGATACTAGATTGTTCACTGAAGGGACTGATATGTCCAAGAAACCCTCTCTATGTGCTCTAAACAAATTGTTATATGTGAGTTAAGCAGGGAGGTCACTGCCAGATGTAGCAAGAATTGTGACTGAAGAAAGAACTGAATGAGTTTTATTTGCCACACGCTATAAGCGTTTCCTCTGAATGACCAATGGAGGAGGGGAATCAAGATCCTCTATATAAATAGGTTCTGACTCTTCTAAAGGTGGAGGGGAAGGTACTAGATCAAATGGAGGATGTGGAAGCACACCCTTCTTTAGGCCTGAGTATGTCAAGAAAGCATACAAGTAGGATCCATATGTGACATTTTTCCTTGTTACTTTGACAAAATGTTGGTCTATCTTTGTAAGCAAGTAAGTACTCCAATCAATAGCCACTCCTTTTAACACCATCCTAGAAGCTGTGAAGAGCTCTTTGGACAAGTAATGGGATGGCATTTTGACAGGCATAAACCTGTCCTGGAGGAACTGGTAAACCAACTTCCATAGAGGATCAAGATCATGGAAAAAGATACGCCTGAAGTGTTGATCACTTTCTTGACATCCAGGATTTCCTTGGTTTGCTTTTGTAATAGCTTGAAAATCTCATCGTTGGAGAATAATTGTCTAGCTGTAACAAAGGGCTCTCCTTTGTAGGGAAGAGACAGAGCCTTTCCTAACCCTCCGGGTGTCAATATCATGGAAGCACCGTGAACCAGGCTCGACTTCTTGTTGTATGATGCAAGGAACTCATCACACAAGGATGGATCATTTGGAATCAAGGGGAATGAAGCAGCCACAAAAGTCGCAAGTCCTCAATAGGAGGAGGAGCGTGAGGTGTCATTCAGATGGAAAACACACACACCACAACACAGACAATCACAAAGAATGACTGCAAAACAACCAAAGGGCTATAAAAAAGAAATCATTCAAAAGGAATGACACACATACATAAATGTAGCTAATCCATTTATCACCCCAAACAGTACACATCCTAGAAAAAATTCAGCATGACCTCTACACATATGCAACCGAAAACTTCATGCGATGCAACAAACATGCACCCAAATCCCCGTATCAGGCAAGAAAGAAAGAAAAAAACTACAAACCGTACCCATAATTGTAACACATAGACAAACCATAATACCATAAAAATGTACATCAAGACCTAACCATAACCTTGACCATCAAGTTCAACTAAGAGGACTTTACGCGCCCATTCCACGAAGCGTGTTTATTAAAAAGGGAGAGAAAAAGTGCAGTGAGGGAAAACTATTTTAATGAAGGGTTCCTTTTAAGAAATTATTAACAATGGGTGACATTTTATTAGGTTATAAATCTTAATAAAAAAACGGCAGTTCCTTCTTAAAATTTTAATTACAATCTATTAGGGTGAAATTGTGCTTTATTGAAACCTGGACTACAATTCCAAGACTGGGTCTCTAAACGCAAATTCATTAATTAAAAATTAATAATGATGTGAAGCGTTTTTTTGCCAGAGCGTGCTTTTTGTGACGCCTGGTTCATTTTTACTAAGAATTAAGGTGCCTCTTCAACGCACGTAGCGCGTGCAAAGTGAACGGTTAGTTGAATTTAAATGATTAAATTGTGTGTTTAGCGTGAATGCCCGTGGAAAAGGTGGGTGAATAAAGTTCATTTTAGCAATTAATTGTGGTTAAGGGGTAATGAAAATGAATAAAGCTCACAAAATAAATACCTGGTAGGGGTGTGTATGTAATGGACTGAAGGTGCACAGAGTAGTCTCCCAAATGCAATGAATCCAGTCAAACAAAAACAAAGACCACTGACTAAAAAAAATAAAGCACGTTAGTGTTTTTCTTTATTTTGATTTTATTTTTATTTGTATTTTATTTTTTATTTGTATTTTAGGTGTGTTTGTTTTGTGTATATTGTTTGGTTTAGTTTATTTATTTTGTTATTTGTTATTTTTTCTATTGTATTTTTAAAAATAATTAAATCATAATATATAACAAACAAATATGTTATGAAGTGTAAGAGTGAATTTTCAGCAATTTAGCAAGTGTCCAAAATGTATGTTAATTTATCCATGATTTTCAACTGATTTTTAGGATTTAAAATGATTTTTTATGAAGTGTAGTATTAAAATTAGGATTTTTTGGCTTCAAATAATATTTTTACCCTTTATGGAAACATTTTTAATTGAGAATTTAGTGGAAAAAGGGGCAAGGGATTTGTGAAATTTTTTGGAATTTTTTGAGTTTATTTCTGAATTTTTACTATTTTTTAATGAATTTTACTCATTTTTCATGTAATTTTGAAGTAATTTTCCGATTTTATTTTTTTTGCAATTTATTTGTTTCAATTTCCACTTTTTTAAATATTTCAAATAATTTCAGTAATATTGGTAAATTTTTAGAATTTTTTTATACTTTTTTATTTTAAATAAATTTTTGGAATTTTTATGTGTTTTTTGTTTATTTTTATATATTTGCAGGTTGGAAAATAAAAGGCAGTACCCGGGCTACGTATTAACAACAAAGGATGACTACGTGTGAACGGCGGTTTTGCAGTACTCCACCGCACGGACAAGTCGAAAGCTCGTCCTCGCGCATGAACGCCTGCTAGCACACCTGTATATAGCCGAAAAAGAACGAAAGAGAAAAGGCAGGGGCTAACTAAGTAGATTAAGTGAATTAGGTTACCTTAGTCTGAGAGAGTTGATTAAGTTAATTTAGTTGAATAAATCAATGAAGTTAGTTAGATTAGGTTAGTTTGTTAAGTTAGGTCAAGTCAGGTCAATTAGGTCTCGTTAGTCTAGGTAGGTCAGTTAAGTCTGGCTAGGTCTATTTAGTCAGGTTTGGTTAGTCAGGTGAAGTCTAGTTAGTCGAGTTAGTCAGGTCTAGTTAGTCAGGTGAAGTCTAGCCTAACTAGGCTAACTAGGTTAGGGTGGAGACTAACTAGGGTTAGTGGAGGGGGTTAGTTAAGCTAACTAGGGTTAGTTGGGAGGGTAGTTAAACTAACTAGGGTTAGTTGGGGTAGTTAAACTAAAGGAAACTAACTAGTGTTAGTGATGGTAGGTTAGTTAGGACTAACTAAGGTGAGGTTAACTATTAACTAATGTTAGGTTAATTAGTAACTAAGGTTAGATTATTTAGGAACCAAGGTTAGATTAATACTAACCAAAAAGGTGGTAGTGGTGGAGGTGGAGGAAGACTGTGGTGGTAGAGGAGGAGGAGGAGGAGGAGGAGGAGGAGGAGGAGGAGGAGGTTCTGGTGGCAGTGGTGTTTGGAGGGCGACCGAGGCGTTGAAGCGGCGACGATAGGCACTGGCAGCGATAGAGTGGACGGCGGGCGTCAAGCGGCAGGCTGGGCAGGAGACGGCGGCCACGACACGTGCTGGCGGTGATCAGAATGGGTGCAGGGGCGGCGAACGGTGGCAATCGACAGGGTGTGGGAGAGAAAAAGGAGAAGAAGGATGGAAGAGAAGGGGGAGAAGAGGAAGAAAGAAGATGAAGAAGAAGGGAAGGAGGAAGAAGGAAGGAGAAAGTGGATGGTCGTGGGAGCGCAACAGGAAAAACATGTTTTTTTTTCTTTTTCTTTTTTTTCTCCTCTTTCTCTTTTTTTTTTCTCTTTCTATTCTTTCTTTTTTTTCTCTTTCTTTCTTTCTTCTTTTCTTTTTTCTTCTTTTGTTCTTTTTTTTTTCGTTTGTTTGTGTGTGTGTGTGTTTTTTTTTCTTGTTTTTTTCTTTCTTGGCTTTCTTTCTTGCTTTATTTTCTTTCTGTTCTTTTGTGTTTTTTCTTGTTTTTTTAAATTAATGGAAAATAAATAAATAATTAAAAATTGAAAAATAGAGAGGCAAGAAACACACCCCCGACCCGTGCGCATGCATGGGTAGGGGTTAAAAAAAATTACAATGATGGGGTCAAACAAGGCAGGGACAGGGATGCGCAAGCCACAGACGCCACAGGGGCATACCGAGGCGCATAAAACCAAAAACAGGCGCATTCACGGGCGACACAAGAAAAGGCGGTCACATGGGAAAAAGGAAGAAATTTTAATAAAATCCAAACTGTTCGTTGGATCAAAAATCTGTAAAAAGAAAAAATGTGCCAAGAGATGAGGGGAAAAGGATGGAAACATGCAACACCGGGGCCTGGGCAAAATCAGGGTGTTCACATGGGAAAAACACAAAAACAAACCCCAAAACACATACGGACATTAATTTCGGAAAATCCGCGTATCCGAATGAAGTGTTGAAAGAAGGAAAATTGTGTAGAACAAGGTGTGCAACAACCCTATCATGATAAAACACAGTTTCGATCGAGATAGGATGCGTTCCAATGGAAAAAACCCAAAAATGGGCCTTAAAATGGACTCGAAAATTAATACGGGAAAAACCATGCGCCGGAATAGAGGACAGTAAAAAGGAAAAATGCGTGAAAGAAAGGAATTCACAGGACTGGTGCATCAAAACTGAGTTTGGGGAAAATTAGGAGGGGTCCACATGGAAAAAACACAAAAACACACCAAAAAACACTCAGAAAAATTAATAACTAAAAATCTGACAATTGGAAGAGGGGGGAGAAAAAAGGAAAAAGTGGGAGAAAGGTTGGTAGGACACGATGTCAAGTCAAACACGAAATCTGATGAAAATAGAGCAGATTCACATGGAAAAATGTGAAAAATAAGCACAAAAAAGGCTCGAAAACCCGTAAAAATTAATAACGGATAAACCGTGCATCGGAATGACATGGAATAAAAGGGAAAAGTATTAGGGGGAATGGGTAGGACAGGGCTGACACATCATATTAGGGTTCCGAAGCAATAAAGATGCGTTCACATGGAAAACAGTCCATTTTACAAGAATTGTTTCAAAAATTAATAACTTGAAAACCGTCTGTCGGAACAGGAGTTGGTAAAAAGGAAAAATAGGCAGTTTGAAGGGACAAACAGGGCTGTAAGGTTGGATTGGGATTTCGGTGAACGTAGGGTCTGTTCGTATAAAAGAAGCACAAAACCAAGAATAAGGGAAAACGGTCAAGAAACAACCCCGAGGACAGGGTAAAATAGCACGGAAGGGGGGGGAAGGGACCCCATCAGGGTAAAATGAAGTCATGGCATGGATGCATTATCCGACAGGGTATATGCATGGGAATATGCAACATAGACGCACAGGGACGCGTCCCCATACTTAAAACCTTAGTAGGAAGGGTAAATCCAACATCAAGAACCTAGTACCACACTTCGGACCAACCACGATGTCCCCACACTTAAGACATAACCGTCACTGAGAAGTAGAAGGTGTAGGGTTAGAAAAACTTGGCCCATATTGCCGAGGAGGAATGTCGACTATTGAGGTGGTGTCTTGTATCGTTGTCGGCTGCAGGAGGTAACAAGGTGTCTTCACAGCACACGTCCTTCGTCCTTTGTGGTAGGGACCCGCAGCAGTACCCAATGAGGTAGCTGGTTGAAGGAATCACAGGAAATTCGTCGATGGCGAGGGATATTGCACTCAACTCACACTCACTCAAATGGAACGAAAGAACATTTAATCGCCTCATTACAAATGTCACTCGAAGAAAATAATGATGAAAACCCAGAGCTCACACCCGATTTAAAAATCGACAAAGGAATGGTGTAGAGAGAGTATGCCAGGGTGCACAATTGATAGTGCATCAATGCGTCCAACCTGTTTGGCATAGGTGCAAGGAGAAAGGCCAGGGAGCCTTGCAATGCAGTATACAGAACAGAGTGACGTGTCCTGTGCTGATAGCAAAAACCCAGCCCATGGGTGCATAAGGAAACGCGAACGTACCTGACTCCAATGGTCTCAACGTCCCTCAATCCTCACCTCTTGATAATTGATTCAAGAACACCAGTCACACTCAGCCCACCCTCTGTCTCATGCTCTATTGATAGATATAAAGGGCAACCCATTCCTGGAACCCATTGATGTAATCCTTACCGTCACTTGTGCAGAGGTTGTATGCCTTGTGCGTATTTGATGGTGCAACTGTGCATCCCACCCTGTGCCGGCATACAATGCAAGAAGGAAGGCCAGGGAGCCTTATGGTGCAGTGCACATGAACAGATCGTGCTTTGTGCATTGAGAGGCCCATCCCATGCGTGCAACACTCTATTCACACATCTCACCTCTCTTTTGATTTGAAGGGAAAGACTGGTCACTCATCCCACCCTCTGTCTCACTCTCTGTTGAAAGATACAGAGAGCAGCCCATACACACGTCCCCATCCTGTTGGGATGAAAGCTCGCATCACTCAAGGGGTTGGTGATGAAGATTATGTCAGCGGTTGTTGTCATCAGGATCTTGAGGAGGAGGCGTATCCAGGGAGGCAACCTACAAGCCTCATACTTCAAGGACTTGTAAGAAAAGTCATCTGTTAAGAAGGACAGCCGGACTGATATTGCAGAGAGAGCGCACCAAGGGAGGTGGCTTCAAATTACTTGATGGAAAGGTTCTCCTGGTGATGAGTCAACTATCTTGAACTGTGGGGTATTACCACCTTTTCCACAGTCAGCTTCTCGCCCAAGGGTATTTCCACCTTTTCTTGGAACGAGTCCTGTTATGACAGGGAATTTCTTCTTTTTCTCCCATAACAGTTTGTTTGTTTTTTTTCCTTTTTTTTGTTTTTTTTTTTTAATTTTTTTCATTAAGAGAGAGAATGGTAGAAATACCATATGTCAGGACCAACCTCGCTACATGGATCAGACGAGAAGAGAACAAGGTCGGGTTGAGATGTTTCTGCAAGGGGTTAGCAGAACAAGACCGCCTCATGAGGAGAATCATAAGGGCTATCAGAAGCACGATGAGAAGGACAGTGCGATGCCCAAAAGGGAAAGGGTAGGTTGACTGTGATTGTCAAGATCCCTAGGGAGGGAAGTACTTTTTCAGGCGATAGCCATTGATCAGGAAAGGATCATCAGAGGCATCAACGGTCTATACCTGAACAGAGCTGTTAGGATTGACAACAAGTACCTTATACAGGCCCATCCACCGTTGTTAAAGCTTGCCAGGAAACTTGCTGAATCTTGAATCATTGGCTAGGACAAGATCACCTTCTTTGAACTCCTTGTGCTTGATGAAACTGTCATGATAGATAGGCCTTGCGTCGCGCTTGAGTGGTTTCCATGCACTGTAGGGCCATCCGACGTATCTCATCCAAGCATTCCAAGTGTAGGAGACGGCGTTGCAATGATTCATTATCTCCCAAGCATTCTTTAACTGCCACTAGCAAAGAGGGCAATTCCAGTTCAATAGGGAAGACGACTTCTATACCATACACTAGCTGGAAAGGGGTCTGTCTTATAGATGCCTTATGGGAGGTTCTATATGTCCAGAGGGCCTCTGTAAGTCGATCGTCCCAGTTGCGATGATGTGTGGCAATCATTCTTGTTAGGATCGAGCAAAGAATGCGATTGGTGACTTCAACTTGGCCGTTGGCTCTGGGGTAATAAGGAGTGGACTTGCGATGGCGGATCTTATACAGTTCCATCAGCTCCTCCATGATTTTGTTAAGGAAATGAGTACCTCTGTCACTTACGAGCTCAAGGGGACTGCCAAAATGGGTAATAATATTCTCATACATGAACAGGGCTACGCTGTTACCATCGTCTCGCTTTAGCATTTTAGCTTCACACCACTTTGTAACATAATCCGTACATACCAAGATATATCTATTCTGCTTCCATCTGGTAGGTGGATCAATGGGACCCAGAAATCAATCCCCCACTTCTCAAACGGCTTTAGGGGAAGAATAGGTTGCAGTGGCATGGCACTTGTTTTGATGGGTTTTCCCATTTGCTGACAAGTATCACATCTCTTACAATAATCATATGTATCCTTGTAAAGGGTTGGCCACCAGTATCCTGCTAATAGAGCCTTCCTGGCTGTCGCTTCTCCTGAGAAGTGTCCACCATAGGGTTCGTCATGGCATGCTTTCAATAGTATTCCTATTTCATCCCCTGCAACACATATTCGCAACACTTCATCTTTACCTCTCTTGTACAGTGCACCACCTAACAAGGTGTAGGGGGCTGATTCTAATTGAAGCTTCTTCTTCTCACGGCTTGAGATGCCAGGAGGATACTGTTGATTTGCTAGGAGATTGGCTATGTTTGCATACCAGGGAATAACTATTTCAACTAGAAACAAGGAAGCATCAGGAAGGTCTGGATCATCCTGTTCCTCTTCTTCTGTTTGAGGGATCCATGATAGATGATCGGCTAGGACATGGGAACAACCAGGCTTAGTGATGACCACTTCAAAGTCAAACTCTTGGAATAGGAGTAACCATCTCATCAGTCATCCTTTAACATCTTCTTTGTTCATTAGGAAAGGACAGGGCTTCATGATCCACATATAACTTGAAATGTGTTGATAATAAATAGTATCGAAACTTCTCCAGTGCAAACACCATTGCTAAGCATTCAATCTTTGTTACTTTGTAGTTCCGTTCCCTATCAGTGACCTTTCAGCTTGCATAATATATAGGTTGATCTAATTTAGAGGGGCCCTTTTGACATAGAACATCACCTAGCCCTTCAACTAATGCATCTGTGTACACATGAAACTCCTTTGTCCAATCAGGAGGCTGTAAGATAGGTGCTTGGATAAGGCACTGTTTTAGGGTATTAAAGGCTTCTTCACAATCATCAATCCAAAGGAAATGAGCTTCTTTCCTTAAGAGCTTGTGCAAAGGGGCTGCCTTGGTTGCAAAATGTGCAATAAATCTTTTGTAATAGCCCACATGGCCAAGAAATCCTCTCAATTGCTTGAGGTTTCTTGGTGCTATTAAGGCGGCAATTTTCTCAATCTTTGGCGGGTCGGTTGTAATCCCTTGTGCAGAGACAATATGGCCCAGAAGAACTTTCAAAGACACATTTGTCGGGGTTGAGAGAAATCCCATACTCTTGGCATCTGTCAAAACATTGCTCTAGGTGTCCCTAATGCTCACGGATCAAGCTATAGACACAAAAGTCATCAAGATACACCTCAATGAAATCATGAAGATGATTCTGGAAGGCAGCCATCATTACTCGTTGGAAGGTGGCAGGAGCATTATAGATCCCAAATGGCATCACTCTATGGGCATAGGTTCCCCATTCTGTGGTGAAGGTTGTTTTAGATTGGTCCTCTTCTACGATTTGGACTTGGTTATATCCACTGAATCCATCCAAAAGGGAATTTAGCTCATGGCCTACTACTGTGTCCAATAGTTGGTTTGTAAAAGGGATGGGGAAATGATCCTTCTTTGTCTTCGAATTGAGCTTCCGAAAGTTGATACATATTCGAAGTTTCCTGTTCTTCTTGGGTACTACCACAATGGGGGAAACCCATTCATTGTTAGCCATGGGATAAATGATTTCTGCTTCAAGAAGTTTTAATAATTCGGCCTTTACTAGAGCAGAGCAATTAGGATTCATTGGCCTTTGTCTTTGCCTTACAGGTTTGACATCAGGTTCTAGGTCAATGTGATATTGACATACTGTGGGATCAATCCCCTTTAGGTCTTTGTATGACCAAGCAAACACATCTAAGTTCTCCTTTAGTAGATCTCGTAGGACCACTAGTTCTTCTTCTCGAAGATTGAGACTCACTTTCAGGTGACGTTCAGTAGCGTCAGTATCCAAGAACGTTATCTGTCTTTCACCTTTCACTTCGTGGATAAATGTCCCACGGATTGCTTCTGGGTAGAGGTCTGACTCTTTCAAGAGAGTAATATCCTCATCTGATGTTCCACTAGAACCAGTGTCCTCCTTCTAAACAGATGACTCATTTGTCTGTTTCGGTTGTTGGAAGGGTATCACAGCTTCGTTTGCTTCTGTGTGAGTAGTGATTTCTTCTAGACTTAGGGATTCATCTTCAGAGGATGCGTCTAGGAATGTCACATAGCACGGACCTTCTAGGGGCCGGGGCTTTGATAGTTCTGGCTTCTGTTCTGGCAAGGGGCATCATCATTGACTTTTCTCTAGACTGAATAGCCAGGGCAACAGGAGCCATTGGTGAACTTAATTTTTATTCCTTTAATCAATTGCTTATATAGATTCTGCATACTTTGTGGTCCATTGGTAAACCCAAATGGAACCATGGTCATTCCATCTAGCACCTTGAGATCTTCGGTCTCTCAGGTCTTTGTAGGGACATCAACAAGATCATCAGCTATAAGAGGGAATTGTTCATCTGCACTTTCATAACCTACTTCATTTTCTTCCTCATCATTTTCATCCTCTTCCTCTGGAGGCTCTGTCTTTGCTTCTATAGAGGCTCTGTAAGAGAAGAACAGATCTTCTGCCTCTGCATCTACTTTTACTTCTGCCATAGCTTCTGACTCTGCTTCTACCTCTGGCTCTGGCTCTGGCTCTGTGTCTGTTACTGTCTCTGTGACTATCTCTATATCTGCTCTATCTCTGTTCTGTATCCGCTCTGTATCTGTTCTGCCTCTGTACTGTCTCTGCTCTGTAACTGTTCGACCTCTGTATTGTCTCTGCGATTGTCATGTAACACAGAGAAGAGTACATCCACGCTTCTATTTCACTGTCAGAGGTGATTTCAAAAGTTAATTCTAGTTGAGGCAGGAGGTATTCACCCTCATCGACAAGGATTTTGATTCCCTTGGCAGTTAGCTTACAGTACCCACTATTAGGGACTGTGCCTCTGTTTTCTTAGGAAAGATTTGCTTTAATAGCCTCTTCATCTCCCAATGTACCATCTATTACCTTGTTGGAGGAGTCACTTATGACTTCAACGGATGTGGATTCATTGCCTTTTTGCGATCCATACAGCTTTAACACCGCTTTTTTGGGTCCTCTGCCTAGGGTTAGGGTTCCTTTGAACCAGTCTATCCTGGCTCTTGCTTCAAAAAGCCAAGGTCTTCCCAACAGCAGAGGCTATGAGGTCCCATAAGAAATTGCTTTGACCACCAGATATGTCAGCCAATAGTCTCTTCCTGCTAGGGTTATTTTTACATGTGGGAGGATGCCCAACGGTTTGACTCTGCTTTGGTTTACCAATTTGATAAGCCACTGTGTAGGTTGAATTCCTTGCAACCCTAAGTCCTTCATTGCCACATCCATCATTATATTTACTAATGAGCCTCCATCAATCAATGCATCTGAAATAAAGCATCCTTCTATCCATACACTAATCTCTGGGGTTCCAGGATCTAGGAAGGCATTAGCCACATCTACTTCCTTTACAGACTCTGGGGCCTTATTGGTCTTGGTCGCTGTTGAAGGAGCAATCCTTAGTCCACATCTTCTTGTCAAGATGCTTTTGAATTTATTTCGACAACTAGGAGATAGCATCAACAACTATGGGAATGTTAAGTTTGGTTTAAAATTGTCTAGGTCTTTGACCAAGTCATAATCTTTGATAGGATCCAAAGGCTTCTCTAGCTGGCTCGGGAATGGGGCTACACCCATTTTCATATTTCTTTTTTCTTCTAATAATTGCATCATCGGCACTTCCTCTGTTTCTGGAGGTGCTTATGTATCATCTATCTCCTAGGCCTTTGGTCCTGTCTCTGGGACTGTCTCTGTAACTCTCTGTGGCACTACAGTGCTCTGTATTGCACTATTCTGTTCTGTACTACTCTGTCCCTCTATTGGCAGGTTGAACTTCACAGTCCTGGTAAGAGAGTTATTTTCATTCTGAACAAATGGTTCCTTCTTCTTGGTGCGCGTAACAGCAGCAACTTCCAACTCTACTAAATTGGAGTCAGGCTCTTGTACCTTCTGTTGGTTATCAGTGGCATTGGCCTTTACAGGGGCTGGACTTGGACAATCGTTTGTAGTGTGGCCTTCACCTTTGCATCGACTGCATAAGGGCTTGTAAAACACAGATCGTATAGTGTTTGGACAATTTGGGGAGATATGTCCCTTTTCTCCACACCTATAACATTCCACCTCTAATCTCTAACCACCGTCAGACTGTCATCCTCTGTAACTTTGAGAGGGAAACCTCCTTGGACCAAAATTAGGACCAAATTCCCTAGGCTTTGGTCCAATATCCTGTGTTGTCATTTTGGATTCTAGCAAGTTGAATCTTGCATTTTCATTCTTCTGTCTTCGTTCATGTATCTCTTTTAGAGAGCAAATATCCTCTGTACGGTTCTTCTGCAAACAAAAAGCTCCAAGAATGGTTGGTTTTCGGGTACATTCAGTGGCTAAATGTCCCGCTTGATGACACTTTCCGCACCATGTATTAGAGCACATCACATCTCTTCCAGCTCTCGTAGGAGTAGATATATTGGCAGTATTCATCTTCGGCATCTATAATTGCTCTATCACATCCAAAAGCTCTTTTTTAATACTTGCAAGTGAGTTGGATAAGTAGTTCTTCACATTTTCACCTCCTAAAGTACTTGTAGTGGGATTTTGTGAAGCCGCTGTAATTACTGCATACACTCGTTGGATCGATCCAGAAGATCCTCTGTTCCGGTTCTAATTCAGAGCTCGTGTTGAGACTTGGGGTTGTTGATTCCAGTTGGTAGGATTCCACTGTTGTTGAGTCCCCATTGGAGAAACTGTTTGAGGCCACTACTGCTGTGGTTGAACCATCATTTGAGGCACTGTCATCTGGGGTGACTGTAAAATATTACACGGTGCAGTGAACAGAATCTGAGAAAGAGATAGAGAATACACAACAGATAAGAGGAGAATCAGTAAATTCTTTAACTCCAAACAACTGATACAAAGATGGCTCTGTCCACCCGTGCGCTTCCACTGTGTGAAGCTTAGATGGCTATCTAGACAGAAGGTAGGTGAAGAGCTTAAGGCTAGCTAGAACAACAACTCTGATTGGGTGAAAGATGAGTGAGAGATGGCTGTGAAGGGGTTTAGCTTTTATAGCCTACGAAGGTTGTTAGGTCGGCTTGCTGACCGACCTACCATATGAGCCTCCACTAGTCGGCCAGGGAATATTCCAAGAAATATTCCCTTTACCATCGGGCCGGGTCGCTGCCCCCGAACCCTCGCCAGGAGGGCCGCTGGCCCCCTGGGACCCCCCAGCCAGGGGCCGCTTTCGCGGCCCTCGGACCCCACAATAGGGGCCCCTTTTAACTCCCTTACACCGCAACTCGATACAATGCGCCTCGAGTTGCTACTAGCTTAACCACTCTGTCTAACCCAAAGATTAGACCCACAATAGCCACCTTTTTGCCATCCGGTCACATAGACCTCATCTGATATACAAGTCAGGACTCAACCAATGTCCGGGCTCACATTTGGCTTCTCCTCATAATGGGGGCCTTACAACTTTGAGCACCATGGATCATTGGCACCTAATGAGGGTGGGGTATTGATCATATCTAACAGTGACCACACTGGATTAGGTGCATTATACTATGGCACTATTTGCATTTGGGGATAGGGGTAGGGAACTGTCCCTGGGACTACATTTGGTGGGTATAGAAATCCTGGCATGGGAGGAGGTAAGACTCCTCTTCCTAGAGTCATTGACAGCCTTGCTTCAACTTCATCATACAATCTTGCACCTTCCACTGCAGCATGCAGATTGACTAGTCTTCTCAATTCCACGAACTTGCAAACTTCTGGTTGTAGGCCCCTGAGAAACACTCCTTTTTGGATGCCTTCGTCCAAATGATGGTTAGTCCATCTCTTCAGGATCCGTGAGACATAAGCTTCTACTCTTTCTCTAAAGGACTGACTTAGGTTCATAAACTCCTCTCGCATCGGCTCTTCGAAACCTTCACGCTTGAATTTTGTGATGAAGGCCAACTTCAGGTCATGCCATGTTCTAAAAGTTCCTGCTGCTTGTCTCTCAAACCACTAAAACGTTGTCGTCGTGTTAAGGGTTGAAGGTCTACCACTGGGGCTTTAGTGCAGAAGAGGAGTTTAGGATTCAAGGTTCAAGAAGGGGAAATAGATTGGGGTTTAATAAGATCCGGGATTTAGAAATGATTTAGGTATGGAAGAAGCATTCAAGCTTTTTCTCTATGTATTTAGCATACATGAACGGAAGAAATAACTCTATCTTGATAACATCAAATGCCTCTGGATACATACATCATATCATAAAGGACATTCTCAGATTCTCAGTTCAATTATGAATATCAAATGCAAGTTCTAATGGCTTTTATTTCAAGTACATAGATGGATTTCAACACTTGGAACAAGTATTATGTTGATAGACTCAAATGCATTCAAGATTTGGGCCAATGATACATGAAATGAATTGAAGAAGCATAATTTTAGCTTCAGCTCTATTTTAAAACAGAAAATTCCAGCCCATAATCAAGCTCAAAATGAGTGCATAAACTCATGAAGAAGCACCTCTAATCATTAATGAACAAAGTCCTGATGAAAAGAGGTCATTTCCTTCCATTACAACCACATAAATCTCTTGTTTGCTCATAAAAATGGACCATAACAATGGGCTGCCCTATTTATGACTGGTTATTTCAGCCCATAACAGCCCATATACCTTCAAAATCCTCACCCTTTGCTTGCCCCAAAGTCACTCAAGTACTTGGGTACAAGTCGGGCTAATTCATTGGACCAAGAATGAGGTAGACAAAATGAGAGAAGTCGTGCAAAAGAGCAGGCTCAATCCTTTTCTTCTCAGATTTCCCTCTTCTATAGACTGTTTTAACATGCATTTTTGTCAGACCAAATGGGCAGAGAAGTGGAGCTCTCACCATGTTTACATCTTCACTTTATGGGCCTGTTGATCTTCAGTTTGCATGCTCCAAATCATGCACCATAGCTCCAGCTCTCTCCAGTTATGCTCAGATTGTGCAGCCCGCATTTTGCGTCGAAAAATGCGGGCTGCTCCCTGCTTAGGCCCTGGTCACTTTTTGACCTACCGAGGTCACTTGTTGGTCACTTAAGTCTATTACTTCAGGTCCCATGTGAACCTATTGGACTTTTGGCAACTTTTGGCATTTTTCTTGAGTTTCTGACCATATTTTTGCACCTAAATCAATGTGATTTATCCTGCAGACTATCAATTACTTCCAGTTGACCAAGTTGTAGGTTCCCATAGACTTATTTTTCATCAATATACATGGTATAACTGAAAATTATATGCTAAATACAAAAGAACTTGTGTAACTAAGTTGGTTATTGGATAACAATGTCTGAATTTTGTATGCAAATTCCTCATATAACTCCCAGTGAAGCTTTTCTGTGTTCATAAGAATCCCATGATTTATATTATGAACAGTAAACTCTTTGACATTGACCCCCTCCTGACCTGCACATCCTCTGGCATTTGCCATTTCATAAGATTACAGGTCAAGGAGGATCTTCTTCTGATTTTTCTTCATCTTCATTCTCTAGGTCTTTTTCTTCCTGCATGTCTTCAAGTAGAGGGCTCATATCTAAGTCATCAAGTTCATAAGTTGAAGATTCTCTTCGTTTAAAGAGTTTGATTCATTTCCCGGCTATTGGTATCTTAATCATGGTCCCATCCATTTCAGCCAAAGAGTAAGTAGCATTATTATGTACTACTTTTACAACACATGGTCCAAACCATCGCTTGGCTAACTTCCTATGAGCACTATATTGATTGTCCAGGCTGTTATCATAGACAAGAACCCAATCATTCTCTTGAATAGCTCTTGGACGGATCGATGATGCTTGTCAAACCTTTTCTTATTCTTTAATCTTGCTGTTTTCAGCCTTTCAATGGCTGTTTTGAGATCGTCTGGCGTTCTTTCGAGTTGCCTTATGCGCAAAGACAACAGCTCTTCTCTATTCATGCATTCATCCCAAGGTAAGATAATCCATGTGACAATGGATTCCTCAATAGGCATAACAGGTGGCTATCCATATATAAGTTCAACTGGCATATATCCTGTTACTGTACTATGGGTAGTTCTATCAGCCCATAATGCGAACGGTAGCATTTTAGGCCATTCCCTCAACTTTCCTTTGCATGATTTTGCTAAAGCTTTAAGAATTGGTTGATGACCTCTTTCACTCTTACCATTGCCTTCAGGGTTGTACGTTGAAGTAAGAGATAGCTTAATTCCCAATTGAGCAAAGAAATGGCGAGCCTCATCAACATCCAATTCTCCTCTATCAGCAGTTACTTTAGAAACATATCCATACCTGCAAAATACTTCTTCAAGTAAAAATCTACAAATAGCATGAGTGGACTTTGTTGTCAAGGCTTTTCCTTCCACTTGATTTGTGAGATCTTCTCTAGCAAATACTAGATATCTCATGTTCCAAATTCCTGTAGGCATGGTTACTAAATCAATAACCCATCTATAGTGAATGGATAAAGGATAGGTAGGCTGAAGCCCATCTCTATGCTTTACCATAGAATATATTTGACAAACATGACAAGACTCAACAAAATGCTCAATGTCTTTATACATGTTTTGCCACCAAAATTTCTCTTTTATTTTGGCAAAAGTGCCCCATATGCCTCTATGACCAGCCAATAGGCTTTCATGAAATTCTTACATGACCTGTCTTTGAGTATTTTTGTCTCCTAAGACACGAACTGGTGCCCTTCCTTTCTTTTTCGCATGCCTCCAAAGGTAACCATCTTTAAGAAAAAAACCATAAGCTTTTCTCTTAATTCTTTTGAACTCTTAATTAGTCCACTCTTTCTTCTTTGTCATAGTGCTCAAAAATTGGCCAATTTTTTAGCCAATCATCTGCATAATATTCTTCTTTAAAGTGTGAACAAACCATAACATAACATTGAACATGCTGTTTACTAGCCTATCCATTGTCCTTCTTTGGTTGTTTCATCCTTCCTTGTTGATGTAAAATTTGTTTCAGCATAGCTGGACCTGTAATTTTTGTTGTACCTGCATTTTTGACTGCTGAATCAACATTATATTCAGCTATACTTGTTGTTTTCAAATTTATACCTGCATTTATAGCATCATTTAAAAACTCCGATTCTTCTTCATCCATCATTTCTTCTTTATCCCTATATCTAGCACGCGAAAGCATGTCAGCAAAACTGGATTTTCTCTACCTGCAATATGTTTCAAATCAGGATTTAAGGATTTAATATAGGCTATCCATCTTAGCATGGCTATGTCGGGAGTGGAATAGTTGGCGATCATGCCCAAGAGTGGAAGGAAATCTGTTTCAGCTATAACATGTGCGCCCATAAAGTACTCCCTGTCACATTTTAATGCAGTTACTACTCCCCAAAGTTCTCTTTTAATTTGAGCATACCTTCTTTGTCATTCATTAAGAACTTTCGCTCCAAAGCAGATTACATATCTGTTGCCTTCAAGGTCGTCTTGACCAACTGCCCATCCTATTCCAATAGGACTTGTGTCCACTGTGAGTATAATGGGCTGTCCATTAGAGTAATTAGCCCTCTTTAAAGTGGGGGCTGAAATCAACATTTTCTTGAGTTTTCGAATAGCCTGAGTGTGTTCTTTTTCCCATATAAACCGTTGGCCCTTTCTTAGGAGCTGATAAAGACTTTCAGCAACGTGGGCAAAATGTGGTATCCAAACAAGGTAGAAGACACATGCACCAAGAAATCTTCTCACCTCTGAAACATTTGTACATTCTTCCTGCATTTTGCTGATAGCATCTATTTTGGATGGAGAAGGCTTTCGGCCATATGGACCACACATATGTCCGACCACAAGGACTTCTTCGACTCCAAAAATAGATTTAGCTCCTGAAAGAGTAAGATGGAATTCTTCTAATTTAGATAAGATTTGAGCACAATCATGAATATGATCAGAAACAAACTTTCAACATCCAAGTTCGTTGAGTTCTTCATTTTTCTCATGAACTTCACATCCTTTGATTGGAACATCATCAAGAAAAGGAAGAGTCAATTGAGGAATATAATCCCTCAATACTTTATGCATAGCATTCATCATGTGAGCTACTGAATTCGTAGCCCCTTGAGGTAGAGTACACATGCGAACTAGGCCAAGAGGCATCTTCATTGTGGTAATGTCTCGGCTTTCCAAATCAAGCTGAAATTGGTACTCGTAGCCTGAATATAAATCTCCCATGGAATAGATTGTCTTTCCTGCAAAAGCTTCAGCAAACTCATCAACAATTAGCCCTGATCCAACATTTCTAATAGTGACTTTATTGACGAGTTGTAAATCTTGAATGAATCGCAAATATCCATTCTTCTTAGGTACAGTAAACCATCGGTTGGAATATGGAGCTGAAGATGGCTTCAATATTCGCATTTTAATCTTTTCATTTAGAAGTTCCAATAACTTAGGCAAATGAGCTCTTGGAACCGGGATTGGTTTAAGATTCCAAGGAACATGTGGGACCGTAAAAATCACCATTGATGCCACAATGCTTGGATCCACACAGCCAATTTCATGTGGCTGAAATGAAAAGGCTTTACCATGATTCTTTAACAACTGCATAAAGATTTGCTTTTCAGCCGGCAAGAGGAAAGAGTCTTCACCAATTTTCAGCTTTTGTAAACTCTGTGTTTTAAATTGGTGACCAATATCTTTAGGGTCACGAAGGCGTGGCTGTTTGGATACCCTTTCTGCCAGTCCTTCACTTTCAGGCAGTAGAGGAGTAGCTACCGGCTTGACCTTTTTATCAACTGTTTTATACTTTGTTTCTACTCTTACTTCATCCTTGTTTGGCTATCCAAAAGCTTCATAATCTGCAAATTCTTGAATTATGTCATACATATCCAATTACATAAAACATCAATTTGCTTCAGCTCTTGATCCATATGACTTAAATACTTTCTTTCAGCCCTGTTGATGGCCGAAAACTATTTATAATAGCCCACACTATTGGCTGTTAAAACCTACAAATCAGCTTTTGGCCTTGCCTCCTTTATAAAGTGGAGGCATTTTTTTGTGATATGATGCACTGCCATAGCCTCCACTTATAGCAGTGCTACCCAAAAACCCTTAAATTCTCGGGCATTAGGAGGAACAGGATGATCTCTCAATCGATCCCTATTCCGATGGTGATTAACACAGACGGTCAAGAATTGGTCAGGAATTGGACAGCTTTGTCATTATCCTTACTTCTTATCCGGGCATATGATGAACTATCATCAAGAGCCTTTGTCTCTAAACCAGACTTGGAAATAAATGGTTGTCCAAGAATGATAGGATAGCTGCAAGAATCTTGAACAAAGAAATGAAATTCATATTTTACATTACCAATAGTAACTTGTACACAAGGACATGTTGTATAAAGATTGCTAGAAGAGTTATTGGATGCCTTCATGCGCCATCCCGGGTCCACATCAATGGGCCATCTGCCATTCTCATAGAGACTTCTTGACATAACATTAATTTTTGAAACATGGTCTATAAGGGCAATGCATGGAGTTTCTTTTTCACCGATTTTAACAACAATTTCAGTAGTCGCCCTTGCCCAATGGGTACGGGAGTAGTGACTACTAGGAATAAAGTGAGCTTCACTTTCTTCTTGCATGTTGTGAAGAAGAGTCTCTTTCTTACGCATGGGCTGCACTTTAGATTGAGAAGTCCCCATCATAATGGCTTCTTCAGTTTCTGCTTCATAAATGTCTTCATCTTTGGCTTCTATGGCTGCAATCAATTCTTTGATTGCCTCCAGTAGAATCCCTTGAGTTTTCAGCTTCTCTTCATCCTACAAATACACATGAAGTACTTGCAAAAAATCATCTACAGATTCTTCAGTTTCCTCACCAACATATTGTCTTTTTCGTTTAATTACATCAATTATTACATCATGAAATCCTCGTTTTGCAATACCGAGAATTTCACCTAATGTAAATTCAATTCTACTTCCAAGAATCCTTTCTTCTAGGATCCGTTTAAGATCCGTTGTGGTCTCTATGTCAGACTGCAACTTGTAACTGGGATGTTTTCTTTTTTCTTTTTCCTTCTGTTTTCTGGATCCGTTTAAGATTCGTTGTGGTCTCTATGTCAGACTGCAACTTGTAACTGGGATGTTTGCTTTTTCTTTTTCCTTCTGTTTTCTTTGCTTGAGGGGCATCTCCCATGTCAAACTCTTGCGGCGGCAGATTTTCAGCAGCCTTTTGTTAGTCTGGTTTACTTCTTGTTATGCGTTTAGTCGGTCCTGAAGAAGAAGGACCGTTAACATCTTCTTCTCTTCTTCTCTTTTCTTCTATCATGGCTTCTTGATTATTAATTTCAGCTAACTGAGCAAAAGCTGAAAATGAATCCACAAGTTTAGACCAACCGGTTTTTCCTCGAATACATTGACTGCCAGTGGTTAAGTCATCTTTAGTTGCCTTGCCTTGCTCCATGTGTTCCAAAGCCTGCATCCACACTTTAGATTTTGCATTAGTTTTACATGCTTTAACAATTTCATTAGTTGGCTCAATTTGCAGCCCATAAGTTGCAGCATCAACAGCTGTATAGACGGTTCTTGTTGCCAAATCCTCCAATCTTTTCTTCATGCCACCGTTGTCGAAGTTTGGCTCAAGAGGAAGCCCGGTTTCGGTTGCATGAATTTTAGCATCCTTCCAAAAGACTACTTTTTGTGCTTCAGCTTCACGGAATGCACCGCACTCCCTCTTGTCATGCTGAAGGCTATCACACCAAATACAACATCTTTAATAGCCTTCTCGTGCAGGCCTTTGGGCAGTTGACCGACCCCTTTCTTCTACTTTTACATCAAGCCTTTCCACTTTAGAATTAATCTCCGTTAGATTAAGATGGAGATCCCGCATGCTTTTAATTAGCTCATCCATGACATCCTTCTTTGGAGATGGAACAACAGAATTTCTTGGTTGCTCGGCCATAGAGACAGGAGGTCTTCTTCTCTTCAACCTTTAGAAATAATTCAATCTTTTGACTTTCCATACCTTGTTGGTCGTCAGGATCTAGTTGGGCAAATTTGCTTTCAAATTCTCGATGAAGAGCAGTGGCGGTTAGACCCTTATTGGGCCTTTCGACCCATTCGGTGAAGACTTTCTTTGTCATAAGGCCAAAATCTTCAAGGAAAAATTATTCTCGAAGAGCCTTCTTGAACATAGTCCATCCTGCATCTTTTTGGAAAAGACCATGAATTCAGTCCTGGAGACCATGCACAGCTAGGCGGGCAAAATAACGGCTCGAGGCATGTTGAGGGACTCCAAAGAAGACCATCTTGTCAGTATAATGGCGGATAAAAGAGCATACATTTTGCCCATTAAATTTCTTGAGCTCTTGTCCAACTGCTTCTAAGGCTTTAATGGCAGCATCATCAATCCGCTCTTCTTCTTGTCTTCATTGTTGTTGCAATTGCAACTGCTGCTGAAATTGCAATTGTTGTTGTTGGCTTTCTTGCATTAGACGAACCAACTGTTGCAAGGCATCTCCTCCCGAACTTGATGATTCTCCCATTGGACTTCTTGTTCCGCAACAGACCTTCACGTCAGGTTCACTATTGTCGTCGTGTTAAGGGTTGAAGGTCTACCACTGGGGCTTTAGTGCAGCATAGGAGTTTAGGATTCGAGGTTTAGGAAGGGGAAATAGATTGGGGTTTAATAAGATTCGGGATTTAGAAATGATTTAGGTACGAAAGAAGAATTTAGGCTTTTTCTCTATGTATTTAGCATACATGAACGGAAGAAATAACTCTATCTTGATAACATCAAATGCCTCTGGATACATACATCATATCATAAAGGACATTTTCAGATTCTCAGTTCAATTATGAATATCAAATGCAAGTTCTAATGGCTTTTATTTCAAGTACATAGATGGCTTTCAACCCTTTGGAACAAGTATTATGTTGATAGACTCAAATGCATTCAAGATTTGGGTCAATGATACATAAAATGAATTGAAGAAGCATAATTTTAGCTTAAGCCCTCTTTCAGAACAAAAAATTCCAGCCCATAATCAAGCTCAAAATGAGTGCATAAACTCATGAAGAAGCACCTCTAATCATTAATGAACAAAGTCCTGATGAAAAGAGGTCATTTCCCTCCATTACAACCACATAAATCTCTTGGTTGCTCATAAAAATGGACCATAACAGTGGGCTGCCCTATTTATGACTGGTTATTTTAGCACATAACAGCCCATATACCTTCAAAATCCTCACCCTTTGCTTGCCCCAAAGTCACTCAAGTACTTGGGTACAAGTCGGCCTTCATTGAACCAAGAATGAGGTAGACAAAATGAGAGAAGTCGTGCATAAGAGCAGGCTCAATCCTTTTCTTCTCAGATTTCCCTCTTTTATAGACTGTTTTAACATGCATTTTCGTCAGACCAAATAGGCAGAGAAGTGGAGCTCTCACCATGTTTACATCTTCAGTTTATGGGCCTATTGATCTTCAGTTTGCATGCTCCAAATCATGCACAATAGCTCCAGCTCTCTCTAGTTATGCTCAGATTGTGCACCCCGCATTTTGCATCGAAAAATGCGGGTTGCTCCCTGCTCAGGCCCTGGTCACTTTTTGACCTACCCAGGTCACTTGCTGGTCACTTAAGTCTATTACTTCAGGTCCCATGTGAACCTAGTGGACTTTTGGCAACTTTTGGCATTTTTCTTGAGTTCTGACCATATTTTTGCACCTGAATCAATGTGATTTATCCTGCAGACTGTCAATTACTTCCAGTTGACCAAGTTGTAGGTTTCCATAGACTTATTTTTCATCAATATACATGGTATAACTTAAAATTATATGCTAAATACAAAAGAACTTGTGTAACTAAGTTGGTTATTGGATAACGATGTCTGAATTTTGTATGCAAATTCCTCATATAACTCCTAGTGAAGCTTTTTTGTGTTCATAAGAATCCCATGATTTATATTATGAACAATAAACTCTTTGACAACGCCAGGCCCTTGAAAGCGACAGGGAATATTGCTAACCAATGCTCAGTGGTTCAGGCATTGTTAGCCACACATGCTACCATGAACTCTGCTACATGAAGATCAGGGTCTTCATTGTACTCTCGCTTAAAAAGTGGGAATGGGACTACATTTGTTGGCCTATCATCAATATTTCTAGGATGAATCTAACTAGGAAGGGGACCTTGAATCGCCATGGGGACTTCTGTAAAGAGTGCTTTTAGGGCGTCAAAGGAGGTTTTTACTGCAAGCTCGTTCTTAGCTTTGATTTTTGCCTTCTCTCTTATCATGTACCTCTTGACTCGTTCTACCGCTTGCCTCTTTATTGCGTCATTCATCATGGGGTTGGCTCCAACCAGTTGGTCTATACTCAACAGGATAGTATCAGAGAGGGGGCTTCAGTCTCTGGAGGATTCTCTGGCCAACATCTCCTCTACTTCCTTCTTTTTAACATCTCTGAACTTGGCTTTCAAACCACTACAGAGGGGGAGATATTCCGTTCTGAAAGTATCAAAGCTCATTCTTCTTAGGATCGTTGTTGTATCATTATAATAATTCCAGCTTCTGAGGGTTTCAACAGTGTATGTTGTGAAAAACACTCTGTCTATCAACTTCCAGTGGGTTGCTAATTGGACAAATAGAAGATTGTCAGTGCACCAAGCATCCCACGTATCTTACTGTTGAGCATCCACGAACAAATTCCAAATCTTTTTCTTCTTGTTTTCGTGAACCTCTACAGACCACAATTCGTGAAGCTTCTTCACAATTTTCCACTTGATCATGTCTAGAAACTTCTCAATGAATGCCAAATCTTCCATGGATGGTCATTCTCTCTATTTCTCCTCTTCAATTTGTTCCCAAACAGTTTGCCACCAAGATGCAAGTTTCTGCTGCTTCAACAGGAAGAGGAAACAGTCCACCACATAGAGCATACATCATGATGGTGATATGTTTCCGCCATTGTGGGATGAACTTCTTGTGAAAAGTGGCTTTGATAATGACAATTTTCAACTCTTCAATGGAAGAAGTAACTTTGCGAACTTCCATTGGATTCCCCTCTTCTTGGCAATGCCATTTCCTTCATTTTCAGCCTCTTCTGATGCTTGTTGATGGCAAATTTCCCCGGCTGCGCACCAAAAACATGGAGTCCTACGAGGAACACCAAGGAAAAGGGGATTCTATTTCAAGAAAATCTATCTTGTAAAATCAACAAGCTTTTATTTCATTCTTTTGATCATCAAAACAAAGAAAACTGCAAATCTTCACGCAGCATCATTGTAGATATCTCCCACGGATTTGATAGAATCAACCATAATCTTCAATATCTTCATAAAATCCTTCAATAGAACAATGAACATAAAAGAATACAGCATCTTTGAATGGAAATAAATCACATAGTATTCATCTTCAATGTCTTCATAGTTCTCTCTCTCAATCTCTCATATACAATTACACTATTTTGATAGAATTGACTATCTCTAGCTCTCTCTCTCTCTCTCTTTATCAATAGTACATCATATCCTCACTACAATACTCTCATAATAACTCTCAATAATCCTTCTTAGGTTGTGGATGCACCTCCCAAGAGGTATGTCTGATATGAAGAGTCACTAGAGTCACTAAAGTGTCTTTTCACAGCTCACTACTGCCACTATCACTTAGTCTTCTCTTTAGTCTTCAGCAGATGCTTCTTCCACTTGTTTTAGCTCTTTTGAACTTAGATTCATCCTTTCCAAAGGCTATAAAACTTTCCCAAAGTCACACATACATTCTACAAAACACTTATAGAAGGTCTACAGAATAGTTACAGTACAGTACCAGAGTAGCTATAGTGTAGTTACAGTACAAAGACAGAGCAGAGACAGAAGCTCTATAGAAGGTTAGAGAAGGTCATCAGAACCTCATAACTCATACTCAAACCATTACATACTATCAAAAACTATTCAATAGGCTTCCAAAAGATCTCAATCTTCATCAATCATCATTCCATGCTTCATACAGAAGACAATCAGAACAAAATAGAAGCTATACAGAGGGTATACAGAACCAATCAGAACCTATTAGAACCTCATAGAGCTTCATATCTCCATTGAGAATCATCATAAAATTCCAAAACATAATCAATATCATCCAAAACACTCTTACACACTTCCATTAACAACCATACATCACTCTAAAGCTATCAAAAATAAATCATTCAAACCTCAAAAACAATAAAAATCCATCAAAAATTCAGTCTTTTTCCACTCTCAACAAAAAGGAAGCAAGAAACTCAAAATCCTAACATACAATGAGCATCCTATTGACAGCTAAGAGATTCTATAACTCAAAGAGAATTTAGCAAAATCATCCTCGATAAGGCAGGGATAAAAGAATTCACCAAACAAGATCATAACCTAGCAAGGATATAGTGTTGACCACTAATAGTTTCTCTAAAGTAGGCATACATGCTTGTAGAGAAAAATACTGAGATACAATGTCCATCTCAATCAAAAAATGGTGGTTAATAACTATGATTCAAGATCCCTAGATAAGGAATACAACATTCATATATGAGATACACCGCATGCACATTCTTCAACTCAAGTTTACATACACACTAATTTAGGAGGAAAGGTGGATCTTACAATAAGAACAAAATGGCATTATGTCTTTCATGTCCATCACAACCACTAGTATAGTAAAGATTAAAGATACCCACATAAACTATGACATCATTAATGAATGTCATTTCTCATAATCAAATTATAGTGATTTCAAATTAATACAACTTACATTGCAATGAGGGGTACCATCCTTGAATAGCAAGGGAGCAAAGAAGAGTATTGAGGGGCACTACTCTTTCAAGGGAGGAGATAAAAGAAAAATACCAAACTCAGTATCATACACTAGCAACATACAATACTTTTCTCAAAGACATTCACATAAACAACATACAATACTTTTCAATCTCAACCAAAAATTTGTAAGGGACTCTGATTTGGGATCCTAAAACAAGGAGCAAAATTTTAATAGTTGAGACACTATATATAGGTGCTTAGATTGTGGAACAAGAAGTAAATTACACTATACATATCATCATTACAATTTCTATTACAGCAAAGGTAAAAAAATACAAGGGTTCAAGTTTGAAGAACTTTGAAATTTTCTTGTTTGTATTGTAAAAGGTAGAAATTTGATGGGTATTTTACCAAAGAACCAACCTCCTACATAATCCATCATGGTCATGCACAATTTAGATTATCTTTATGGGTTATATACTAGTTTAACCAATGTTGGATGGTCCTACTTACAATATTTTCAAAATTTAAACACTTCAGAAAGCTAATTGAAGAGAAATGATATTAGTAATCAAGAGGGAGAGAGAGAGAGAGCACAACAGTTCTTCTGATGCATGAAAATACTATTTTAGCTGTGAAAAAAATGTCCAACTCATATAAAAACCAAATGCATCATAGGATAATTATGTCCTCCTTACTTGTGCCAAGTGAAAATATATATGTGTGTATTAATCCTATAATTTTTTTAGAATATGAGAGTGAGGGAATGGTATTAGGAATGACACATATAAACTAAGTACACTAGCTGAGAATTGTGGCGTCCTAACTCATGCCATGTGCATTCAGATACATGTGTATTATATATCTTTTAAAACTTAAAAGCGAGGAGGTTTGAAAATTAATAGGGTGTGCGTGTGAGCTCTTTAGTATGGGTAACATAAGATTAATTCTAAATAATATATTGCATCATAGTAAAGGTTGCTAAGATGTGCATGTGATCACTTATGCATTAGGAATGGACCATACAAACCAAGTACACTAGATAAGAACCATAACTTCCTAACTCACTCCAAGTGTAATGTTATATATGCATATTAATCATAGAACAATACTAGATATACACATGAAGTAAACCCTAGAATGGAAGTATCAACCGAAGCACACACCCACTAAGACAAAAAAATGATTTGACAACACTCTAGTACCCTTGTTATTTTATCCAATGAGCCTCTACATTAAGGAAAGGAATGCTTGAAATGGTAGGCTCACCTTCACTTCCCTTCATATATGAGAATGCTCTAAATGATGGATGGATAGTCCCAATTAAAAATGCTGAGACTACAATTGCTATGTTAAAAAGACAAGCAATTTATTTTGTACTCATGTTTACAAAACATCGCGTCCTAGGAAACCATTTGAGAAATTTTGTGTTGTATGCTCTATGCAAAGTACTCACATGTGTACACACAATTTCTAGATTAAGAAGATAAGAAAACTATTTTTGTACTAATGTTTATAGAACATTGCCTCTTAGGAAAGCATTTGAGAAATTCAGTGTTGTATGCTATATGAAAACTACTCACATGTGTATACACATGCATGTGCTAGCTAGGTGTTTGCAATGGCCATCACTTCTTCTAAGATATGACTCTCATACTATGCATTCAAGAGAGCAACATTCAATGTCATAAGTAAATATTTTCAAGCTAGAGGTTGATTTAGATAGTTGAGAGAATGATGATGAGCATGACATAATGATGTTGCAGAACTAGTGGAGCTTGGGAGTGGAATAAAGGACTATGGCCACTGTATCACAAAGGATTGAAAACTTGTGAACCTTCTTGATAAGACTATTCTTGCACATGCAAAAGGTGGCTAATAGCGTTTTGGTAGATAGTGCAACATGTGGTGCACACACAAGAAACTTTTATTTATTCCCTACATTGGAAAAGAAAGGAAATTCCCTTTCAATTCCCTAGTTAAAAATACACATGAGTAGGGAAAGTAAATAATAGGGAAAACGAAACACTTACTAGTTAGAGAAACTAGGGAATCACATTGGAAAATGAATACCATGGATCAATAGAGAAATCTATCTATAGCTATTATAACAAACCTACTATAATATTCTTAACACCTCTAGACCTCCATTTTGGTCCTGAGACAACTGTGAGCTTTATTCACTTAGAGAAATGATAATTTGTCACCACTCAAAGCATGATAAGCACAACAATACTCACAAATATAAACCAAGTAAAGACCAAAAAGACCTACAATTCTGAAATATTGCAATCACATTGAAGCTCCAAACATTAGCATACATAAGGAGGTTACCACTAGTAGTATGAGACACCTACTTGTAACGAAAAACATTTAAAATTATAGACCAACAAGAAAGTAATAAGTGATGTATTGATTCTAGCGATATCAAAGAAAGAGCATAATAATTGTTCTATTAATACTAACAAACAGGACCAATATGACCATCTAGAGCATGGTATAGCATACATAAGAAGGTTCATCATTAGCAACATGGGACACCTACTTGTAGCTAGAGACTTTTGAAATTACAGAGTAAGAAGAAAGCACTAAATGATGTATTTCTTCCAATGAGATCAAAGAAAGAGAATAAGAATTCAATTATTATTAATGACTGAGAGGACGAATATTACCATCTAAACCAAGATATAAATACATGTGATTGATAGAATCTGAGATGAACTAGACCTATTGGACAAGCTACCAACAATTATATTTATCCTAACAACTATAGATTGAGGTGCTCACATGTTGAGATAAATATGGGGCAACGCAATCATGACGAATATGTAATCTCCAACTTTGATTTGTAATGATCAAAAAGTACAACCAATTTAGAGTTTTAGTCACAATGATATGCATGGTGCTTCTTCTCCATGAGAGCATCAAATATCTAAATGTAACTATCAACTCTTAAGAAACATAGGCCTCAGAAGTGTATAAACACACTAATTGTATCTATTCTTATCTACTCATGTAGGAATCGATTTTCCTAGACTTTTAAACTACTTCTAAGTGCTATAGATAGTTTTAAGTTCAACATTAATATCCCTCCTCTTTAAAACTCTTAGGGGGGGAAAGTCACGGGGCAAGTAAAGGGCACATAGAATATATAAAAACACACAATAGCAATATATGAAATTGCTATAAAAATACACAATAACAATTCATTAGGGATTTTCTTGAAATTATTGCTTTAATTATTGTGACAAGAACATGCAGAGGTGGAGAAACTTATGAAGGTAGATGCTCATCACACTCAAATGAACATGCACACAAAATCATAGAGAATGTGAGATTTGACATGGAAACAAGTGATTGAGGGGGGCAATTAAGCCCTTCCCATGAAAAAACATCGTGCATACATAATATGATATATATAAATAATATTTTTTTGAATTTTTAATTTATTGAAATTTAATACACCAATGATTCGTGGAACTTCACAAATTCATAGTCGTAACCTAAGAACATGATCTGTATTCTATTTTGCTCTCCCTTTCTTCTTATGCGGTCTATCCATCCCTACTCTCCAAAGTTCAAACTCAAGCTTCAACTCTAAATAGTGAGTTTTGAGCCTTGAGGCAACACACCACTAGCGTCGAGCACTGCGTGACCAGTGCTCACGAAAAACTGACCTTTAGTGTATTTCGTCAAGGTTAAAATGAGAAAAAAGGAAGTGGATTTTTATCAGTCATTTTATCCAAAGGATAAAATTTGATAGCTAGTCTTTATTTTAAGAATTGTATCAAAATATATCCTTTATTTAAAGATTAAATTCTCATTAAACCTTGATTTTGAAGGCATGCATAGGAAAGGGTCCTTTAAATTTTGTCAAGACTCAAGAGTTAAGATTCATAAATATGACTTAATATACCTATTAATACACCTGTGGTATGGAAGAGAATTTAATATGTAACATTCAAGGTAGCCTCTAACTCTTCTAGAAGTTAGTTCCTTAAGTTCTAAAGTTTAAAGTCTAAATTCATTACCTTAAAAAATACAAAACTTTCAAGCTTCCCAGGTTCAACTCAAGTTCTTTGAACCAATATTCACTCACCAACACAATGTGACCAAGATTTGTGGTATGTCTATATGAGCAAAAACTTGGAGTCTCATTGACATTGCTTGAGCCTTGGGAGTTGACTGTAGAGACCAACCTCATTACTGTCTATGAGCAAGCAGGCACTGCTACTAACCTCTAGTTCTCAGTGATGTGCACAACCTCCAATGAACAACCTCTAAGTGCCAAGTGGCAAGCTCTAACTTCTAGTGGATGATATAGTTATGGGGCCCACTAAAGCTAATGGGTTAATCCCATTCCTAGTGAACGGGTAACATGAGAATAAAACGGCCCCTAAAAGTAAGCGATTTCAATGGGTTCATCCCATTCCTAGTGAACGGGTAACCTGAGAATAAAAAGGCCCCTAAAAGTAAGCGATTTCAAACAGCCTTGCCTGTCATCTCTAGGCACTGATCCTACATGCTCATATTTCACAATAAGCAATGCTTCCATTATGCTTGTGTATGTCTTTGATATAAGTATGTCCATCTTAACTTTTGTATTGCAAGAAATGCAGAAAAAGCTTCCTGCTTTTGAAAACCTGTGCTTTTGATTGCAAAGGCCTACACTTGCCTGTAGACCTACATGTCAATGTGTGACTCAATGCCTAAACATCAAGTTGTGGCATGCCACTTGTGAATCAATGCCTATGCTACCATCTTCAAGTGAACATGTGAACTCTAGTTGTGAATTTGAAGGGCAGCATGACTAGATTGTGCCTATGCTACATAAAGAACAATGGTACGTAGGTCCTACACATGAAACAAGAGGCACATTGGTCCTACATAGAACAAAAGGAACGTTGGTCATTCCTAGAGGGCAGGCATGCCTAGATTGTGCCTATGCTACACAAGGTGTTTGGTGGATTGGGGATAGGTTGACATTCAAAGGACTGCACGATATTGTTGCTTTTGATCATGTGATGATTTTGATAACCCTGAGGATGATTACCTCAGCAAGCAAGGAGGAAGGCCCTCCTTTGTTCAAGATGAATACTTCATTTCTCAAAGACCAATACTACTGCAATGAAGTCAGGAAAGTTTGGATGAGTGCTTGGGATCCCAATATGACTCCAAACTTCAGATGGTTGAAATGCCTAAAGGCTGTCATGGATTTCACCAAAAGGCATGGAAGAAGATTTACTGTAGCTAGAAGGAAAAAACTCGCTAATGCTAAAAATGCAAGATATCTATCTTGAAGAACAGGAGGAAACCTCGCTGCAAGCAACCAAAGTACAATTGCGGGGTAGTTGGGAGTTTTATGGGCATGCACCAAATGGTGCGCAGATCGGATGCTGTACGCTCGCGTAGGGAATGCCGGAAGGTCTCCAAGAACAATAGAACTCTACTTTTTGCACAAAATTCAATGTAAAAAACATGAATGACATGAACAAGAAACCAATTGGGTGCAATCTCCCCCCATGCCTTGTGTGAGCGCTCCACAAAGCATGTATTTTATGTATTAATCATCTTCAAGCTCAAATAATAGCCCAAATTACAAAATAGCAAGCTTTTAGCTTTTGAGTTTGCTTTAACACAAAATAGGAATAAAGCTAATGGACGGTGCCCAAAGAGTTTGGCATGCCCAATACAATGTCCAAGTACAAATAACATAATTGTGCGCCCATGCGCATACAAAATAATAATAAATATCCAACTCCTCAATAAATAGGCACGACAAAATATAGGCATGGCGCCCATCAAAATATAAATGATAAATCGAATACTCGCTATCCTCCAATGCTTTCCTCCGCCACTGCTGCTATCTCTACACATCAACTGAAGCATTCACAATCGTTAGTAAAATAATACAATTAAACTGACAAAAGTGAATACCTAGCAGTCTTCAGCTACATAAATAAATCAACTAGTTAGAAATCAATCCTAGCCTCAATTTATTACGAGTGCGCACTCTAAACTCATAAACGTTTATTAATTTAATATGCATTTTGTGGAATCACCCGCTATGGAATCACCCATGTACACACTAAATTAATGAAATGCCCGAAAAGGACAGGCGTCCCCATCAACTTCTCGCATAAAGAATCCACTTTGTGTATGAGCCCCGGTCATCAAAGTTTACGGAATCCACCGTAAAACCTCACGGAATCCACCATGACACGAAATCCACCGTGAAATATGCCTCCTGGCATCATACCCCCAGGGTGGGATAGCAATTGACCTCAATTGCTATTAGCTCAATCTGGAGCTAACAAAGTGGGGAAAGCATTTAAGTCTCTAGCGTGCATCCATTGAGCTTCTTCTACAAGATGGTTCTTAAATTTAACTAGATATCTAGAATATCTTCGGCCAGTTCTAGTGGTCATAAAATCAGTATCTATGATAGCTTCAGGTTCAAGTATTTCAGTCTCTTCCTCTAACAAAGGTGGGTTTTCATAAACAAGGTGTATAGGTAATTGGCCTCTAAAGGGTCGTAATAAACTAATATGAAATGTGTTGTGAATTTTCCAGTGAGGTGGTAATTCTAACTTGAATGCATTGTCATTAATTTTATGAATGATCCTAAATGGTCCATAGAATCTAGGTGCTAATTTCACAACTGGGTGTCTATCTACACTTTGTAATCTACATTTTTCTATTCTCAACCAAACATAGACATCAACTTTGAAATTCATTGCTTGTCTTTTCTTATTGGCTTGTTTGGTATATGATTGCTGGGCTTTGGCAATCATGTCTTTAACCTCATCAAAAATAGTATTATGCATACTAGCAATATCATCAGCACTCTGAATTCTATTTGACAAAGATGCAACAGGTGTAGATAATCTATAACCATAAATCACTTCAAACGGTGCTTTCTTTGTAGATGTGTATGGTGTATTGTTATATGTAAACTGTAATAAATGCAAATGTGTGTCCCATGTCTGTGGTTTAGAAATAGTATAAGCACGTAAAAGATCTAGATTAGTGCTATTAGTGGCTTCTGTTTGTCCATTAGTTTCATGATGAAATGCAGATGAGAAATCAATTTTTGTGCCTAGGTTAGCAAACAGAGTAATCCAAAAGTTGTTACAAAATTTAGAATCATGATCAGAAATAATAACTTTTGGTAATCCATGGTTAGTAAAAACAGTTTTCAAAAACAATTGTGCTGCCTGTGATGCTGTTAAAGTTTTCTTACATGGAATGAAATATGCTTGTTTACTAAACCTATCTACTACTGTCCAAATCATATCATAGTTAGATTTAGTATTAGATAAACCAGTAATAAAATCCATAGAAATTTTTTCCCATGGTCTTGACGGAATAGACAAAGGCATAAGTAATCCATACTGTTTACCATGATGTCTCTTAACTCTTTGACAAATCAAACATTCAGAAACAAAGTTAGATACATCAGTGTCCATATGCGGCCAATAAAAATCTTCAGTTAATGTACGTAAAGTAGATATGATACCTCTATGACCTTGATATGGAGGACAATCTCTTTTCATAAAACATAAATCCATCATTATAAGATAGTGAATCAATAGGAATCAAGTTATTTTGAACTAATTTATTCCAATCAGCATGAAAAGTAATATCCTGATGATAAGTATCTTTCATAGCAATCAAAGAATCAAAATATATAACAGAAATATTATGAATGGTAGGTCTTCTACTTAATGCATCAGCCACTACATTTTCTTTACCGGGTTGATATTGAATGATAGGATGAAAACTTTGAATAAAGGATGCCCATTTGATATGTCGGTGAGATATTTGGGGTTGGCTAAGTAAATGTCTAATACTTTGCTGATCGGTCTTAATCATAAATTCTGAACCCATTAAGTAGTGTTTCCATTGTTTTAAGGCTTGTACAACAGCTAATAGTTCTTTGTCATATGTGGAATATTTCAGTTCAGAGGGTTTTAGCTTACAACTAGAATAGGCTATAGGATAGTTATCCTGCATAAGTACGGCTCCTATTCCTGATCCACTAGCATCAATCACTACTAAAAAGAATGGTCTGTTAAAATCAGGCAACTGTAGGACAGGAGCATGGGTTAATGCATGTTTCAATAAGTCAAAGGATTTCTGTTGATTATCGGACCAATGATAAACAATTCCTTTCTTCAGAAGTTTAGTCAATGGTAAAGCAAGTAATGAAAAATTACGCACAAACTTCCTATAGAAACTAGCAAAACCTAGGAATGATCGTAACTCATGCACATTTTTAGGTACAGGCCAATTCAATATTGCATCTATTTTCTTAGGGTCAACTTTAATTCCATCAGATGATACAATATGACCTAAATACTCTATAATATTCTGCGTTAAAAAAATGAATTGGTTTAATGGAATTTTTTTAATTCCCCCCTTATCCCTCCAGTCGACTGACGAGCTGGAGGGGGAGGGGAATAGAAGGAGCTATTAAGCTCCTTGGTGGAGCCTTATGGAGGGAGGGGGACCATGCGTGATGACACGCCAGGAGGAAAGATCCCCCTCCCCTCCACTATTTAAACGGGGGGGAGGGGCGCTGGAGAAGGGGACGCTGAGTTGTGAGAAATAGAGGCCGAAGGAGACAACCCTGCCGTGATTGCGAAGAGGAGAGTGCCGCCATAACACCGAGCTGAGGGAGGAGGATGAAAGGCTGCTGCCGCCTACATCCTGAGGCCGCCGCTGCCATCGCCAACCAGTCCACAAAGAGCCGTCAGGGATTCCGTCGTCCTCCACATGCCACGTGCATTCAGAAGCTTCCAAGAAGCTTCTTGGAAGCTTCTAAGGGGGGATCTTTAAGCCCCCTTTCTCATTTATATTCCCTTAAAAGTCCATTAACCCCGGCTTCCATTATAAACCCCCTTTGTTCCCCTCGGGTTTAATCCTCCCTAAATCCCCTTTGTCCCCCCCCCCCCCCCCATTTTATACCCCCTAGGATTTTTTCCCCTTAAGCCCCTCCCTTAGACTTTGGAAACCTACCCCCGGTTTTAATTCCCCTAAGACCTTTTTCACCCCCTTATAACCCTCGTAACCCTTCTTCAACCCCCCTCATAACTCTCATTTTCCCACAACTCCCTAAGTTTTCTTTTTTCTAATCCCCCCGTATCCCCATTATTATTTTCCCCCCCGAACCAAAAAAATCCAAACCATCATCATGTCCTCGGATGGTATCCCGTAAGGAAAAAATAGCCGTGAGATAAAAGGATAGGGAGAAAAAGTAGAGGGAGTGAAAAGAAGGAGTGAAGGAGGAAGAGTGGGAAAAAGACAAAAGAAAGGGAAGGAAGGAGAAGACGGTGGAATTCCAGAAGAAAGAGGGAAAGGCTATCTCACATTCGAACTACAATGCCGCCGAAAAAAGTTCAAGGTGTAGTTGCGGGAGGGTCATTCCCCGGTATCCATGTGGATATCTCACCCCAAAACCAGGTTTTTTCTCTTGACTTTAATTCAGTTTTAAGTCGATCATGCAAAGGAACAATGTTAAGGATAAGATATATTTGTTCGAGTTATTTGTAACGAAGGAGTTTAGCTTAGAAATGACAATGTATAGAACTTAGCTTTCTTCAAATTGCATCAAGCATTATAAACTACGAGCAAGATTATCCATTTACTATAGTAATATATTTTAGTTAAATCCTACGGTGTAGAAATTATATCTTGCACCATTAGTCTTATTCCTTTCGCAACGAATCATTGTAAATGGCTAAATTCATGAAAGGTTTCTTTCGATGCTCAAATTACTAGGGAGTTATCTTTGCTAGTTGCACATCTTAGCAAGGCAATTGTTGTTATTTGGCATGAGTTCATCTTTAAAGAAAACGGAAGTTAAATAGGAATTAACAAGTATAAAAATTAGATATACAAACTCATTTGGAAAGAAAATGTAATGGGGGATTGTTGGATGACACTCTATTAATACTTTTCCCTTGCTATTTGAGGACTTGGGGACTAATAAAGTGTGTATACACCAATTTCACAGCTAGGCCTTTTTGTCCCAAGGAGTATTGTCGCTCTTTGTATCACCTTGGCATTAGGCTATATGCCAAATTAAACTGTATTGATTGGGAAAGTAAATTGTCACAAGGATAGTAAAACCATGACAAGACGATTAATATTACCTTCCAAAAGATAATTGAACCAATCTAAACATAGAAACATTCATACCTTAAACACTTGACTACTTTTCTTACCGTAGGGACAATAAATTCATAAAGATAAGAAACTAGGGTTTGTCCCTAAGGTTCTTAAAAGAAGAAACCCTAGGCCCGACATACGTCAGCTTAAAGAATCTAAACAGATTATTCCATCGCAAGACTTGCACAACATGTATGAAATCATTTAGTCTTGTGATTGATTCACAAGGAGAAAGGGGAAAAACCCTCATCAAGGACGGCATATCCTTACGTAAGTTATCTTGAAAAAAGACGTATTTTTGGATATCCTTCTAAATAAGGAAAGTTGTAAACCGGCAACTAGCATATCTAAAGCATTTTAGGGTTAACCAAGTTGGGTATGCCTAACACCGGAATGTAAAAGGATCTTGCCAATTTATAAGACACCTTGGGAATGAGTGCTGATACACTCAAAAAGAAAAGAACACTTCCTTAGCAGTTTGCCATACAACTGGATTGATTAATGGAAATGTTTATGCTTGCTATAGATGTTAGGGCTCTGTTTGAATTATGAATTACAAATTAAATGAGTACCTATACTTCAGGTTAAAAGGCCTGAAGGGAGAGGCAGCTTTAGTTACCCTCGATTGCTTGCCTGACCCTAACCAAGGGGGTTATTGACCATGCCGGGAACATGGACCAAACCTGCCGCGAGAGGTCTCTTCGTTAAGCTCTACTTGGAGTAGGAGGACGCTTGGGTGCCACGGGGGCTCTGGCCGTAAATCCCTCGCCTTCCGGGTCCTGCACAAGAGGCTAACATGACTCGGGATTGGATCTCGAGGCCTGCATACTAGTTGACGGGCGGAAGCTTGGAATAGTGATCCTGAGGATTACTGGATAGCCGTCGGGCGGATTATGGACAAGCCTACGGGCGGAACTCCTTGTATTTCAAAGATAAAATGATGAAATGTAAAGAAAGAACTTGCTTGATATTGTTTTTCTATCTCACGTGATAAGATTACGTGAAGGAACCAGTGCTTAACGGGGTTAATTAACGAAGTTGATTTTTATATGTCAAATTAATGTATTAGATAATTACATAACTAAAACAAACCGAGGAAAGTGCGGAGGATGAGCCATGGGCCCGTCCTACGGTTGGGTGGTCCCGGTTAGCCGGGAACTTTTCTCAAAAATCTCGAAGAACAGCGGAATGATCATCATCATCAAAAAGAATAACGAGAACGATGACCTAGAGTTATGTCTTACCCAATTTACGCTATTTTAGGGAAATGGAATGGGACTATGCCTTATGGCAAAGAGGTTGAGCTTTGCATCCCTCTCGTTTCCCATTCTCCTTGAACCAAGTGCAGCGTGAATCCGCTTCGGACCTGGCATTTCTGCGTAAAGTAGTTCGCTCGGGTCTTACGCTAGTTGCTGTTAGCTAATGACCCATTAGGAAAACCCTAATTCCGGTCGATCCTAAGTGGGAACGGCCAGGATACTTCCGCTACGTGGCAGACGCAGGAAGAACTAGATCGCAAAACCCATAACATTCCATGGGAGTGCCGGGCGGAGCTTTTCTAGATATCCTTTCCAATGGACTACTAAGACGTGTCCTGGATGATACTAGGGGACACGTTACAAGTTGGTATCAGAGCCGACCAACAACGGAATTGTTTTTATGAGATCTCAATAAAATGAAGTAAAGAAATTGTTGCTATCCAAACATTTTCTCATCTTCAATGCTGTCTTGCAGA
The DNA here is from genome assembly GCF_053477565.2 of Lygodium microphyllum. Taxonomy (NCBI): domain Eukaryota; kingdom Viridiplantae; phylum Streptophyta; class Polypodiopsida; order Schizaeales; family Lygodiaceae; genus Lygodium; species Lygodium microphyllum. The sequence continues at coordinate 128,354,797 of NC_141151.1, forward strand.
ACTATGAAGCGTGGAACAAGTTTTTGGTGTTTTCGGTCATGTTTATGACCGCAATGCATTCTCCGCTTTATAGACAAAGAATTGGGATGATGAACATCCTGGAGCAGATTTATAATCCATCACCTGTATACATAGAACGAAGATAGACGGGGTCTTCAAGAATCTACTACATAGCTGCCCACCGGTTTTCTTATCTACAGACCAACCTAAAGAGGATCAAGTGGTTGGAAGACTTGAAAGTCGTGAAGCTGTTCATTTTTGTGGAAGCTCACGTAAATTCAACTTTACATATTCAAGGTCGGAGGGTTGAAATGAACTCATATGTATATGAGGAAGTAACCTGTGTAATCCTAGCCGACAGGATTAAAGTGTTGGGCCACCATGAGAAGTATGGATTCCAACGGAAAGGGTATCCTGAACTTCCAATGAATTATCGATTCCTAAAGATCCATGACCCAAAACCCTACTATTACACAGTTCCTGTAGACAAATGCAATACAACGTTGTTCTCCCCAAACTGAATGTAATGATTGGATTATCATCACACGGAACGTTATATAAGGCTACGCCCATGTAAATATAAATAAAGACTTCTTTTATCAATATCTGGCTGTGCACCAGAGTTGTTAAAAAGTTAAGTAGCTTCATTATTTACGAGATAACTGAACTAAAGATAAGCTAACATCAATTATCATATAATAACGTTAAGAAAACTTTTATCCAGGCACAACCCCAGGTACAGGTTCCAAATTCGCCTTCTACATCAAGTACTGCTGTTACCCAAGAGAAGAAGTTCCTCCTCAAGTAGATAAAGCCACCCGAGTTTGACGGGAGAGACAGATTCGTCCAAGCTGATGCTGAAATTTGGATTGAATCCATGGAGGATTACTTTGAAGCAGCTGGTACTGCACCTACCAATCAGGCCATGCTCGCCAAGTTAAAACTCACTGGCGAAGCCAGACTTTGGTGGAAGCAGTGGTGCATGGATCAAGGGACTTCAGAGGGGTCCGTTACCTGGGAGAAGTTGAAGAAAGCCGTGCAGGGAAGATATTTTCCACCTGCATATCGTACGCAGAAAATGAATGAGTTCTACGAGCTAAAACAGCTAGAACTCACTCTTGAGGCATACTACTCTAAATTCGTCTCACTTTTAAAGTATGCGCCACAGATGGACATGACGCAGCAGGTGTCCAAATTTTGCGCGGGCTTAAATCCACCTGTAAATACCCGTCTCGAATCTATGCGTCCATCAGATCTTCAGGATGCACTCATTCGAGCGGCGCCTATAATTCAGGAGGTGCAAGCTAGACCAAGGGGTAACAAAACTTGGTCCTATAGTGACCCGAACAGAGGAGCATTCAGACCTCAAATGAAGAGAGTTCAAAGTCACAATCCAGGACAAAGGAAGAAAGCAAGGACAAATAACGTCAACAACTTTCTTCCTACTCAAAGTAATGGCCGAAACCTCCGATGTTTCAACTGCAACGAACCCGGTCACTTCAAGCGGCAATGTCCCAAGCTCAGCGGAGAACATTGACAAACGCCTTTCCAAAGTGCAGGCCGTGGTCAAGGAGCCGCCACCCGTGGAAGAGGAAGAACTGGCTGCATTGCTAATAGGCAAAAATGAGAAGAAGATGATGAGGAAGATCCGACTATGGAAGCTGAATTCGAAAGAGCGACAGTTCATGCCGCTTTACACAAGAAAGGGCCGAATCGCCAGTTCTCGGTGATTCAGACACCGTCAGACTATCAAGGTAAAGGTTTCAAAACCTTGATTGATTGTGGTAGTATACATTCCTTTATCTCACCAGCATGTGCAAAAAGATTAGGAATAGCCACAGTAGAAGCACCTATCCTGCTTGTGGAATTGGCAAACGGTCGTGAGGTAACTTGTACCAGGCAAACTGCTAAGGTGGAATTCTTTCTGGGAGGAAAGAAAACCTCAGTCAAATTCAGAGTCATGAATTTAGGTATCCATGAGTGTCTACTCGGGATGGATTGGCTTAAGCCTAATGACGCCCACATTCATTGTGGAAAGGGTCAAGTTTCCTTTCGAAACTCTGAAAGGGAATTTGTCACAACTCAAGGTGAGGTAGGAGTGCCAAGAATCCAATTGGACAAAGTATCTCGGATCATAAAAGGAGTCAGAAAAGGATTACCCGTTTACCTGATCAAACTCAACAAGTTAGATCAAAAGCAAGAGTCTCATGAAGGACCTTCTTGGCTAAAGGAATATGCTGACGTATTCCCTAAGGAATTGATTGAACTTCTGCCTCCAAGAGAAGTAGATCATGAGATTAGGCTAGTACCTGGAGTTGCACCAATTGCAAAGAGACCTTATAGAATGTCCATACGAGAAGCAATTGAGTTGAAGGAGCAGCTCAAGCAACTGTTGGATCAGGGTTACATCCAGCCTAGCAACTCACCGTGGGGAGCTCTTGTACTATTCCAGAAAAAGAAAGATGGGACACTTTGACTATGTATTGATTACCGAGGGTTGAATCAATCAACAGTGTAGAACAAGTATCATATTCCTAGAATAGATGAGCTTCTTGATGGTCTTCAAGGTGCAAAGATCTTCTCCAAGATTGATCTCAGGTCAGGTTATTATCAGATAAGGGTCAAGGAAGAAGATATTCCAAAGACGGCCTTCAATACAAGATATAGGCACTTTGAGTTCCTGGTTATGTCATTTGGGCTTACAAATGCACCTGCCACCTTCAATAGATTAATGCAAGATATTTCTAGACCATATCTTGATGATTTTGTGCTTGTCTTCTTCGATGACACTTTAGTCTATTCCAAACAAGAAGAAGATCATGAACCTCAACTTCGGATTGTCCTTGAGACAATGAGGTCTCATAAGCTGTATGCAAAAATGAAGAAGTGTGCATTCTTCAAGCGTCAGATTGAATATCTGGGATTCATAGTATCATCAGAGGGAATATCAGTAGACCCAGCCAAAGTCAGAGATGTGCTTGAATGGCCAATACCAGTATCCGTCAAAGAAATACGTAGCTTTCTTGGATTGACAGGATGGTATAGGGTCTTTATCAAAACCTATGCTTTGATTGCAGCACCCCTTATAGATCTACTAAAGAAGCAGACTTCCATTACATGGTCAACTTTCAAACAAAATAGCTTCGACAAACTGAAGCAAAGTTTGGTATCAGCACCTATTCTAAAACTTCCTGACCTCAATAAGGAGTTTAAGGTAGTAACTGATGCTAGCATTCTTGCCTTGGGATGTGTACTTATGCAGGAAGGTCATCCAATAGCATACTCTTCAAGGAAATTGAAGAGTCATGAAAAGAACTATGCTATGCATGATTTGGAATTACTAGCTGTCATCCATGCTCTAAAGCTTTGGATACACTACCTGTTGGGTAACAAGTTTACTCTAGTAACCGACCATAAGAGTCTCAAATGGATCTTTACCCAGAACGAGCTCAACATGAGGCAACGTCGGTGGATTGAAGTGTTGGAGGAATATGACTTTGAAATCAAGTACCGACCAGGGAAAGAGAATGTAGTTGCCGATGCACTCAGTCGCAAGGCATTCCTAAATTCCCTAATCTTACAGAATCCATCAGCGGCCAGATCTCTAGCTACAAAAGTATCTATGCCAAACAACCCTATACTTGAACTAGCTAGAGAGGAAGCATGCCATGATTTGGCCTACCAAACAATAATAAAGGAAATATCTACCAAGGAGCAGAATCAGAAGTTGCAAGCTAAGTATCAGAAATTTTCCATTGATAATGGACTTGTCTACTACAGAACAAGGCTGTGTATACCAGCAAGCCAGTCACTTAAGCAGAAGATATTATGGGAAGCTCATGATTCTCCTTTCGCAGGACATCCTGGCTATGCTAAGACTCTTAATGCAGTTAGGAAGAGCTACCATTGGGAGAGGCTTAAAGGTGATGTTCTCAAGTATATCATTGAGTGTTTGTCTTGCCAACGTATCAAAGCCGAACGTGTCATGATGCCAGGGAAACTGCAACCGCTTGACATTCCCCAAATGAAATGGGAATTCATCAGTATGGATTTTGTTGTGGGCTTACCCCAAGTCCAAGGAGGATACAATTCCATTATGGTTGTGGTTGACATGCTTACCAAGCTTGCACACCTGATTCCAGTAAAGACAAATTATAAAGCCTCCGACACTGCGAGATTGTTTATCAAGGAGATATTCAAGCTACATGGGTTACCTAGAAGAATCATTACTGATCGAGATTCTCTCTTCACATCACACTTCTGAAGAGCTATCTTTGAAGCTATTGGGACTCAACTCTGTTTTAGCACCGCCTACCATCCCCAAATGGATGGCCAAACAGAGCGAGTAAATCAAATCATTGAGGATATGCTTAGGGCATACTGCTGTCGAGAGCCGAAGAGGTGGATTCAATACTTGCCATTAGTTGAATTTGCCTACAATGCTTCTTACCAGCAGAGCATTCAAATGACCCCTTTCCAGGCATTGTATGGTCATGATTGTCGAAGTCCCCTAAACTTTTCTAATCCAACCCTAAGAATTGAAGCTTCAAGACAAATGTTGGAGGACATGGATGATCAAATAAGATCAATAAGACAAGACATACAAGCGGCCAAGGATAGGCAAAAGGCATATGCAGATTTGAAACATCAAGATAGAGTCTTCGAAGAAGGAGACATGGTCTTCATTCGAGTACGCCCTAAAAAGAGTTCTCTATCCCTAGGAGAATGCAAGAAGCTAAGTCCAAGGTATTGTGGGCCATATAAAATCCTCAAATGCCTAGGACCCAATGCTTATAGATTGCAACTCCCTGAGAACCTAAAGGTTCACAATGTATTCCATATCAGCCTATTGAAAAAATATGTACCCAATCCTAATCATGTACTTGATGACCAACAAATTGTAATGCCTAGTCAAGGAGTCCTTGAACTAAGGCCGGAAAGGATCTTAGATGTTAGGGAAAGACAGTTAAGATCTAGAACCTTGAAAGAATGCCTTGTCCAGTGGAAAGATTATCCCGAAGAGGATGCCACTTGGATAGATGAAAGCTCTCTCAACCATCAATATCCCCAGTTTATCTCGAGATGAGGACATCTCGATTCCTCCAAGGGGGAGAGAATGTAATATTCCGCGTTAAAAAATGAATTGGTTTAATGGAATTTTTTTAAATCCCCCCCTTATCCCTCCAGCCGATTGACGAGCTGGAGGGGGAGGGGAATAGAAGGAGCTATTAAGCTCCTTGGTGGAGCCTTATGGAGGAAGGGGGACCATGCGTGATGACACGCCGGGCGGAAAGATCCCCCTCCCCTCCACTATTTAAACGAGGGGGGGCCGCTGGAGAAGGGGAGGCTGAGCCATGAGAAATAGAGGCCGAAGGAGACAACCCTGCCGTGATTGCGAAGAGGAGAGTGCCGCCATAACATCGAGCTGAGGGAGGAGGACGGAAGGCTGCTGCCGCCTACATCCTGAGGCCGCCGCTGCCATTGCCAACCAATCCACAAAGAGCCGTCAGGGATTCCATTGTCCTCCACATGCCACGTGCATTCAGAAGCTTCCAAGAAGCTTCTTGGAAGCTTCTAAGGGGGGATCTTTAAGCCCCCTTTCTCATTGATATTCCCTTAAAAGTCCTTTAACCCCAGTTTCCATTATAAACCCCCTTTGTTCCCCTCGGGTTTAATCCTCCCTAAATCCCCTTTGTCCCCCCCCCCATTTTAAACCCCCCTAGGATTTTTTCCCCTTAAGCCCCTCCGTTAGACTTTGGAAACCTACCCCCGGTTTTAATTCCCCTAAGACCTTTTTCACGCCCTTATAACCCTCGTAACCCTTCTTCAACCCCCCTCATAACTCTCATTTTCCCACAACTCCCTAATTTTTCTTTTTTCTAATCCCCCCGTATCCCCATTATTATTTTTCCCCCCGAGCCAAAAAAATCCAAACCATCATCATGGCCTCGGATGGTATCCCGTAAGGAAAAAATAGCCGTGAGCTAAAAGGATAGGGAGGGAAAGTAGAGGGAGTGAAAAGAAGGAGTGAAGGAGGAAGAGTGGGAAAAAGACAAAAGAAAGGGAAGGAAGGAGAAGACGGTGGAATTCCAGAAGAAAGAGGGAAAGGCTATCTCACATTCGAACTACGATGCCGCCGAAAAAAGTCCAAGGTGTAGCTGCGGGAGGGTCATTCCCCGGTATCCATATGGATATCTCACCCCAAAACCAGGTTTTTTCTCTTGGCTTTAATTCAGTTTTAAGTCGATCATGCAAAGGAAAAATGTTAAGGATAGGATATATTTGTTCGAGTTATTTGTAACGAAGGAGTTTAGCTTAGAAATGACAATGTATAGAACTTAGCTTTCTTCAAATTGCATCAAGCATTATAAATTACGAGCAAGATTATCCATTTACTATAGTAATATATTTTAGTTAAATCCTACGGTGTAGAAATTATATCTTGCACCATTAGTCTTATTCCTTTCGCAACGAATCATTGTAAATGGCTAAATTCATGAAAGGTTTCTTTCGATGCTCAAATTACTAGGGAGTTATCTTTGCTAGTTGCACATCTTAGCAAGGCAATTGTTGTTATTTGGCATGAGTTCATCTTTAAAGAAAACGGAAGTTAAATGTTAGGAATTAACAAGTATAAAAATTAGATATACGAACTCATTTGGAAAGAAAATGTAATGGGGGATTGCTGGATGACACTCTATTAATACTTTTCCCTTGCTATTTGAGGACTTGGGGACTAATAAAGTGTGTATACACCAATTTCATAGCTAGGCCTTTTTGTCCCAAGGAGTATTGTCGCTCTTTGTATCACCTTGGCATTAGGCTATATGCCAAATTAAACTGTATTGATTGGGAAAGTAAATTTTCACAAGGATAGTAAAACCGTGACAAGACGATTAATATTACCTTCCAAAAGATAACTGAACCAATCTAAACATAGAAAAATTCATACCTTAAACACTTGACTACTTTTCTTACCGTAGGGACAATAAATTCATAAAGATAAGAAACTAGGGTTTGTCCCTAAGGTTCTTAAAAGAAGAAACCCTAGGCCTGGCATACGTCAGGTTAAAGAATCTAAACAGATTATTCCATCGCAGGACTCGCGCAACATGTATGAAATCAGTTAGTCTTGTGATTGATTCACAAGGAGAAAGGGGAAAAACCCTCATCAAGGATGGCAGATCCTTACGCAAGTTATCTTGCAAAAAGACATATTTTTAGATATCCTTCTAAATAAGAAAAGTTGTAAACCAGAAACTAGCATATCTAAAGCACTTTAGGGTTAACCAAGTTGGGTATTCCTAACACTGGAATGTAAAAGGATCTTGCCAATTTATAAGACACCTTGGGAATGAGTGCTGATACACTCAAAAAGGAAAGAACACTTCCTTAGCAGTTTGCCATACAACTGGATTGATTAATGGAAATGTTTGTGCTTGCTATAGATGTTAGGGCTCTGTTTGAATTATGAATTACAAATTAAATGAGTACCTATACTTCAGGTTAAAAGGCCTGAAGGGAGAGGCAGCTTCAGTTACCCCCGACTGCCTGCCTAACCCTAACCAAGGGGGTTATTCACCGCGCCGGGAACCTGAACCGAACCCACCGCGAGAGGTCTCTCCGTTAAGCTCTACTTGGAGTAGGAGGATGCTTGGGTGGCAGGGGGGCTCTCGCCATAAATCCCTCCCCTTCCGAGTCCTGCACAAGAGGCTAACGTGACTCGGGATTGGATCTTGAGGCCCGCATACTAGTTGATGGGCGGAAGCTTGGAATAGTGATAGGTATTATTCTTCTTCTTGACTAACAGAACAGGTGCACCAAATGGAGAATACTAGGTCTAATCAGTCCTCTATTTAGTAATTCCTCAACTTGACTTTGAATTTCTTTTTGCTCTATCTGGTTATGCCTATATGGTGCTTTATAAGGTGGTTGTGTACCAGGAATCAAATCTATTTTATGGTCTTCTGGACGTGAAGGAGGTACACCAGGTGGTAGATCTTGGGCAAAACAGTCTTTAAAATGTGCAAGAAATTCTTTATGCCTAGGATGCATATGATTTTCTTTAACTTGCAATTCATTCACCCAAATGAGATAGGATTTACTACTTTTGCGTAATGCACGTTTAGCTTGAGTATGCAAAAGCAGTGGAAAAACATTAGATGCATGCATACCATACAATGTAATATGTTTTCCTTGAAATTTAATATCAATTGAATGTGTGGAATAATCTATATCTGGGTTATGCTGATGATGCCAAGGCATACCTAAAATAATGTCACTCGATTGTAATGGAACAACTAGAAAATTTCTTCTTTCATTGTATTGACCAATTTGAATTTCTAAGTCATGCACTTCCTGTGTACCATTATACCTAGTGCCTAAGAATATTGCTTTGATGCGATAATGCGTAGGTACAGTCTGTAACTTCAATTCTTTTACTAGTTTTGCAGAAATAAAATCATGAGTACTACCGTCATCATGCAAAATAATATTTTTCTTTCCATGGACTAAACATTTCATAGTCAATAAAGAATGTGGAGTTGGCATACCTGGTAAAGTATCCGAAGGAGTATTAGTGTCGTCCTCATCTTCTGTGAAATCAGGCATATCTTCATGTTCGTCATCTTCCATTACTCCAAGGTAGTTGATATGGACAGGTGGCTTCTTCGAATGGCAATTTGCTGCTAGATGTCTAGGCTGGTGGCATTTATAACAGACTATAGGCTTGGCTTTGGTTACATTGTTTGCAATGGCGGGAAGTCTAGGGACATTAGGATTTGGCTGTGGAATAGGCTTAGGGTTTTGGTTGATATTGGATGGTAAAGCAGGTGGTTTTGCCCAATTTTTACGGAAAGATGATGAAGAGAAACGACCTTGATTAAATCTTCTAAAATTTGAGTTGAATTGCTTAGATCCATAGTTACCATTGGCTTGGAATTGCTGTGGACGTCTATCTCTACCCTGTAGCTTGTCTTCAGTGTCATGAGCTAGTGAAATTGCATCTTCAAGAGTAGCAGGCTTGAACATATTAACTTTAGCATAGTAATGCCCAAGGAGTCCAGACATATACTTGCGCTTGTGTGTCGCTTCAGGTATGTCTTCAAGCATGCGTAACTGGAGTAGTGCATTCCAAAAACGCTCTGTGTACTGAGGAATAGGCTCACGATCCCGTTGTTGAAGAAGATCCCATTGCTTTATAGCTTTCTCATAAAATTGTGGAGGAAGGAAATTTTGCATAAACTTCTTCTTAAAATTCTCCCAGGTAGTGGGACAATCTATACTCTTGCGTACCACAGTCTACCAAAGAGATGCTCTATCCACTAAATGATTAGTGACACACTTGATTTTATCTTTTTCTGCGTAGGTTTCCTCATGAAAGTAGTCATCAAACTGACTAATGAATGCAAGAACAGTTTTTCCCTCTCGAGTGCCATTGAAAGTACGGAATTTGAAATTTCTTTTACTTATCTTTGAGTCCTTGCAGATGGTTTGAGCTTTGAGAGTCGCGTCAATAGTACGTCGGATAAGGTCTTCAGATTGAGGTTCTTCTTTGTCAGTAGACGATCTTTGTAAATTTGCCAATTGAAGTTGCAATGCTTGCCTAGCTCGTCGTTCTTCATCCAATTGCATCATAATTAAGTCCAGCTTTTGCCCCATCGTAGGTTCAGGTAGGTCGCCTTCAGCCATTAAATCATCCATATGTGGTTCCGTCATCCTGCAAAACTCAAAAGACCTCTCACTCTGAAAATCAAGTTAGCAGGATGAGCGTAGCTCAAGTTCGGGAATACAAGGCTTATATATTTTTGGGTGTGGCTTTCACAATCTTCGTCTTCGACTATTTTGGGATTTGTAATCTTTGAAAAATCTACTCTGCGTGTGTTGAAAATGCTTCAGCAAACCTGCATATGCGAAGAGTACCTTCCAATGAACAACTTTGCAGTTTGGAGTTTCTGCGTAGGAACAACCCTTCTATGAGTTTTGAACAGAAGTCAGTTTTGACTTCAGGTGACTTATCTGACTTGCAGAGTACCAGACTTATGTGATTTGCAGAGTTTGTAGACTTCCAAAACTTGATTGCTTTATGTGACTTGCAGAACTTGACTTGAAAGAACTTGCAGAATTTGATAGCTCTGGTGTGACCTGTGGCCTAGATGACTTAGCTTAGTAGTGTAGCTTAAGCCGTAATAAGCCCAATTCGATTTTGAGGTATCGCGGCATGCTGTTGACGCATTCGATCTCGGCGAGTACATATTGACGCCGCCCGAGATGAATTTTAATATATTAAGCTTATTAAAGGTTAATACTAAGCTTTGTAACTTAAAGATTAAAGCTTTAAAGCTTGGCAAAGAATATGGCTTATCTCTTTTCTTGACGACTTGAAGAAAAGAATGTAGGAGTGGTCCTCTGTCTCTGCAGGCCGGTTCTTCGCAGTCCGATGATGGAAACAGAGGTTCTTGATCTCTAGGAATCCACCCGTATCGACCGTTCGCGACGAGATTGACCGTAGAGCCTGATCGTTCTAGGAGCTCCGCCTTCACACAAGATGGGTAGCGATTGGAAGCTCTTGATCTCAGCTTTGCTCTGATACCACTGGTGCACAGATCGGATGCTGTACGCTCGCGTAGTGAATGCCGAAAGGTCCCCAAGAACAATAGAACTCTACTTTTTGCACAAAATTCAATGTAAAAAACATGAATGACATGAATAAGAGACCAATTGGGTGCAATCTCCCCCCATGCCTTGTGTGAGCGCTCCACAAAGCATGTATTTTATGTATTAATCATCTTCAAGCTCAAATAATAGCCCAAATTACAAAATAGCAAGCTTTTAGCTTTTGAGTTTGCTTTAACACAAAATAGGAATAAAGCTAATGGACGGTGCCCAAAGAGTCTGGCATGCTCAATACAATGTCCCAGTACAAATAACATAATTGTGCGCCCATGCGTATACAAAATAATAATAAATATCCAACGCCTCAATAAAAAGGCGCGACAAAATATAGGCGTGGCGCCCATCAAAATATAAATGATAAATCAAATACTCGCTATCCTCCAATGCTTTCCTCTGCCACTGCTGCTATCTCTATACATCAACTGAAGCATTCACAATCGTTAGTAAAATAATACAATTAAACCGACAAAAGTGAATACCTAGCAGTCTTCAGCTACATAAATAAGTCAACTGGTTAGAAATCAATCCTAACCTTAATTTATTACAAGTGTGCACTCTAAACTCATAAATGTTTATTAATTTAATATGCATTTTGCGGAATCACCCGCTATGGAATCACCCATGTACACACTAAATTAATGAAACACCCGAAAAGGACAGGCATCCCCATCAACTTCTCGCACAAAGAATCCACTTTGTGTATGAGCCCCGATCATTAAAGTTTACGGAATCCACCGTAAAACCTCCGGAATCCACCGTGGCACGGAATCCACCATGAATTATGCCTCCTGGCATCACCAAATACCTTCTTTTTCATATCGCTTAAGATAAAACATAAAAAGGAGACCATTGTCTGCATAGCATTGTTGGTTGAGATCCACCGAAGCGAGAGATTATCACAGAAAGCTAGGTGATTTCCTAAGTGAAGTAATCAAGCTTATCCCTCTAGAGAAAGCTCTCAGATTGGAGATGCCAGGAGTTGAAGTATGTGGTGATGCAAATGGAGGTTGGAAAGTCCCCAAGAATTGATGGACTACCCATTGAGCTTTTTCAAAATACATGAAACACCTGTGCTCAAGACCTGGTTGATATGGTAAATCATGTTAGGCAAGTTGGGGTCTTTCTGGACTTTCATAACTGAGGCCTCATCAAGCTAGTCCCGAAGTTGATCAATAGGCTAAAACTAGCTAATTGGTGAACACTGATGATGTTGAGCTTCTCATACAAAGTGCTGGCCAAAGCACTTGTAAGAATCAAGTATATTTTAGCCAAAATTGTACACCCTAAATAGTTTGGCTTTGTCTTTGGTAGGAACATCCATGATGCAGTCTTAAATCTCCTTTTCTCTATAGATCATGCTCCAAGCCTAAGGATAGACTTTGTCCTAGTCAATATGGACCAGGCAAAGCCTATGATAGAATTAGTTTGTCTTTCATAACAAGTGTCCTAAATCAAATTTGGGCTAGTATGCATTAGTTTGGTACAAGCTTTGTTAAAAAAATGCATCAACTTCTATCAATATAAATGGACTAATCTTTGCTCATTTTCTATTAAAGAGATCAATTAGTAGGGGTGCCCACTAGTACCCCTCCTCTTTAGTCTCATTACATATCCTTTACTTAGGAAAATTGACAAGAGGTTCCAAGATGGAGTGATTAGGGGATTACCACTCCTTGATGGTTCACAAGTGGGAGCACAATTCTTTGCAAATGACAATGCAGATATTGTGGCTCTAGATAAGCAGTCTGTCGATGGTTTGCATGAAGTCTTAAAATGAATTTGCAACTCTCTCGGTGTCCAAGATCAGTCTGAGCTACTACTTCTCTCTTGGAAGGATTTTGAACCTTGGATACAAGACTATGGTTTTAGGATGGTTCATCAGCCATGGAAAATCATACAGTATCTCGAGTGTCCAATTAGGGTTCGACTCACCATGCAGTATCTTGAGTGTCGAGGACTCACCATGATTTAGTGCTTTAGGTTGTTTTACACTAAGCTAGAGGCTTAGGTAGACATCTGGAAGCATGTTCCCTTGACCATTGCAAGTAACTCACGGTCATCATGACCATCTTGGCTCCAGCCACTGTGTACTTGGGATCCTTGATTAGCTTTAGAAAGTCTTCATGGTTGAGACTTGAGCAGTTGTTTTACAAATTCTTATGGACCCACAAAGATGGAAAGCTCCACCCACATGTTGGTTGGGATACCCTTACCGTTGATAGGAGGGATGGTGGTGTAGGCTTGGAATCTCTATATGATAAATCCAATAGGCTCTGTCTACAACTCTTAAAATGCATGAATAGTGGACAAACATGGATGATCCCTTTTAAGCATTAGATTTCTTGTGTGCCTCTCAAAGGCATGGTCTAGGAGGTGGTGGACTGGCAAGATATCCTTTAATATACATGCACCAATCAGAATCCCGCAATCCGAAGCTACGTGCACATGCCTTGGCTCGTTCATGGTAGGAAACAATTGCAAAGGCAACATGGCCTACTAATTGTAACAAAAATAGTGATGTATCACTCAAGAGGAGTATATGACTTAACTCCTTTGCCTATGATTCAAAGAGGACCCCAACATTGTGTGATAGCACTACAAGATACATGCCTCATACCAATCTTTAAAGCAACAAAAATGTTCATAAAAAAATTTACCCTCGTTGTTGCTAAATGTATCAATATTAGCATCTCCATAAAAGCATCGTTGTTTGCATCGACATTTGTGTTGCTATTAGTGTCACAATTTTTATCGATTTTGCAATACAAATAGTGATGCAAATACCAATGCAAATAGTGACAGTTTGTGATGCATATTGCAATGCCAATAACAACGCATGTAGTAAATTTGCGATGTTAATAGTGAGGGTTACAGAGAAAAAAATTTGTGGCAAGGCAGCAAGCTTCCCTTCCACATATAGCACTATGTGGTATATTTATATTCTATAAATAGGTTACATGTTAAGTGTGCAATGATCCTCAAAATGAGCGCAAAATGTACTTGAATCCACAAGACTGATATATAGAATAAGTACAAGATCGCTGATGGAAACTCATGGAATTATAGCAAGATACAAAGGATGATAACAACATAGTACATATAAAATGCCTGCATAAATCAGAGGACAAAAAGAAAGAGGATGTGCACTCCACGAACTCAAGTACGAGCTATAGATCCTCACCAACTGAAAGCTCGTACCAATGCAAAGGAGCATCAAACTGACTCTAGAAAATAAACAACTACACATCAATCCATCATACATAATGCATTTTAATTAAAAATAGTAATTACAAACAAGAAAGATGATTTACTTACTGGGTCGTCGCATGCATATAGTCTATCAATCAATGCAATGAGACTATGTCTCTTTGCATATCGAGTCTTGAAACTGGTGGGATCGTGGTTTGTAATGGAGTGCTACAAAGAAAACAAAATATAATTATTAGAAACATGATTGTCAGTATAAGAGATATTGCAAATAAGAAAGCGAGAATAACAAAATAAAAACTTACAAAGTCCTCCAGATAAGTCCTGTGGCCTACCATGTTCAAGATGATGGACTATCCTTGCCTCCAATTGTGCCCTTGCTGCCTCCCGCTGATGTCACCAATGTCCTGGAGAATCTGTAGCCTCCTTTGTGAGTCTTCACTAATAATTTGTGTCTAGCCACTCGTGCTTTGAGATGCCGCTCTTGAGTGCCTTGCATGCATTCGATCATTTGTGTGATATGTACACACACATACACTCCATCATCCACCTAGTGGAAAAACCTCTCTACCATGATAGATACTAGAAACTCACTGGAATCTCATCATGAAAGGATGCTACTATATATTCCTTGCTCCCCTCAGGTATGTTCTTCGAATGATCCAAGACATTATGCCGAAAAACTTGTTGGCACAACTCTCTCATGTGAGACATCACCTTCCTCTCCTCATTATTCATGATCATGACTCCTATCATGTCATATACGAGGTATCCATACCCCTCTGGGTTATGTCTAAGGTGTGTCCTATCTCACCTATGACCATGTTCTTGGGCATAATGAGAAGATCCCAGCACATCTGGTATACCCACGGGGGTAGTATCTCTCGGAGTAGCACTCATAGGGGTGCCACTTGCAGACGACTGAGTAAATAGAGTGACTGGAGTAGATGTCCCCATAGGTGTGACAAATCTTACATGTGACATACCTCCACTAGAATGAGGAGACGGAGGCACTACATCAGTGCCTCCACAACACCCACTTGAGCCACCCTCTCTCGAACGTGCATGAGAGCGAGGAGTAGCACATGTATTTTGAGTAGACTATGGGCTCATAGCATCCAATCTCTACAACACCCCCCAGAACCACTCCCTTCATCTGAAGCATTGATCTCATCTACTAGAAATGGAAGCATCAAAGCATGCCAAAGTAGATCTAATAGAATGGCCTGATGGTATCTAAGACAGCTCCTCCTCTGCCATATCTCTGAATTGGCTCATCTGATCTAGAGATATACATGTAAATATCTCCAACTCCTCATCGCTCATCCCTCGACTCATCTTGCTCTCCAAATATCATCAAAAGTCACCTACAAAGATGGAAAATGATGTTATTATAATCAATATAAAGATTCAAGCAAAGCACGATAATATAACTCTTAAAAAAATAATTTTACTTAAAATGCATATTCTAGAGTACCCTTATAAGAGATTCACTAATGAATGGAGTAGATGGATGCTACAAGAATGACGTAGCCTATCGTCCCATGTCAATCTCTTGGCACAACTCCGCATACACTAGAAGGACAATAGATAGGTCACCACAAAAGGATGAGTCCACCTTGTTCTCAAAGAATTCCAAGTCTCTTGTCTTTTCATCATCATTACTTGAATCTTCCTCCTTTACATGCTCCAAGCAATCTCCACCCCTTGCAACCCCTCCACTTGCATACTCTCCTCATCTATGCTGGAAACATTGCTTTCATTATACACTGTCGCACTCCGAGGAGATGAAGGCACAACATAACACCATTGAGGTTGTTGGGGTTTTGGATAGAAAATTACCTATTCAAAATGACATATAAGAGAGATTGAATATTTGTGACATATCTATGCCATGAAAAAATAAAAATAAAATAGTTCATGCACCTGTTCACAATGCATCAACAAGACAAACATATATTGCGTAGATTTGTCTATCTTTTCTTGGAATCTATTTTGAGAAATTAAGATGGACCTTGCAACGGTTGCCCAGACTCCTTCCAATACCACTTTGAATAACTGCACATCGAATATGATCATGGAGAAGCTATAGTAATCCAATGAGATAACACTTTGCTCACACTTTGCAAGTTTTCACAAAATACTTCATCTCACCTATAATAGTGTCTGCATCTGTGGCTCGTCGTTGGCTCTTTTGCTCAAAATTTTCCATTACACCACAATCCATTGTGGAGTGCATTTTGTCGATGCACTTGATGCAGAAATGTCACCCGTGTGACATGCACCTATTCACAATGGGCCAGCAAGACAAATACATTGTGTAGATCTATCCATATTTTCTTGGAATCTATTTTGATAAATCAAGATGGACCTCATTGAATGGTGTCAAAGGGGTTTTTGTCAAAATGATGTATCCACCGAGGATCAGAGATAGAAGGAAGTAAAAATAGGAGATAGAAGAGAAAAAAAAGAATAGACAATAGGTAAACATGAAAAAGACAAAGCATAATGAATCCAATCAAAATATATTGATAGAACCTAGATTCCCTTGTCTGGCACTACTCAGAAGCAATCTTTAGGCATTAGATCCCTTGGAGCTCCTTCATAGACAAAAAACGTGCATAAAAAATAACAGCTCCTCCTCTAATGTTCGAAATCCAAATCTGATAGTTTTGTTGACTTCGAAAGCGGGGTAAAACCCGAGGATACCTGAAGGGGGGTAAAACTCCAAGTGGTCAGGAATCTCCCAGATTACTCCTTCTTCCTCTTCTAGTTCAAAGTGCAATTTTCAGCCTATCAACTGCAATCGCGACACGCGCGATTTCACGAATCTTTCTTTTTTAATGAAAAATTCAATAACTAGCTCAAAAAGTAACTTCCTTTTTGCATGCCATCCTAATCTAGAATCTTTTCTAACTTTTTTAGATTTTTACAATAAATAACATAAAAAATGGACTAAAATTGTCCAAAAATCTAGTATTTTTGGACCATTCATGCCACTCACACTAGTACTAATGACTCAGATCACATTAACTCTCTTGATCAATAAGAATGTTAGATGATAATGCACTCCAGAGTTTTTCACACTGTGTTCGTGTAATGGCATGACATCCATCCCCTTTAAACTTGCATATCCTCTTGTATGTGCCGCTGATGCACAACCCAGGTCAAACACCCATAGTATGAACTTGTTGCTCATCATGCATATAAGAAGGCATCCCCTTGGATCATAGATAAAAATACTTGGCATTTTTACAAGATTTGTACAACTCTTAAGCCATACCTAGTACCCCCTCTAGGGTTATAAGGGCCTTGGGTGCATATCATACACTAGAAGTTGCTGAGTCTTTATACACATGCTATCAATGTACCCATCAAAAAATACATAGCAACATGTATGATCTTTCAAAGTGCATCGCATGGAAAGTTTCTTCTAATAACCTTTTTTCTCCTCATCCAACCAACATCAAATGAGTCTCACTTGCATTCAACACATTCTCACCATCACCAAAAATAGTGAAACAATCTATAACTTGAAGCATCTTAGAATTGTCAATCAAGGCCTTTGACAAAGCATCCGAAACATTTTCAAGCTGTAAAGCATTACATTTAACATCTTGTAAATACATATCCTCGAGCTCATGAACTATTTTAGAAACGATAACTTTATCATCCTACAAACCGTGTGCATCCAACAAGTCACCAATCTTCGTTTGAGTCCCCGCATCAAGTAAAACATTATCTTCACAAACCTCTTCATATGCTTAAGAAAATCTATAGGTGCAATGGTTGAATCTTCCAATAAAGGATCTTCCAAGGCATTCGTGGTTGTCTCAATATCAGACTATTGCAACTTATATCCCAGTTGTTTTCCCTCTTGCTTGCTATCTTGTTTTTGCTCCTAACTGACCTCTTCCATAACATGCTCGGGAGGTGGCTGATTTGTAGCTTTAGGAGGCTCTACACTTCTTCTTGTCACTCCCTTAGATATCCCTGCATTATCTTCATCTCTCTTCTATTTCTCTTCCACAAGTGCATTGTGTTTTTCCCCTTTTCTAAATATACATCCATTGAATATGCATTTACTAGTGATTCCCAATTAGTTATGTCACCAATTTCTTGCCCTGCATGATATATTTCACTATCAGTAACTTTCCTCTTTTTAGTTGCATGTAAAGTATATGTATGTATTTCAATGTTCAGACCAACCATCACCTGGCCATGCATTCTATCCATTTGTAGACGAAAAGTAGAAGCATGTAAAACCGCATAAGCATTTTGGATAGCCAAGTCTTCCAACAACTTTTACATACCACCATTTCCAAAATTCAAAGCAAGAGGCAATCCTAGTTCTTGTGCATGGATCTTGCCATCTTTCCAAAAGATGAGCTGTCATGCCAAGTCCTCCTGCTAAGTAGCACAATCCTTTCTCTCATGATGTAAACTATCACACCACATACATATTTTTCCTAGCTTAGGGATTGCTGCCCATCCCCTTTCCTCTTGTCCTCTTTCATCCAATTTTGCAACCTTTAACTGAAGATCCCACATGCCTTTGACCAATTTATCTAAGACATCTTCCCTAACAGAGGGAACACTAGCAAGTAGAGCCATAGGGTTAGCCACAGAATGGGTGGCTTACTAGATACTTCAACTGTTTTGTCCGTAATAGTGGGCAAGCTAAAGACATGCAATCTTTCTCTTCTTCTATGCTTTTCCACAAGTGCAGTAAGAGCTTCCTTGACATGTCTCCACTCTGTTTTCAGACCTATCTCTGTAGTTTGATCCTCTAGCAAATCATAAAGTTTCTCTTGAAGCTCAAGATCTGCTACTTGTAGAAATAATTCAAATTTTTGACTTGCAAGAGCTTGCTGTTCTACAAGATCCAACTGCTCAAATCAACTTTTGAATTCTCCTACCAATTCTGTAGCCACAAGACCCTTATCGAGCTGTTAAACCCACTCCCAAAAAGTCTTGCGCATAATCAAACTGGTATCTTCAATGTAAAATTCTTCCCTGAGTGTCTTCTTGAAAGCTACCCAGTTACCATCTGGCATGTATAATTCATTAATTTGCTTTTTCAGATCATGTACAGTAACATGTACAAAATAACAGCTCCATGCAAGTTGAGCCACCCCAAAGAATTCCATGTTTTGAGCATAGGTATATACATATGCAGATACATTCCTACCATTAAATAACTTCATCTCATGCTCAACTACTTTGCAGAGAATTCATCACAACACTTTATGTTTGAGCAGAAGCCTGCATCACCTATTGTTGTTGTTGTTGTTGTAATGTCCGAGATCCAGGACATGGTAATGTAGCTATGGTGGATGGAAGAAGAAGAATGAACTGATGATGACAGAGACATTGAACTTGATTGTTATACAAGTGATTTAGATTCCAAGATTGAAGCTTGGACTCATAAAACCAATCTTGTATTTTAGACTGACAAGTACAAGACTGATACTAACTAATAAAGAAAAGCATCATCATGTATTCACTCATATGAAAAGTGGTAGTCAAGTACAATGCTTTATAGGTGTTGGATGGGTACAATTTCCCCATTTTGTGCATATGGGATTCCTGCAGCCTGCATGCCTTCATCCCAAACTACCTCATACAAAGAGGCTACATTAGGTGTGATTGCTAATATCTCAATACCCCTCCTCAATCAGAAGTAGAAAAGACACTAAGTATACAGAGGCTGTCGTGAGTAGAACCTTGCTAAGTGTAGACAGGGAAGAAACAAAAACAACCATACAAGGCTAGAGGCTGTTACAAGGCCTCACTAAGTGTGTGGAGACTATAGTGTGCAGGCTACATTAGGAGTTTACGAGCTTATGATAAAGACATTTGGGCTAGACATTACACAGCTAAAAATTCAGTAAAAAATAGGATCAAGGACCAATAGGCCCTTGTAGTTTTCAACATTACTTTTGACATAGATCTTCATTTCATTGTAGGTCTTCTTGTCAAAGTAGTCTAGCTTGCTCTTTTTGATCATGTATTTATTGTTCACTTTGCTTGCCACTTCAAAGTCTTCGTGATTTTTCTACTTCTTCTTCTTATTCTTTTTCTCTTTGATCTTTCCTTTATGGTCATCATTTTCATGGACTTTGTTTGCATTAGTCATCTGGTTCTTGTCTTTATGGTCCCCCTCAAGCAAAGGTACAATATTTGAGGCAGCGGAAATGACTTCAAAATCTTCAAATGGATTCATTAATTGCTCTTTGATGTAGGCAACTTCGTGTGTTCCTATAAGTAGAATAGGCATTTTTCTAGTGTAGTATAAATGAGTAACAATAATCATGTTACTTCCCATGAGTGGCATCCACATAAAAAACTTCATACTTGGCATTCTTATGTTAGGGAATCAACTTCAAATGATTGAGAATAACTAGTAGTGAGTTGATTTTTGTATGTGTCAAAAGACACAGGCAATGGCAGTGTAGTATCAAAAGATACTAGTGGGAACTTTGATGTTTGATGCTTGAGTTTGATTTGATGATCTTCAAAAAACTTCCAAGCCTTCAATATCTTTCAAACCAAATCTTCCCTTCATTGATTTGATGATGGTACCTTCAAATTTAAGTGATAGGGCCTTCAGTGTGGTGGAATCAGTGAGTAGACGAAGTAAAAAAGGAGCTTCAATGAAAGTGAGCTACGAGAAATTAGGGTTTTCACAACAGGTGACCGGTATTTTGCTTATTGCTTTTCACAGAGGTAGTCATTTGAGAAACCCTCTGAGAGGGAGAGAGTTTAGATGTATATCTTCAAAACCCCTATGATAATGATCAACATTGTTGCGTGTACAGATTGAATGGACTGTACGATTGGAACCAGGCGCACATCTATCGACGACGTCAAATTTCCAAAATGTTGGGCTTATTATGCACTGATCACATCAATTTTTGTGCCATGGAAAAGCACCTCAAGTAGAGGAAGAACTTTTTAGAAGGCAGCATTAAGGGTTATGCCCTCTATTGCAAGATCTAGCTCCCCAAAGTTGGCAGGGTCTATGTGGCTATGGCAGACACACATGGTGGCAACTGTGTAGAACACAATGCTAAGCTTGAAATGGCCTAATGTTGAGCTCTGAGGTGATAGAGAGGAGCTCCAGAAGCAAGACTATAGTTTTCTAGAAGAAAGCTTGTCAAGATCTTGTCTAATTGAAGAGATCTAAGAGCTTGAAGCAAGATAGGTGCAGGGTGGCTATGGCTGCCACAAGGTCAAATGGAGAAGGAGTAGGAGATGAGCTCCTAAAATTATTTTGAGCTGGACTAAGCTCAAGCTGAGCTAGATGAGAGTAGAATGGAGTTGGAGAAGAAGTGTCATGCCCGATTGAGTTGTGATACCATGTGAAAATGTGCGGGATCTAGGACATGGCAATGTAGCTATGGTGGATGGAAGAAGAAAAATGAAGTCATGATGACAAAGGCAATGGACTTGACTGTTACATAAGTGAATCGGGCTCCGAGATTGAAGCTTGGACTCATAAACACAATCTTTTGTTTTAAAATATAAGACTAACACTAAATGATAAAGAAAACCATCATCATGTATTCATTCATATGAAAAGTGGTAGTCAAGTACAATGCTTTATAGTTGTTGGATGGGTACAATTTTCCTTTTCTGTGTATATGGATGGGATTCTGCATGTCTTCATCCCAAACTGCCTCATACAAAGAGGCTACATTAGGTGTGACTGCTAATATCTCAACAGTTGTTGTAACTACACAAGCATATTCATATTCTGCACCAATTGTTGCAAAACATCATTGGAGATTGTGTTCGAATGTTCTCCCATCTTATCTTTTCTTCTTCTGACGACCTTTAATGTCGGGTTCACCAATGTCAAAGGGGTTTTTGTCAAAAGGTCAAATCCACTGGGAATCAAAGATAGAAGGAAGTAGAGATAGGAGATGGAAGAAAAGAAAAAAAATAGACAAGAGGTAAATACAATAAAGACAAAGCATAATGAATTGAATCAATATGTATTGAGAGAACTTGAAATCCTTTGTCTGGCACTATTGAGAAGCAATCTCCAGGCATTAGATCTCCTAGAGCTCCTTCATATACCAAAAACATGCATAAAAAATAATAGCTCTTCCTCTGCTACTTGGAACCCAAATCTCATGGCTCTATTACTCGGAACCCAAATCTGATGGCTCTATTCCTCTACTACTCGAAACCCAAATCTAATGGCTCTGTTGGATTTGAAAGGGGGTAAAACCTAAGGACACCTCTGAAGAATCTCCCAGATCACTTCTTCTTCCTCTTCCAGTTCAAAGTGCAGTTTTCAACCTGTCAACTGTGATCGTGATACGTGCGATTTTGCCAATCTTTCTTTTTAATGAAAAATCCAATAACTAGCTAAAAAATAACTTGATTTTTGCATGCCATCCTAATCTAGAAGCTTTTCTAGCTTTTTTGGATTTTTAAAATAAATAACATAAAAAATAGGCTAACATTATAAAAAAATCTACTATTTTTTAACAATTCATGCCACTCACACTAGTACTAATAACTCAGATCACATTAACTCTCTTGATCAATAAGAAAGTCGGATGATGATGCACTTCAAAGTTTTTCACATTGTGTCCGTGTAGTGGCACAACAATGGTTGTCTCGACTCCTTCCAATACCACTTAGAATCACTTCACATCGAATATGATTGTGGAGAGGCTACAGTAATCCAATGAGATAACACTTTGCTCACACTTTGCAAGTTACCAAAATACTCCATCTCACATATGACAGTGTTTGGATCTATGGCTCGCCGTTGGCTCTCTTGCTCAAAATTTTCCATGACACCACAATCCGTTGTGGAGCACATTTTGTCAATGCACTTGATGTAGAAATGTTGCCCGCGTGACAATGTTGCACTATATATTTTATACTATACATTGAAATAATTAGATTAGTTGTCACGTATAAAATCTAGATACAACAGCTTATAAAACATGTAGTTACCTTCATACTACATCCCCTAGAGAATTCCCACTCCTCAGTAGAGACCTCCACCCATTTGCAAGAAGCTATGATCAAAGCTTTATGTAATCATCGCATAGACATAAACCGTTGTATCTTCTCCATGCCCTCATAGGATATTCAATCGGTGGATGGCATGTACTGCTTAGAAATTTCAATCACACTTTTTCTTCATCTTTCTTGGCTTACTTGTACCTAACAAGCCATATCTCCATGGATGTATGGTGCAACATAAAAAAATGATTCACTTTCTCCTCGATTACATCATCCATCCTTTTTTCTATTCCATTTCCAACCACTATATCTCTGGTCAATCTATCATCATCCTTCAATGACCATAGCATACTGTTGTCTGAATCCACCATTGATAGTCATTGTAAAATATGCACTAACATCTCTAGCACCAGCCAACCTTTAACGATGCTACCTTTCTAGCCAAGCTCCTTGCTGCACAAAGCCTTTCAGGGTTTTCATGAAGGGCTCCAAGAAGAACATCCATCGTGTATAAATGGGTTCCACAATCTCCACTTCATCTACAATATGCACTAGGAGATGGGTTTGTATCGTGAGCATGCTGGTGGGCAGGTACTTCTCAAAGAGACATAATGTCTCCACTACTCTCTGCCTTGGGGATTCAATGGTGAATATCTTCATCTCCTTCTATGAGATCCATTGCACTAAATTTGACAACCTGCAAATTGCTCTGTGTATTTCTGGAGTGCGGCATCCTATGATCGCAATCGGTAGTACAAACTACCACAAATGAAGAAGTATTACAAACACCAACTAGTCACTAAATAGAAAAATATGCAAGCTACTTACAATTGAGGCAGTACAAACCTAACATATCTTATGCCAATCATGGGATTTTAGCTTTGATAGTTTGTCTTCTTTAGAAAAAGAGGATCTAAGGGAACACATCATACCCACCGAGGTGGAGATAGACTTGATAATTTGCTTCACAATGCACTCTTCTTTAGTGGACAAAATTCAAGGAGCACGAGGTAGTTACAAGTGACCATGAATGCTTTGATTGTGGCAAAGCCAAAGTGCCTCCATCTTGCCTACCTCCTTCAAATCCATTTGTGCCCCTAGAGTGTCTCTCTTTCCTTTGATGTGATCCGATAGTAAGCTGTCCACATTTTTAAAATATGCATGGGATCCAACAAGTGGTTGATCTATAAGTGAGTCCAATACGACAACTTATAGAGAATCAAGATTTGTTGCATTCCATTTACATGTGACTCCATGTGGACCATTTTCAACTCGTACCATCTTTGGGCAATCATTCATGCTAGAGGTTGTCCAAAAAAACCTTCCCTCAGTTCATGTCCCTCCCACAAGAAAGCAGTGTGTCCTTGCTATACCATCTTCTTCATGGTTCATGACCTTTGGGAGTCTAATTGTGGCCTAGCTTTGGCCCCTACAATGGACATGCATGATTTAGTCAACACAAACTTAAACAAGCTATGTTAGATATGACCAACAAGAACTAAAGCCTACTTACTTGAGCACTCCCTGAATCCTGAGAAGTCATGCATGGTCTATACGAGAATGGCTCGTATATTGGCGGACCATTGACTATCGTGCTTACTCATATCTTCCACGGTGACCCTCTCCTCCCACAAAATGTTAAGCTCATTTACTAATAGAGGAAGATAGACATTCATATTCTTGACTTTGTAGAGCTCAAGAATGAGAAAGCTAAGGATCACATGTCCTCTCTTCGTAGAAAGCCATGGCGGGATGTTATAGTAGTTAATAAGGACTATAGGCCACAAATTGTAAGAAGTTGAGCGGAGATAAAATCGGTTCATGCCATCCATAACAAGACCCAGCCGAAGATTCTTTGGCTCTCATGCAAAGCTTGGAAAGGTAGATTCAATGTGGCTTCATGCCGTGGAATCTGTTGATATTCCTTAAACTCCATCTATGGATCTATTTTGTGCATGCCACGTTGTCAAGCTCGCCATGCTTGACGTACGAAACATGTAATGTATACGTGAGATAACTGAAAAATGTCCAAGAAATTTTTGAGGGATTGTTTGCCCTTGCAAGTCCTATCAATACCTATGAGCACCACACATTGGACATATCTCCATAGCCATGTACTCTCCTCGAAATAGCATGCAATCATTGACACATGCATGGATGCTATTGTAGTCCATGCCAAGCTTTCGTAAAACATGTCGTGCATCATCACGAGACTCAAACACGGTGTTTTCAAGTGGTAATATATGATAGTTTAGCAACCTGAAAAAACTCATAAAACACCCTGAAAAAGCATGTGTAGGGGAGATACTCAGCACCCATCATATAGTCCTATGGATGCTTCCTCTCTTAGCAAATCAGATGTCTTGGCATGCATGGGGATCAATGCATCAATCATTGCCTCGATCTCAAGATCCAAGATTGGAGGAAGGTCTGAAAGGTTGCGTGCCTCCCCTAGTATTGATGGTATAGACAGAGTCATGCCTTCCAAGTAGTGGATTGGCTCAAGCACTCTATCCATCACACATCCACGAAATCTTCTAACTCGCCACACATCCACGAAATCTTCTAATTGGCCACAAAAGGTGCATTCCTCCTTGGGATGAGACATTACCTCCCTAAATTTTATAGCCATGTCTAATGTTTTTATATATGATATTCAATTAGTTTGCAAATGTAAGACGTGATTGATATACACTTTTCTTATCGTTTGCATAAATTCTGAGATCACCTGATGAATGATCTCCGATTAGAACTCGCCAAAGCATTATAGGTATTTTATAGACAAAAGACACTTTCATTTAATTGCCAGCTTGCATTGAGAGCAAGGAAATGGGGCATGCTGATTAAGATACACCTCACGATCTTGGACATCACAACCATCAACATTTTCCATTTTTTCTACGTTATGACAAACAACTGGTTTTTGTTTTCATTGTGTTTTTATTTTTTTATTTTTTAAAGAAGGGATTTCTTCTCTTGTAACTCAATAGAATTAATGTCAGCTGAAACGTCTTGGTTTACAACACATAACAAACTAGTTTAATATACATTATTAAGATTCCATATAGACCTTCTTACATTTTAACATAAATTTTTAGGAGCTATTGAGCTTGCACAAGTACAAGGCAAAGAGTCATCTTTTATTTAAGTTTTTCCAATAGGTAAGAGACATTGCATCATGATAAGAGTCCTATTATAAAGATTTACCCATAGAAATTAGATACATTAATAGTATTGTATGATTGAGGTTTGGTAAAAACATCTAGGATTTTGTATTTGGAAGAAAGATCTTGACATAAACTTATTTACAATAGTTTTGCAAGTTAGAGCAACCTAGAATGGTAACTCTGTCAGTTTGAATTACTTTAGTTACTTCATAATAAATAAAAGGATTTTGATGATTTTTCCCGCCTCCTATACAAATAATATGATTAACCCTCGATTCCTTCAAAATAAAAATTTAACAACTTTTAGATTTTTCATCCACTATATCTACTTAAGGGTGGTTTCAATATAGGGAAGATGATCGGCATTGATAAAGCAATGCATGCCATTCCATATCCAACACCTTTCGTGATGGAGAAAGATCATAAAATCAATCTAAGATGTGCACAAATTGATCCCCTTTCATCCAAATTTTAGAGAGTGTATGGCCTTGCAAATATAGAGACTATAGTCATATCTAGGTGCATATCTATATTTGTAACATGTATATCCATCAAATCCTAATGGCACAAATTTATCAAGAGGTAATCAATGTAACTTCTATTCAAAAATCCATTGTAATAATCAAACTCCATTACCTCAAACTACTTATGTCTACCTCATAGGGAAAGTACCACCTCAACCCCACAAGGATCTCAACCTAAAGCAATCCTAAATCGTAAGTATAGTCTCCTACCATGGTTATCTAACATTAGCTTAAGATAACTACTTTGCTATCATCCCTCAAACTTAAGTAGAACATTGCATTGGTTTAAAGAGAGTGAGAAATAAGGGGGGGTGATATGCATCAACCACTTTATTAATAAGATATAGTCTCAACTCAACTCCCCTAAAATAACATATATTGATTTGAATCTAGGATAACACACTAGGATAGTTGACATTTGATCCGTCCTAACTTGACCTAATCTAGCATTTCATATTTTTAATGGAATCCTCTTGGCTAACCAAGAACACTTTCTTGTATGAAAAATCCATGGGCAATTTAAACACCCTCTTCCCTCGAGGAGTAGCTTTAGTTTTCTAACTAACCTAGCACAATTTATCCACCTCTCTCTTTACTCTTTGTTTCTTCATGTTCTCTCTCCCTTCTCTCTCTCTCTCTCTCTCTCTCTCTCTCTCTCTCTGTCTCTCTCTCTCTCTCTCTCTCTGTTACCCGTCTCTTTGTTTCTCTCCAAACCCTCATTGTTTTCTCACTCATTCTCCTCTCTCCCTCCCTTTCTCTCTCTCTTTCTTTGTTATCTTTCATGTTTATTCCCCCTCTCTCATTCTCTCTTCCTTTTCCTTTCTTCTTCTCCCTCTCTCATTTCCTCTGTTTCTCCCTCAATGGAGCTCATTCTTAAGAAAAACTAACAAAAGAAAAGAAGAAAGAACAAGAATAAACCAAGAGGAGGCATTGTACTTACCACAAAGGCCGGAGGATGGATTCTTTGTCTCGTCTTCACGATGTCCCCTCTTTCTCCTTCATGCACTTTCCCTCTTCTTCATGAATGGCAGCGGGGTTGAGAAGCTCTCCTTCTCTCTCTTTCTCCCTTCCTCTCTCTCTCCCTCCCAAAGCCATGATATCTTTCACTCTCTCTTTGCTCTCTCTCTAACTCTTTGCAGCAAAATGCCACACTCAGGTTTTTGCTACTTTTTTCCTCAAAGTGTCATTGCTATTTGCATCACTATTTGCAATGATGCCACTAATTTGCACCGGAAACAACCGTCGCTATATCCCCATTCCCTTGTAGTGTAGCGAAATGGCTTATATTCTCTATCTCTAGGGGATTAGAACATGGATGGACATATAGGATGAGAAGAATCATTACTTTCACGATATTAATTGGATAGTGGAGTAGTATCAACTGACCAATAGATAGAAGAATTGGCTTACTTTTACACTCCTAGAAATCAGGGATGACTAGCCAGTATTAATCATGCCAAGGTCTATTCCTGTGATTCAGTCCCTAGAGACACAACATGGTAAAATTCTTTGTCACTATAGGAAAAAAAGAGACTGCGTAGGCTCAAACCCAATCATAAGTTTGAATGTATCCTCCAAATGGAAGAAGATATTTCCTCATACAAGGCAACTCACTTGGATAACATGATTGAAGAGTGTGTGGTCATCCACTCCTTCCTACAGACTAGATGTATTTAGATGGCATCTCCTTCTCAAGATACCACCAATGAGGAAGATTTTGGTTTGTCATGTGCAAATATCGCTACTCTACCCCTTCTACAATAAAGTGAAAGAAGACGATGTGATGTAGATATCACATGAAAGTTTGTGAAAGTTACTCGTCGCTTGTAGGGATGCTTTGTAAGATGGGAATAATGGATTTCAATGTTCACAATACATTATAACATGAGATCTAAAACATGGAATTGATAAATTGATGCACTCAAATGATATCTTTTCTCACAAGATATTTAAAGTTTGGATTCACAAAATAGAGTAAAAAGCCATGACTATGCATAATAGAGAGGCAATTGAAGTGTATTTGGCAATGATGATATAGTACTTCTAAGTTTAAAGGTTCCAAAGGGTGAGAAAGGTCACTTCCTAATAGTCATATTCACCAAAACCATTTAAAAGTTTGATTACAGCAGTATCGACAACATTTATCTTAGGATCCAAGTTTGTATTGAATTGAACAAAACTGTATTGATCATCACCATGACAAAGTCACCTCCAAAGATATTTGAAAGTCTAATAAATCCCATAGAATGAAAGGGTATCGTGGAGCTGCAAGAATGTGACTTATAGATGATCTCATTCTGAGACAGCTTCCAGTGTTTCGAGCTATGGCAGGATCCATTAGTCCACTTTGAAGGGTGGGATCAATCGTTCCATCACCACTCTCTAATCTCAATGGTTGCTAATTTGAATATTTGATGATTCTAGAAAACATGGTTGAATCTCTGGCCACAACCTGCACATGGAAACTTTAAAATACCATATCTTAATCATGCCCCTTGAATTCAAAGGGGAGAAATGCAAGATTAGTCAGCCATCATCAAAATTTTTCTAGTGGCAATAATCTGCAGAGAAGGATTAATAATGCATGGTGCTCATACAAGAGTGGTAATTCAGAGAGGCAAGAACATGCCTGCGCTTATTGTTGATGGAGGGAGCAAAGACTTTTGCGGCACAATGATCAACCAGCAATCAACGTCTTTACGATCAGCTGCACATTGATTAAGGTGGTCATCATACAGTAACATAAAGCATATACTATAATCTCCAACTTGATAATGATGATATTGATCACTTTCTTGAGCATTCCTGGCATAATAATCCTACCATAGCATGCAATCATAGAGAATAATTTTTTTTGCTAAAGTTGAAAGTTTAGCAATTGCATGTTATCTTCGTGGTGGTACGTCAAACTAAAGATCAACATCAGTTCGGGAAAATCATGACGTCGCATCAAAAATCTGCCCTTGATTGCAAGCAATGATTGACGTTCTTCCATGGCACCATCTTCTTTTCAATAACACACTGAATCTCGAGCCTGGAGAACATCCACCATAAGCTATAATGTTCTTCATGGGTTCTCCTTCCTCTTGTTCTATCCTCTAGATCTGCGCTTTTTTCTCCCCTTAATTTGTCAAGATCCACTTTAGTATGCGGTTGCTAAAAATCTTGTAGATTTTCTTATTTAACCTAAGGCTTTAACAAGGTTTTCTC
The DNA here is from genome assembly GCF_053477565.2 of Lygodium microphyllum. Classification (NCBI taxonomy): domain Eukaryota; kingdom Viridiplantae; phylum Streptophyta; class Polypodiopsida; order Schizaeales; family Lygodiaceae; genus Lygodium; species Lygodium microphyllum. The sequence goes on from NC_141151.1 coordinate 128,384,570, forward strand.
CTCTATCGTGGGTTTTGAAGAATTCCAAAACCTTTGATGATGATCTTTTTGTGAACCTCCTCTACCTGCATTCAAGTTTTTTGGTTGAGTCACTGGCCTTGCTTTTCTTCAAAACATCATCTCTCATGAGTTTCCACGATAAAAAAAGAGTGTTTAAGTTGATTTGTGAAAGGAGCATCCTGTATCCACAAGTTATAGCATCATTGTGTGTGGTAACCGGGAGACTACCGCATAGGAATTCTAGCTTCAATTGACATTAAACTTTAAGAATTCCCACACAATGTAGTGGTGCCGCATCAGACTTTATTGATACATTCAGTTGTTGACTAAAAGAAGCATCCAAGTGCATACACTACTCTTTCTTTAAAAGTGGTACAACATCCATCACAATACAAATTACTTTTGATCTTAACTTCATCAAACAAAAGGGAAACCATTTAAAAAAAAGCTACAAGTCAATGTCCAAGTCTATTGTGGGGTTCTCAAAGATTCAAAAATTTCTCTCATTTCTTTCATTCACTGCCTATGCTAGGAAGAGTCATATCCAAAGAAGCTATACTATCATCACTTCCTACTTGGATTCATGCATTGTGCCCTAACAAGAAAATATGCTTTGAAATATAACTTCCTACTCATCCACTTATGATTTGAGAAATTATGCAATGTTGGATCCATGTGATGCAATCAATCAAACGATGTCCACACAAAAATTATGAATGCACTGAAAAGGATGTATATAGCTTAACTACATATGCTCGTATGTCATGCAAAATGCAAACACAACAAGAAAAAAAATCCTAATGACGCTAAGTAATGTGTTTGAATTCTTGGAAAGAACTTTTTCCTCAAGTTCACAGTGGTGGATGCACAGCATCACAACAACGAAAAATGTCTCTTTTGGTAATGTGTCCACATCAGGCCAATCTAGAGTAAAATTAAGCGGCTGCTATATGAAGCCAACCTCAAGAATCAATTCAGCATGTTTGTTTCCTTTTTTGCTAATTTTAGAAATCTAAATGAAGCCAACTAGAAACTAATCTCCACAATTAGTGTTGTTTCTCTCAAGTTTATATGGGGGCGAAGAAATGATTACATTTTTGGGAGAGGACCCAAGAAACGAGTGTTATTATTTAGCAAGCTCTTCACTTCGAGCTTTTTAGGTGCTTCTTGAAGCTTTTTGGTCATCACTTGGATTCTTTTAGTTATTTTATGCATCTTTTTGTTTGATTATGTTATCGCTTTGAGTTTAATTATTTTGTAGTTGCAAACTAATTAGATCAATTATGTTAGGATATTGAATTTGAAACTAATCTCAAACTCTTGAATTCTTTGATCTCCAAAAAAAAATAGGTATGCAACTACTTCTAAAGCATGAAATTTTAGTATAAATTTATAAGTTTATGAAGTAATCCCAATTTAAGTGAGATCCAAAATCCAGAGTCATACATTATTTCCAAGCATCATCAAGCCCCATGGCATGCACTACTAATATTAGGCATCATATTAAAAATAATGCAACTACAAATCATGTGAAGTCATCATCCTCACTAGGGTGGTGGTCCGTGTGCCACATCAACCAAGCACTGGTTGTAGAGGCTAAAATCACCCTCAAGGCATATGCAAAAATGATGCATCTCTGTGCATGCTCTACCAAGGCTACCACAACCTGAACAAGTCTAGCACATAATCAAGATCCTTTGTGAACATAGCAAGGAGGCACCTACAAAAGAAACCATTTAGTAACATCCATAACAAAAGCATGGCGTATCTCAATGCAAAGTATTAACCAGTCTAAGAGTGTATAACACACCTATAAAATGCAAGTGATCTTTTTGCACCCCCTCGAACCTCTACACCATCCACATAAGTGTGCTCAAATGATGTGCCCTAGAGGTATATCTCAAGGAAGCTACGAGAGGTGGGAAAACTATATGGGATAAACCTCTTGCTAGCCTCACTATCATATGAAGGGATAGTCATCCCTCGATAAAACAAGACAATAGTAAGGTCCATGACCAGCTAGCAATACACAATCATCTTGTTAGCTACTTAAATTTTTATTTTTAAAAGTTACAAGTTTGTCTTCAACACACTTACCTCCTCTCAAGTATCAAGGTGTCTATATCCACCCTCACACACAAGAGTCCATGTCCAATGGAGCTTCAATCCATTGGCATGAGCTCTTGTAAGAACTTTTCAAAAGTATTGTGCAAGTCCCAAAGTCACCAAGAACCCCTCATCTACCAAGAATCTATGGGCTAGGTCCATGACACCTTTGACAAGTACACTAGAAAATGTATTCCATTTGAGAATCCCTTTCAAATGTAAAGATGTATAAGACCATGCAATATCATATGAGTTTATAAACTAAAATAATACAAGCACATATACCTTCTGCGTCAAGGCCAACAATAAGCAAATATATAGGAATATCTGCAAACAACTTAGCAACCTCATATGATGGGACACCATCATGCTAATAAGAGTTGATGATATTTCCCTCCATAAAGCATTGAATGTTAAAATTGAAAACATAATAATAAATTATAAGAAGCCATTACAATAAATGTATATATAGAGAATGGTGAAAAATATACCCATCCAATGCAAAATCGTCGATCAATGTCACATCTACCAATAGAGCATCCAATGAAACAACTTTCTCTTTGTGTTTAGACCTTTGCTTCACTATACCAACCTCATTTGATTCACTTATATTACCTAGGCAATGTAAGGCCAAAAAACTAATACTTTAATAAATTGACTCATCAAATGAAAACCCTAAACTCTATCATTGATGGAAATTGGCTTGCCCTTGCCATGCTCCAATGCATCATCTAGCGTGGGGATATCCTTGCATTTGCTTGTGGACTTTTTCTTCACTACAATATCAACAATTGCATCGCTAATGGTACCTAAGCAGTGTGAAGTCAACAAAATACAATATTATATTCATGCAAATTAGAAACAAGGCTAGTTGGATCAAACTAGAACTTTGCATTCCATCCAATATACCCTTTGCCATGCTACCACCACAAGTCACCTTCATCCCCATAAAATTAAGGACCATGTCTATTGTGTTGGATATTTTTAATTTGCAAAAACAACAAAGTTCATAAAACACACAAGTCTAAAAAGTTATGATAACTTTCATGTTAACATTTTAAGAAAGTACTATTTCCTTCATCCTCTTCTTTGTGCATAGGAATTACTCTATTTTGTTCCATGAACCCTGCATATAAGGCAAGTGTTACTAAAACAAATAGTTAAGAGCAAGAGTTACCACATATTTACTATGTTTGGCTCTCAAAGTACTTACACTCTGTTAATTCAATCTCTTGCCGTGGAATGTCATCCAATTGATAGTCTATCCACCATGGACAAACACACATTTCCCATTATGACAAACCCATCTCAAGTAGTGCTTTTGAGAACATATAATTTTCACATGCCAAGTCCATCCACTCCTCCAATAGAGGAGGGAGGCTTTCTAGCACCCCACTTTCGTGTAGACTATGCAACCATCTTTTCCAAAAACATAAGAACAAACACTAAAAGAACTATTAATTTAGAATACATGTATACATAACTATCTAGAAAATATGATTTATTTATACTATAAATACATGTAAACCACCCTCTTGCTTGATTGTGTGAGCTTTGGAACCTTCTAAGAGTCTCCCAACATTCTTCATCTTACCAAAAAATTTTACAAATGCCTTTAAAATATGTAAACATTTTGGGCCTTTTAAAAAACATCAAAGCCTCCTAGAATCTCAATGCCATCAACTTGTAAGCTCCTAATCAATAAGGAGAATTATCCAATCATATGAGATCAATCCACCTCTTGCTTCATGTAGATGCGAAATTTCCTTACACCTGCAAAGTGGACATAGTGGAGTCCTTTGCCTTTGTGATAGTCATGAGAAGTAAAATCTCCCTTTTCCTAATATATTGGTTATTGAACAAAACATAACTTCAATATTGTTGAACCAAATTAAGTTCAATTCCAAAAACTAAGAGAACATTAGTCCATGAACAAAACATACCTCTTCATAGCAATATTAGCCCTATGAATGGCATACAATTTGTCCTTGGTAATAGCCATCATGTTCTTAGCATCCCATTTTAATGCAAACAAAACAAAAAAGAAATGCTCTCCATGTGCAGGATTAGCTATTCCAAGGTACTTGTATCCTTTGTCCCTCAATTAATCTTGCTCTTTTTTTATGAATTAATTTCTTTTTACCTCATAATTTGCCTCTGGCAATGCAAGCTCCTTTAGGTGGGCCTTCTCTTTGAGTATAGAAAATTTATAGTTATCCTAAATAAAAAACCAATACACTATTCTTAATTATGGTTAAATTCAAGATACCACTATTTGTTATGCTAAAAACTAAAATACTATACCAAATTTTTTACCTTCCATACCAAAAGCAATATTAGCAAACATGGGTTCTTATACCATGGATCATTGCCATGGTCACTTTTTCCTTCAATTTCATACTCTATTTTAGCCCACCGTAAGGGCTCATCCTTTCCAAAATGCTTTGTTTATCGACAATGCCAAAATTTTGGAATATGAAAATTGCATGGCCTAGGTTGGGTTTGACATGTGCTCTTGTTACACAACAACATTGAAATTTATCTTTAAATTTTAAGATTCACACATAACTAAAACCTATTCACATTCATGTGTAAATGAAACATATTGGTATAAATAAAATACCTTAAAATTCACATATAAATTATCTTTATATTTTGAGAATCACACATAAATAAAAAACTATTGGAATTCACACATAATTGATAATCTATTAACCCATTTGAAAAAGTTAATAGTGATAAGTATACTCACGCATTTTATGTATCCAATGCTAACAATAGTTTTCCTTCTTTCTTCTTCTCCACTTGAATGAATTGACATAGAACTCTAACATGTTGTGAAATATCTTCACTATAAACTACATACATCAAATAATAAAATAAAAAATTAGTCAAAGTATGAAGTATCATCAGAATAAACAAGAGAAAGCAAGACAATGCATAGTTACCTTCCTTTCTCCTCTTCATCCATGTCTTCAACTTATGTTACCATCCCATACCTAAAACTTGTGCCCCCTTAAATCAACCCAATCATCAGCCAATTCATCTTCAAACCTTTGGTTAACTTCTCTCCAAAGAGGGTGCCACTCTTCCAAATTTTGGGGAGATACATCCATTAGCTCACTGGTGGGCCATCTCAAAGAAACCAAAAATTTGCCCACTATTTCCATATATGAAGCATTATTGAAAGATAAAATCAACCATGTAGTAGAACTAGATGAAAGCCTTATAGCCTCATAGGGCACAAGTCTACACAAAAGGATAGGAGGAGGAGAAGTATACCTCCTTACAAAAAATAAAGCCAACACATCAAACTTGACATTCTCTCCAATGTGTCTATCATGCTCACTCACCTCTTTCTTTTCTTCATTAGCAACATCCTCATTCACCTCTTCATTTTCCTCATGTACAATTTGCAAATCTAGAGACCTCCCCTATGTTGTTTCACAACACTTCGTGGTGGTAGGGTGGGTGCTCATAGAATGAGCATGAATGTCATTGCTTACTTCATCCATACTATCCTCAAGCGCTTCATCATCAATGAAAGGATGCTTTTTTCCTAGTTTTCCATCCTTGTTGTTTGGAGATTTAGAGAATGCATGGGAGGATGTTTCTTCATCGATAGTTACTAGTCTATTGCATAGACCGGATCTTAACCTTGTAATTGAAGTATCTACAAAAAGATTTTGAAAATAGAATGTACCATTTCTATGGATCATTAAAAGAGTTTCTTAACCATTAAGAATAGAATATGAAAATTTAAAAGAGTGATTGAATGACTTACTTGGATGGACCCTTTTGCTTTTGCCTCTCATACCACCACCATGTTGATCTCTAGCCATGCTCAAAAGCACTAAAAAAAACCATCAATCATTTTTAAAATGAAGACAACTTAACTAAATCACATGTTTTATTAATTAATCTCCACCAAAATAAGACCTTTTGACATAGAAAACAAAATTTAATATCATTTGTTATTTGGTTTTAATAAACGTATTAAATTTTGTTAATCATTTGAACCTCCTTATAACATTTTCACCCCCACACCCCCAAAGAGGGGATACTACAAACCCTTGTTCTTGTCTACATTGACGTAGACAATGTTGAGTGTCTGATAATTCTCAAGCCATAAAAACCAAATCATGTCACATATATTTCTTTAGAATGATTTGCGTACGATTTAAAAATGGCATAATTTTTCATACCTTGGACTCGCGCAGCTTACACCCACTCAGTCCTCCCTACTAATGTCGTCAAGGGGTTCTAAGGGGGGCTAGCAATAGCCATTGAGACCCCCTTGGTGGGGGTTTGGGGGTACCGTCCCCAAAGCCAAACTTGTATATAACACAGCTATAGGAGAGATTTAAGGGGAAGTTTAGGGAGGAGGGGCTAAGAGGAAAGTTGTTTAATGAGGAGAGGCTGAGAGGGAAGTGGTTTAAGGAGGGGCTACTGCCGAGATATGTGATCGTGGTACTTGGCGATTCTTAAACCCTCCAAAGTTGTTGCTAAGATCTCTAGATAGCTTGAGGAGCATACAACCGCAAAAATGCTACCTAAGCAACGTGGTACATATAGAACGCCACCAGCAACTGTGTTGTGGCCTTACATCTTCATGAGGCCTCCAACATAGAGGTCCCAAAACAATTATGTCTCCTTCTGCCTTTACTTCCACATGAGAGCACTAGCTTGTTTGCCCCCTGTACCTCGTTTGGCCACCACAACCTCAAACCACCAACTCCCCAAACTGCACCAACAACATCGTACGCATAAAGAGCTGAGGGGTATTGCGGTTCCCCCTCCTTCCCTTCTCTCCCTCCTCCTCCTCCCTCCAAAGAGGGTTGTGCCCAACCCTTGATAGTTTTCTGCTTTGACACAGAAAACCCCATGTGTCCCAAAAGTCTCCTCCCCTCCCATTTTTTCAGTTTACTATCTCTTTCTCTACCTCCCCTTTCCTTCTCTCCCCTCCTATTTCTTTTCTTTGATTGTCTATCTCCTCTTTTGTTTTTTTTAGCCATGGACGAAAAATGAAACTTGAAATATAGATCTTAAGTCATGGGGATGGAGTTTGGAGCTTACCAAATGAGTTTGATGGAGAATGTTGGTCTTGTTTGAGCTTGTTGTAGAGGCTGCTCTCCTTCTTGCTTCTTCTTTGTGCCTTCCAAGTTGCGATGGGAGAGAAGAAGAGGGAAACAATAGAGAAAATGAAGAAGAAGAAGTAGGAGGAGGAGGAGAAAGAAGTAATAAAATGTAATATTTTCGCTCAAAAATATTATTAAACTTAACTCCCCACATGCCGCATAAAACCTGTGCAAGGTTATCTCCCTAATGGGACCTGAAATGCGCCAGCACTGGCTATATCACTAGCCGGACCTCATGCTCATGACACACAAACACCCTCACGGCCTCGCGGACCAGGAGCGTCAATCTAATGCTGAAGGACAAGCTGCCCTAAAGCTTAATTCCTGCGTTTATAGTTTATAGTCCAACGTTTCCCTTAAAATCCTTAGAGGGAGATCCCATACTTATTGGCAATGCCACGATCCCACACATATGGAGGTAACCTCACGGTAGAAACACTGCAGCCCCACTGCAGCTCTCCTACATCGCAGGGATTGGCCCTTAGATGTGTTGCTAAACATATAACACATACGAACACAAACTCCTCTCTAGGTACCAATATTTTACATTCCAGGATGTAGCATTTCTCACTACAATTTCCCCTTAGGACCCAACGACTAATCTACAGCTTAGGACATCCTCTCACACTTGTCGTTGGTCACAACCTAAGGAAGACATGTGCCATACATCCAGGAGGTTTTTCTGATACCTTTTAATTATTATGCTTAATGCAAATCGTGTATGGCTATGTGCTCAGACAAAAGAAGGATCAGCATCGTGCATGGTGCATAAAGCATTCTTTCCATGAATTTCACTAACGCGTGCTGCGTTGAAAGGAGGCACCAAGCCATATGCCCATGCTACCATCCTCTTTATTTAAACCATTTCCTATATGCCAAGTACAATGCATAAATCAAATCTTTTCTTTATCTTTTAGCATTTCAGCCCCTCTTCATCCAACTCTTAGCATTTTGCATCATTGATCGGTTAGATAGGGTTTCTATGCATTTTTCTCTTTTAAAAACCCAATAAATACGCACAAAATATAAGAACGGGGATAAACCGAGGCCAACCTCATGCTTTGCCATCTTTATACATTGCACAAATATAGATATAATTTTCCCTAATTTTCCTCAGCCCGTTTTCTATTTTTCCGTAATTTTAAACCCATTTTTTCCATTTTTAAGCATTTTTCCTATTTTTCTTTAATAAATAATGACTGAAAATGAAAGTTAACTGTGGGCTATGGCCCTTAGGTTCATTGATAGCAAAAACTTAGATTTAGTTGGTGTGACATATCATATTTCTCATTTATATAGTAAAAAACCCAATTTTACCCTTAAAACGCATGTTTTCCATGTATTTCAAC